>NW_022900935.1:32125646-32175017 GCF_012274545.1 Fukomys damarensis | reverse complement strand
ACAAAAAAAAAAAAAAAAAAAAAATGGGAAGGAGTAAATATACCATAAGAGACGGAAATTATAAGCACAAAAAATGTCAGTCTAGAAATTAACTTATAGTTTTAATGTAATCTCAATCAAAAAATCTTAATAGGCTGTTTTTATTAGAATATAACCAAATATATCTAGACTTATTCTAGAACTACAATTGAGCAAGAATATAAAATCCTATTTTGAAAACAGAAGTTATGAGGTACTGATAGCCCTATGAGATTAGAATACATTACAAAGCAACAACAATTAAAATTATATAAACCAATTCAAAAAGGAATAAATGGATCCTTGAAACAAAAAATGAAGCTCAGAATAGACACTTTTAAAAAAAAAGAGGGGACAGGAATGGTGGCGCACGCCTGTAATTCCAGCACTCAGGAGGCTGAGGCAGGAGGATTGCTGTGAGTTAAGAGACCAGCCTGGGCTACATAGTGAGTTCCAGGTCATTCTCAACTATATAGTGAGACCCTGTCTCAAAAAACCAACCCCCCCAAAAAGGGGGTGTATGGTTGAGGGGAAGGGGAAAAAAGAAAAACAAAAAGAATTGGCATGTGTTATGTAATCTATGCAATCGTTATGTACTGCAAACATGTATTAATACATTTTTTAAGAAGAACAGACCCTGTAATGTAGGGCTGGGGATTTAGCTCAGTGGTTCTGCTGCCTGCTTCACAAGCACAAGATCCCGAGTTTGATCCCTGGTACCAAATAATAATAATAATAATAATAATAATAATAATAATAATAATAAAATAATTTAATGTAAAGTCAGGTGCAGTGGAATGTTCCTATAGTCCCAGCTACTTGGAAGGCTGAGGCAGGAGGGTTAAAAGTTTGAGGACAGCCTGGGGAACTCAAAAAGCAAAAGCAAAAGCAAAAAAAAAAGAAAGAAAAGGATTTAATGTATAATAATTTAAAATGCACCACAGGACAAAGGGAGGCAGAAATGTAAATTTGGAAATAGGAAAAATTTTTTAAATTCCTGCAATTATGCCAAGTACATAGACCACCACAGCTGGATTCCTTTACTCCCCATGAATTTCCTGGTTACTTATGGTAAGGACTACACCAGACACCAGCCATGCAGGATTTGAACAAGGAACTATTCCCTCTTAAAGGTTCTGTGAAGAAAATCATGGGCGTTAAAAAAAAAAAGTAATGTGAAAAAGAAGAGAAAGATTACATAATAGATTCTTTAACTTCTCAATCTAACCACCAACTACTTACAAGAATTTTTATCTAGTCTTTCTACTGACCAGGAAAAGGAGTTCATCAATACGATGAGGAAGAGGAAAAGGAGGGGAAAGAGGTAGAGAGCACTCATTAGAAATGTCTAAAGGTGTTTCCTAGCTAGCAACGCTTAGGAAAGTGCTTTTGAAACACACATCACTTAAAAACAGAAATCACTACTGGAAGCATTCCTTTTCAAGGTAGAATTCTCTATATCCTTGAGATTACTTATTCAGTAAACAATTTTTTTGTGCTGTTGGTTACTGTGGTAGATGCTAAAAATACAAAGGTGGGTGTGGGGTATAGATCAGTGGTAGAATGTACATTTAGCATATTCGAGGTCCTGGGTTGAATCCCCAGCACCCTCCAAAAATTTTTAATAAAAATTTAAAAATACAAAGATAAATAAGATATTGCAAAACTCCAGGGACCTAAATTCAGAGCACTGTAACAGTCTTACTGAGCACTGACTCTATGCCTGGTGGTGAGGACTGAGATGAGTAGGACACAATCCTTATAATTCAGGCTACGCTTTACCTTGCAAGTGTGCAGATGACATGTGTGCAAAAATACTCACCCCAGCCCTGGCTCAGATTGTGAAAAGCTAGAAACAAACCTACAATCTCATCGTTAAGGATCCAATTTGTTAAAAACAATTACAGTCCATTTAAACAATAACTACCTTATAGCCATTAAAAACTGAAATAGGGGCTGGGGATTTAGCTCAGTGGGGCCGCCACCTGCCTGGCAAGCACAGGGACCTGAGTTTAATCCCCAGTACCAGAAAAACCCAAAAAAACCACAACCCACCGCAAAAAAAAAAACTGAAATAGCTCTCCACATAGTAACATGAAAAACATTATCATGGCATTCAGTTAAGTGGAAAAAGCAGGTCTCAGAAGAGCTCGCACAGTATGAGCCAATATTTATTTTTAAAGTTACATATGTGTAGACATACAAACACCATATTTGTTTATATGCAGAGAAAAAAGTCTTAAAGAATTTATAACAAATGTATTAAGGCGTCTCCATGAGTAGTAGGACTGTGTCCCCATGCAGTTCAGCTCACAGCCACATGGGCTGCGCTGTAACCAAGGTGTTCTCAGTTCTCTGGAACAGAGGTCCTGCCCATTACGCGATCCTCGCCTAATCTTTTCTTCCCTCAGAGAAGCACTACGGACACAGCTTTATGTCTGAGGAACGAAGACACAGAAGTCCCTTGGTGGCCTCCTTGAGAAATTCAGTGGACTTCTCTGTCCCAACATTGCTTAGCTTCCATGCGGCGTCTGACTCCGTGAGGCCTGCTTTCTTCTGAAACACCCTCTTCCATTGCTGTTTGAGATACCACCTATTACTGGTTCTCCTCTTCCTTCTCTCCCTTCTGCTAGGTGCTGACCCTCTGTCCTACCTTTAATTATTTATGAACTCGCTTAGGCGCTGCCGTTTCTCTTCCTCCACCTGCCTACCCTGTATAGTCTCACCCACTCCTGTGGCCCAGGCTCTACCTGGAAGCAGATGACTTCCAACTGTGTGTCTCCAACCAAAGGCTCGCACTCTGCACGAGACCTAAATACTCAGGCCCTTACTAGCTGTCTCCACCTGTTATTCTTAAGTCTAATGCAGTCTTATTGTCACACAATGGCACCCCCATCTGCCATTTTACACTCTGCCCTTCCTCTCTCCTTATGTTTATCCAGTCACTCCACGTCACACAGAGCCACTTCCTTAACACTCTCTACACCTCTCTCCCTTCCTCCTTCCTTCCCTATCCATTCCCACTCTCCTGACTCAGCTTCTAATCATCTCTCCACTGTCTACTGCAGTAGTTTATTGACCAATCTCTGTCCTCAACCTGGTCCTCTCTAATTTGTCCTCTGTGCTTAAGTAAAAAATAACCTTTTAGTGGGCTGTGGTGGAGCACGCCTGCAATCCCAGCATTCAGGAGGCTGACGCAGGAGGATCACTGTGAGTTCGACACCAGCATGGGCTATATATAGTGAGTTCCAGGTCAGTCTCAACTACATAGAGAGACCCTGTCTCAAAAACAAAACAAAACAAAACCTTTTAAAGACAATTTAATCATATCAGACCCTTACCAATAATCCTTCAATCTTCCTCCATAATCTCAAATTAATTTCTAAATATAGTGATACCTCTGTGGTTGAACAGCTCTGAGCTCAAACTTTCCACTACTTGAACAGCCAAGTTTGAAAAAGTCTGCTCAGTGTTTGTAACTTTGCTAGACAGTCAATTGAAAATCTGACTTGAAAAAACCTGTATGGCCGAAAGTGAATCATGCATTAAGTCTCAACACTGACACAAAGAGTGATGTTCTTGCCCAGACAACATATAGTGGTTGTGTTAGTGCGTTCAAACATTCACCACTCTGCTTTTTTATTTTTCTTTTTTGCGCACTTTATTTGTGTAAAATATCATAACCATGGGTCCAAAGAAAGTTAGTAAAACCAGCAGTAAAGCTAAGAGGAAAACTGTGAGAACCACAACAGAGTTAAAGAACTCACTGTGAAATTTGTTAAAAGTCCTGAAAAAATGAATTTATAAGTGTACGTTTTGGGCCTCAGAGCCGATGATTGGGTTATCCATTCTTTTTCATTTTTTTCTTTTCTTTTCTTTTTTCTTGGTACCCAGGATTGAATTCAAGACCTTGTGCTTGTAAGGTAGGCAGTGGCACCGATGAGCTAAATCTCTGGCCTCCATTATTTCTTAAGAGAAAAGTATGTTTGGTTTTCAAACTTTTTGGTGTTCAAACACGAATTATGAACGAATTGAGTTCAATATCTGAGGTATCATTGAATAGCAAAGCAATGGATGTCCTGAATCTCTTCGGTTACTTCTCATCATACTGCCTTCTTTCCTCCCTGCTCTCCCACGTCATTTTCTCCACACACTACGTTATACCTATGGAAAGCAGCCTTTGTGCTCCTGTTTTGGGTCATACTGACTGGCCTTCCTACATTCTTGTGCCTTAATTCATACAACTCCCTCTGTCTGGAATATTTATTTATTTATTTATTTATTTTGGTGCTGAAGATCAAACCTAAGGCCTGCGCATGCTGGGCAAGCACTCTATCACTGAGCTACCCCCTCAGCCCTTGTTAGAATATTTAAACATCAGGGACAGCAGGACTAGGAATAGAGGGAGTGTGCATGTGTGAGTAGGTGATTCAAGACTTATTAGCCAGAGGGCAAAATCTCCAAAGGGTGAAATAGAGAAAGGCAATTAAGTGGGGCAGGAAGAGAAGTGGGAGGGTTTGGGAGGCTCTCAGGAAAAACACACAGAATCAAACAGTTCAGAACACAAAAAGGGAATTTTGTGATACCATTAATGATCACCAGCTACCAGGATACATACTTTACATATCCTAACTCATGTAATAACACTCAGAATAACCCTATGAAGTAGGTGCTATCACAATTCTCCATTTCACAGGGAAAGAACTGACAGGCCAAGTAACAGGCAACACTGGCAAAAAGCAGGGCCAGGTGTCCAGTACCATACACATAGGGGCAGTCTGACTCCAGGGCCTCTGCTTTAACCCCACACTGTTGCCTCTGCTGATCAGACAGCCCTTCTTCCTCCTAATTCAAATGGAAATAATAAGACTCCATGACCTTTCCCCAAGGTCACAAGTTGGTCAGTAGCTACATCAAGGAAGTTAATGATCTGCAAAAAGTCATTATTTGCTCTACAAAGTTTATGCTTTAAAGTAAATGGTGCCATTGGCTGGTCTTAGGACCTAGGTAGGTTCCCTGGGTGTAAGGTTAAGGGGTTTGTACATCCCAGCACGTTGTTAAGACAAATCCCTTATAGGAAGCAGTCCTTTGCTCATTTAATAAATATTACCAAACACTAGGTAGGTACCACGGCCTGTGCTTTGCACTGGGATCAAATATTGAGTGAAACACTCACCTGCAGGAACGAGCTCCCAGCAGGTCTAAGCATAGGAAAGACAACTAACCACATGAATGCATGAACGTATTACAGATCCCAAGATGGTACTGAACAGGGAAGCCCGCTGGAGGCCAAAAGGACAGAAGAGTCCATCGGCTGACCAGGAACACATGAAAGGGGCAATATGTACCCTAGGTCCTGACAATGACTCAAGGTGATGGGAGCTGAGCAAAAAGCAGAGTAAATAAGAATACAGAAACCTGAAATAGTGTGGCATAATCTGAGGAGTGTGGTGGGCAAAATAATGGCCCCATAAGATGTGCATGCACTAATCTTCAGAATCTGTGATCACATTACGTGGCAAAAGGGACTTTGAGGATGTAATTAAGGTTAAAGACCCTGAAGTTTTCCAGATGGGACCGAATCTAATCATAAATCCTTAAAGTGAAAGGAGAAAAAAGTGGAATAAAAGGCAAGAGTAGGGCAAAGAGGTGAGCTGTGAGAAGAATTCAACTCATCATTTGCTAGTTTTAAGGATGGAGGAAAGTAGAAATGCAAGCCAAGAAATGCAGGCAGCACCTGGAAACTGGAAAAGGCAAGGGAACAGACTATCCCGACACCTCTAGAAATGACCACAGCCAACACCTGGACTTTAGCTCTTCGCCAGCTTTTGGCTCTGGAGGGGGCAGAACGCGGCAGGAGAACATCTTAGCACTGTCATTTATTTGGCTGTCTGACTTGAGGCAATATACGTGAAACTCTCCAGGCTTCAATATTCCCATGTGAAAGATGGAGAAAATAGCTACACTGACTTTGAAGAATTGTCACAGGGGTCAAAAGGGTCAGAGATGTGAACACACTTTATAAATACAGGTGGGCCTTTTTTTTTTTTTTTTTTTAGTTGTTATCTAATCACAAATGAAAATCAGGCATCTCTGAAAGCAGACCAATAGGCATGCATAAACCTCCCCCCAGAATATTTACACAGGCAGCACTGCAAGGTGGCAGGCACATGGCCGCTCTCCAGGCCAGGCTCGTGGTCCATGCCACTGCCTCATCAGCTCTTCCCTCGATGCCCCCTGCCCGCTGGCTTTCTTTACAATAAAGGTATCCATTCACAGACTCCTTGTAACTGCCAGATCCAAAACTTTTCCCCAGCTGGCCCTCACTTTCCCACATCATCTGGGGACAGAGACCACTCTCTCCCCCTCACTCTGAAACACTCCTCCGCCCTGGCCTGTGCGGCACTAAACTCCCTTGCCTTTCTCCCACTCTAACTGCACTCCTCAGCCTCAAGCCACTGCCCCTCTGTAGCTTCTCCCCGACTTAGTCTTCAGTGCTTTGGACATTCCTTTTACCCAGAGAATTTATCCATTCAGGTAACTTTACACAAACACTTCCTAAAAAATGACTTCCAAACATGCATCTAGCCTAAAATTTCCATCTGAGCTTCAATCCCACAACCCCAACTTCCCACTGGAGATTTCCACCAAAAAACTCAGATCAGGGGACAAATGTTAGGGAATTGACTAAAGTGGAAACACTAGGCGTAAACTCCCATTTGAGGTGCAGAAGAAAAAGAACTAAACGAGTTTTAAAAGAGTAAGTCTGAGCAGATGGCAGAATCCGCACAGAAGGTCCAATAAAATAAAGGCACATATGGTTGGGTCAGGGACACAGCATGGTCTCGAGCCAGGGAGGAGCACTGTTCCAAAGGACCTGGGTTCTCACTGCATCTCTTTCTGACTGCATTTCTGCGGCCCTGGATCAGTCACTTCCATTCTCTGCGACTCAGTTTCTTTGTTCATAAACTGAGGCAGCTAAATGGATTTACAGAGCTCATAGAAACAGGTAAGAAAACTTAAAAATTCCCAACAGTAAATGGACAAAGAACACAAATGACATATACAAAAAGAAAGGACAAAGTGCCAATTACCACATGACAAATGATTCATTCTACACAGCAAACGAAAACAAGATGCTACTTTTACGTATTACATTAGTAAGATTTTAAAAATATAGGAGTATAAAGTGGAACAACCTTTCTAAAAAATCTAAGACTCAAAAATGGATTGAGAGAATTGATGAAGTCCGGAACTACTGGGTTTGGGAGTTTTTTTTCCTTTGAGTGGGGAACTTTTGGAAAAAAATAGAAAATTAATGTAAATTGGTATGCTTTTATTTAAATTATTGTAATAGTTTTTATAAAGTAGCTAGAACTTTTTACCATTTGATTTGGATTTGCATTACTTAAAATACTTCATTTTTGGTTTGTGGTCTTCAAAATAAATCTCAAGGTGCTTTAAAACCAAAAAAAAAAGGTTCAAGGCTGGAGATGCATAACCAAGAGGTATCTGAACGAAGGCCCCATCAAGTGGGAGAGGTGGGCTAGTTTTCTGGCTAAGCAACGAAAGATGGAGGGCTAAGTGTCACAGAAAAGCACTCTCTCTAGGGAAAAGGTGACAAAGACTTAAGAAATGGGGAAGTGAGACATAGGAAGATGGCAGGCTAGAAAAGCTGTAGAGAAAATCTTGCCCAGCCTTGTTACTTTTCATTAATTTGACAAATACATCCTGAGCTTCAGTTATATACTAAAGCATGAAATATCTGGTAAATAAAATTGCATGGTTCTACTGGCATGGAGTTACTGCACAGCAAATAAAAATAAATAATGAAACAAGTAATTACAAACTGAGATAAGAAGTATAAAGAAAACAGTTTCAATAAGATACAAAATTGGCAGTCAGTTTAGCATCGCTTATCGCTATGGTTTAGATCTAAAATGCCCTTCTCCCGTCAGGCATGGCGGCACACACCCATAATCCCAGCACTTGGGAGGCTGAGGCAGGAGGATTGCCACAAGTTCAAGGCCAGCCTAAACTATCTTTTTTTTTTTTTTTTTTTTTAAAAAAAAAGGCTCCTTAAATTTCATGTATTTGGAAGGCGAGTGGACTGCTGGGAGGCAGTACAGCTGCTGCTGTGGGAAGTTAGGGTCCAGTAGGAAGAGCCTGTCTCTGGGGGCATAGTTTAGAAGGGTTTCATCTCCCTTCCCAGCTCCTCCCTTCTCTCTCTGCTTCAGGGCTGCCATGAGGTAAGCAGTTTTTCCTCTGCCCCTCTGCCACGTCACCCTGCCTTGGAGCCAGCCGAATGTGGGCTATAACCATGAGACAAAATGAACCCCTCCTCCTTGCAGTTGCAGGTGTCAGGTGCTGTGTGTTAGCACTGAGAAAGTAACTAAGGCACATCTGTCAACAGAAAAGAGGATAATCAATGGTCTCACATTCACAGTTTCAGGAAGAAGAGAACTAAGAATGAAATCACTTGTGTCCTGCAAGAGGGGAAAAACCCGCTTAGAAAGGTTAGCAAAGGAGCAAGAGGGCCAGAAGTGGGAGTTGTCAGTATAGATCGTTTTTAAAGGAATTCAACTATAAAAGGCAAAACAGTAACAAGGTGTCTGGGAAAAGTGGCAAAGACAAAGGGGAGGATCTGAACATGTCTGAAGGCAGAGAGAGCCAGCCAGTGCAAGGACACCAGTGGTGACGAAGCAAGCAGCACTGGGCTCCAAGACCAGTCCTGCTGAGTCCATGCTCCCTCACTGGGTCCTCTAAAGAGCTGGTTCTCTTCTCCATTCTCTCAGGCCCCACGCTTCTATCATGTCTCACCAGGACGACTAGAGCCATTCACAGCTTGTCTCCATGACTGCTCACTCCCGGCCCTCTTTCAAGGGTTTGCCCCTTCAACCTTTCCACCAGACCTGCCCCTGTCCATCCCATACACATTCGTCACCCTGTACCTGCTCTATTTTTTTCTTTTTTCCACAGCAGCTGTCACCTTCTATAATAACTATACCAGTTACTCATGTCTCTTTGTTGCCTGTGTCTTCACTAGAATGTAAACCTCACAGGGGTAGGGATTTTTACCAAGTTTGCTCTCAGGCATCCACGACGGTGCCTGGTACAGGGCAGGCATTCAATAAATATTAGTTGAATGAATATCTGAATGACTTCCTACCTGACCTCTCTCTGTTATCACTCCTTTCCCACACATTCTTCTCTTAGCTACCAGAAACTCTAATCATATGATTCTATAGCTTAAAACCATTAAAAGTTCTAATAACAGTTTTTCCCCAAAGCTCACAGTTGCTAATGATGATTCATTGAAAAGGTAAAACGAAATGAACAGATTTCTTTCTCTGTCTCTCTTTCTATAAGATTTTCTTCTATCTTGAAAACCAGAACTTTCTTCAATTTCCATATCCTTTCTCATTATCACCTCTGTTATTTCAGCCCTGAACTTTTCAGAAGATTTGTCTACTTCCAGTCTCATTTCTGTACCTCCTCCTACTTCCCCAAGCTTGCACCCCTTATCTTGCCTTTGAAACTGTCCTAACAGAATACGGACTTTATTCTGCAAAATCCAGCGTGGAAGTTTTAGATTAAGCTTTTTTGGCCCCTTGATAATTGTGGCCACTGCTGGCCAACCCTTCTTCTGCCCACAAAAACATTCTTTCCTCTGTATTCCACAACAGTGCTTTCCTCTGCTTCCTTTCTCCTTCTCTGGTCACACTTTTTCATTTGCCCTCTACAAGTCCCTTAAACACAATGTGCATCGGGATTTGGGACTTGATTCTTTGCTTTACAAATCTTTTTAATAGTTCAGTCTTGTACAGCCAACATCCTGTTGGCCGTTTCCTCCAGGATATTTAGTACATCAAACACAAGAAGTCTAAAGCAGAACTTACTTCCCTACTTTCAAAGCTGATGTTCTCTATCACAATGACCGTCATGATCACCCACTACTTGCCCTTAGCAGAAACCTTCTACTGTATCAGAAACCTAGACTCCGGCCTTCACTCCTCATCTTCACTCCCAACATCTAATCACTCTCCAGGTTGCCTGGCTTTATTACATGCATATCTCTTAATTCCAACTACATTTCTGCATCCCCATGACTCCTACTACACCCTAGCCACCCTCAGACTATTTCAGTAGCTTCCTACCTGGGCCTCCTGCCTTTAGATTTGCTTCTCTCCAACCCTTTAGAGATCTCCAACTAGATAAGATTTTTCTAAAATGAAATCTGAATGTATCATACCTCTATTCAAAACTCTTCAATAATAACACTCTTATTTTTAGATTAAAGAGCAAACTTTCAGGCTACATGTATGGCTGCAGAACAATTAGATCCTGGATAAAAGCTACCTCATTCCTATCAACTAAAAAGTTAGCAAAGGTTAGAAAAGAGGCTTAGGGAGGAATGGGGACACTCTAGGAACATATACCAACAGCAGTGTTGCTGAAATACTTAACCTTGGATGGGTGATAAAATGGGAGAGGTAATTCAGTCCTGCCACGCTGAGGTTGGCTCCTTGAAACATGCTAAAGTATCTTAGGCCATAGGTGGCCTGACTATTGTCAGAAACAAAAGCAGCAGCTATCCCAGTTAGAGAGAAGCTTCTCCAATTTAGTCCCACAGGACTCATATACTAAAATAAAGACATACACTCCCAACTAAAAATAAAAAAGCACACAGGTGGACAAGCACTATGAGAGTAAGCAGAAATAATAAACAACAGATTTAAATTCCCAAGGACTACAACTATGAGGCTAGTCAGATGAAGAATACAGAACAGTGGGCCGGGGATTTAGCTCAGTGGCACCACACCTGCTTTGCAAGTGCAAGGTCCTGAATTTGATCCCCAGTACCACACACACACAAAAAAAGAATACAGAAGAGCTACATATTAAATGTCCCAAGGGGCTGGGGATTTAGCTCAGTGGTTCGGTGGCCTGCCTTGCAAGAGCAAGGACCCGAGTTCAATCCCCAGCACCAATAAATAAATAAATAAATAAATAAATAAATAAATAAATAAATAAATGTTCCAAGAAACAAATGTACAAATAGCATCAATAAGGGTCACATTTAGGGAAAAGAGGAAACCTGCAAAAATGAAAAAGTTTTTGAATAAAAAATTTTCAATGAACAGGTTAAAAAGAATCAGTTCAAGAGAATTGGTGGATTGGAAAATATACAGTATGTCTGAAGAAATTGCCTAGAATGTTGAAAGATAAAGTGATAAAAAAAATGACAGACAAGGTAAAGAACATAGAAAATAGAAGGCTTAACACCAAATTGTAGAATCTCAGAAAGAGAAACAGTAAGAGAGAGGTACTTCTGAAGAGATAATGACTGTGCATCCCCAACAACTGAATGTCAATCTGCAGGTCTAGAAAGTGTAACATATCTAGGATAAATAAAAAGAAATATGGCAGGCATGGTGCTGCATGCCTGTAATTCCAACACTCTATGGGAAGCTAAAGCCAGAGGATTGTGGTTCAAGCCCAGCTTGGGCAACTTGGTGAGATTCTGTGTCAAAATAGAAAAAAATGAGCTGGGGATATAGCTCACCGCAAAGGCCTTGGGTTCAATCTCTAGTATTGCAAAGAAAAAAAAAAAAAGGAGGAGGAGGAAGAGGAGAAGGTCAGGCCTCAAGTGACCACAGCCCCAGCAAACAGCTTGACCAAATCCTCTTAAAACACACAGAGGGCCCAGGGATGTAGCTCAGTGGTTCCGCTGCCTGGCTCGAGAGCACAAGGTCCTGAGTTCAATCCCCGATACCCCCCCAAAAAAACCCCAAAAATAACAACAACAAAAAAACCCCACATATACAGAGCCAGAATCACCCAGAAAAACTGCGTGAAATAATTAAGTATTGTTAAGCGGCTAAATTTTGTGGTAATTTTTCACACCATGACAGATAACTAATGTATCACCAGGCCCAGTTTTGCATGGCTTGCAGTCTTCTCCATCTGGCCTAGACTCTCCAGCCTCCCTTCTTGCCACATACTCGCTCGCATATTGCATTTCAAACACACAACTTCTTCAGGTTTCTGGAATGCACCGTGTTCTCTCCCACCTCCACCCTCTGTACAGCTTGCAAGATGTACTTCCTGCCTGACAGTCTTCAACACCTTCTCCCTTTTCCCAACACTTACACACCCTCAACTCACTGCTCCCCATCATCAGAACACTCATTACACTGTATGGAATGCTGGTGTTGTTAATTGTCCGTCTTCTCATTAGACCTCAGGCTCCGAAAAGATAGGAACTATACCTCTCCATTATTATGCTGACATAGTTCCCAGGACAAAGACTTTACTCAGTAAATATTTGTCCCTTAAAACCCACAGGAGAAGGACAAGCAGGAAGGCTAATGGATGGTGAATATAAACATTCTCATGCAATGATCCAAATAAAATCTTCAGCACTCAACTGACATAATTTTTAAACAACCAAGCAATTCCTATACAGTGTTCCATATACTCTCAAATTTAGGGGAGGTTTAGGGCCACAGTTCAAAAGCTGGATGGTTTCCAGCCCCTCCTAAGTCAACCCCGGTTGTAGTTTATTATTACGATTGAACTGAAATCTCCAAACACCAGACACACCCATTCTTGAAAGCACACTCACAACTGTATTCAAATGCCAAACAGAAATTATTTTTTAAAAAATCACCAACTACATTTGTAGGACAATTTCAGTTTATTGTCATTTAAGAGCTGATCATATGTGATATTTGTGGTGTGTGCCTAAAAAAGAACACGCACATACATATATGCACATAAATACATGTCATCAAATATTAATCACTAGTACCCCCTACTGGCAGCAACACCTTATCTGCTCATATGAATGGACTTATTGCCCTCTAGTGACCACAACCTATAAAGACAGAAAATCCAGCAGCAGATGGGAGAATCTCCTTTGCTAGAAGGATAGGGTTTTATGTCCGCTAAGCAACTAATTTTATCAGATTCTGGTTTATATTACAGGGGTGCAACTCTAAAACTCTTGGGGGTCCCTCTAGGGATTTCACACATCTCTTCCCAGCTGTTAGTGCCAGTCAGAAGCGGCTGTCTCTCCTGCTTCTCAGGAACAAGAGGTCAAGGGGAGGCAGAAGAGGCAATGGCTGCACTAGGGAGGGCAAGAGCGGCAGCTGTGAATAACTGCCCTGGCCTCCCTGGGGAAGCTAGGAGCAGCTTGAGGAACACATGTTGGCCCTCCCTTGTATATTACCCACAGTTGTGCACTGTTCTAAAATGGCAATTCAACATAGTCCTTCACTTACCTTTGAAATTATCTCCAAAGCTGTACTAAATGATGCAAAGGCAAATGATGCTGTCATTTTGTTTTATAAACCAGGCCCTGCAAGTGTAGGTTATTTCTACTTAGGAAAGGAAATCCAAATTTCTTTCCAGATTTAACTGAAACATCACCTCCTCTTGGAAGCATTTTCTGAATTAACCAGATTTAGGTGACTGCTCTGTCCTTTGTGGCAGCATACTAGTCTAGATCAGAATGGAACCCAGAACACCACATTTAGATGTGCTTATTTATAACCCCTGTTTTTCACTCTACTCATTTGCCTACCTGCCTGTATTGCCTGCCAAACTCTAAGATCCTTGAGGCAATAAACCATGTCTTACTCATTTTTGCACGCCCAGCATCAAGCACACTCAAAATGGTACCTATTACTAGTCACCAGGATAGAAGGTAGGCATTTAGAAACTTTTATAGCAATTTGACAGGGTAATTCTTTATCTGCTGTATCTAATTTCAAAAAGTGGGTGTTGCCCAGGTGTGGTGCTACCCACTGGTAATCCCAGCACCTGGGAGGCTGAAGCAGAAGGATCACCGTGGGTTCAAGGCCAGCCTGGGCTACATAGAGAGCTCAAAGCTACCCTGAACTACATAGTGAGACCATCTCAAAATTATAACAATAAAAAAGTAGACCTTGTGTCCTATATATTTTTTTGCTTGTATATTTCAATTGTTTTCTGTGCAACCACTGGAGAATTAAAAAAAAAAAAAAAGAGTCTTTTCCCAGAAATAATTTGAAAAATATAGGGCAGATAACTTATTATTTGAAAGTGTGAAGAAAAGAAGGAGGCAAAATAGAAGTACTTTTCATAAAATTCAGAAGTAACATACCTATCCTTGTCGATTTTAACACTTCCCTGGAGGGTATTTTCTTCTTTAATTCTCGTAAGGCTTCGACTAGGTTCTCTTTGGTTTGATCAGGAAGCTCCAACATACTTTTCCATCTTTTTATGTCTTCTATGACCACAACTCTCTGAGAAAAAGAAAAGTCATTTGGAAAATGGAACATTTTCATTAGAAAGACATCTGCCTTCACCTGAGCTAATGGGGCTCCTATTGACATATGAATTATTGATCATGACCTGAACCAAAGCACAGTGTGTCTGATGGCCCCAAATGATGGGTAATTGCTTAAAAGCAGGTCCTACTTACTGCAAATCAGGAAGAGAGTTGCATCTATTAGGAAAAGTGCAAGTTTAATCTTACCACGTCAGATACCACTGGGCACTTAGCAGTGAGAGATAATAAGGAAGAGAAGAAAAGAAAAAGGATGCTAAGGTGAATCAACCTTATAGCTCACTTAAAAGTGTCTTAATTCATAGGCATGGACAGAGAGCAGAAGTTATAAAGACAAGTTCACTTCAACAATAAAAAACACACTTCAGTTCCCCGCTTCCTAGAGGGGAATACTCAAACTCTTTTTTTGGAAGAATTTTGAAAGTTTCACAGAGAATAACCTACTATTTACAATGAAAATAGCTGGGCTAAGGATTTAGCCCAGTGGTTCCACAGCTGCCTTGCAAGTGCAAGGTCTTGAGTTCGATCCCTGACACAAAAAGAAAGAAAATAGCTGCTATGTTGCTGTTTCCCACAATAAAATACTATAAATTTTAAATCTTTTATACCTTTTGCCAAACTTATTTCCCTCTTCCCCTTCCCAGATGAAACTACCATTTTAAAGTTGATATAAAGTTTTCCTTTAAGTGTCAAATACCAGCAATTAAGGAATACAGGTGAAAGAGATGGGAAAGTTCTTTGTGTTGCAGGTTTTCTGTAGTTTCTATTTCAACAAAAAACTTTTTAAAAAAATAGTAAAGTGGCAGACAAAAATAAAAATTGTCCTGGGCATTGTGGTGCATGCCTGTAATCCAAGCACTTAGGAGGCTTAAGCAGGAGGATTACAGTGAGTTCAAGTCCAGCCTGGGCTATACAGTGACTTTTTGTCTCAAAAAAAAAAAAAAAAAAAAAAAAGTTGCTTTTATAATATAAAATAAAAAATCTTGTCTCCAATCATTATTACTCTGGAGAGGTGGACTCTTAGGGATAAGGATGGGGTAACAGAGGCTTCTGAGATCCTGGTAATGTTTTCTTGATCTGGATGCTGGTGTGTTCACATTGTGGAAATTTCTCAAGATACACAATTAGGATTTGTGCATTTTCCTATATGCATATTTGATAAGGTAGTTTGATAGAAAAAAAAAGTATTCCCGCTAAAAATCTCACCTCCTACTCTTGGCTGGGGTCTGCTTCTAGCATAGAAGCTCACTGTAGCAGGGAGGGTAAATTTAAGAGATGAAAGGAAAAGCTTACTTTCTATAGTGACGCCATGTACTCAGTTTTTGGCACTCTATGAACTGGCAGATATTGCAAGCACTTATATGATGATAGCTTTTGTGGTTCCTTGAAGAGCTCACCTGTGGTACCAAAACATGGGCAAATGCTTCTTCCAGCCAGCTACTTACACATACTCCCCTAAGTCCCAGGAGTTAGTAATGCACTTCTCATAGACTCAGAAGGGATCCCACTGTCCTTCCCAGGAACCTGGTGACCCCAGCCAATTAATTCAACTCCAATTCTGTCCAGCCAGAATTTTCTCCCATGATTGCTCACAATTTTAGTCCTAAAAAAATACTGAAGGTAGCAGTCTTCCTGATGTAGCCATTTCTCCCTATGGCATTAGTCTGTCACTTTCTCTGCATTTAGACTTTCCCAAGTGCCCACCAACTCCAGAAACTAAAGTCAAGTTCTCCATGTGAAATTCCCACAGTACGCACACTCAGTACACTCACTCTGAAGCCATTCTTTCTCCCCTCTTCCTTTACATTCAACCTTCTCAGTAGCTGATGGCTCAGGATCCCAAAATTGGTCTTCCTGGACTGCCTTCACAAGGCTTGCATAGATGGTCCAGAATCTCACTTGGGAACCTATTGTTTGATACCTACCTATTGCTTTGTTCTTGACTTTCAGGGGCCTCAGTCAAAACTAAAACAAAGTCCTTTTCTATGATGTGGAATATAAAATATTATTAAAGTCAAGTGGTATGAAAAATAAATAAAGCCAAATAAGGGGATATTTTCAACAGGAAGCTATAAATATCATGCTTTTTTCACTCAATGAATTTTATGATCCCAGTTGTTTTTAATAGTATTGCATAGTATTCCATTATTTTTGAATGTAAATAGCTTAGAATTGTGAAATCTATTCTCCTAATGAATATTTAGGGGTTTTCTCCCCTTATGTTTTTCCTGTTATAAACAATACTTCAATGAACTCCTATCTATGATAGACTTTTAAAAAAAGATATTTTCCACCCCTTTACTTTCTTCTTTTCTGGGTCATTATGCTTCAAATATACTATGGCTGCTTTATTTTCTCCCCTTCCCCTACCCAAGGGAGAATCTCTATCATTTAGTAGACATGCTTAGTTTATGCATTTATTAGGATTACTGAGAATTAAATATAGGTTTTCTTCTTTTCTCTTTTCTTATCCTCTAGTAACAAACTGAGTTTTCTTAACTTTGTTTTTATTTTATAGCTTAAAAATTAGTTTAAGGCCAGGGATTTAGCCCAGTGGTTCTGCGGCCTGCCTTGCAAGTGCAAGGTCCCAAGTTCGATCCCTGGTACCCACCCCCAAAAGTTAGTTTAAACTTGCATTTCATTTTAGTATATCCTTACAATTTTAAAGATGTATGCCTTTGCTTTATGAGCTTCTATTTCAAAAACTCCTTTTATATCATCTTTCCTTTCATATTTCTGTTTTTCTGTGTGTACTCTAAGTGATTTCATCACATCTAGCATCCAATATACTATTACTCTCTTCAGCTACAATTTGTCTACTTTTAATCTGTTCAACGTGTTTCAGATCTAACAAATGGATCTTTTTCATTGTACAAGTTCTGTATTTTCTTCCAAACTTGCCTGTTCTCTTTTCATACTGGCTCATTTTTATCTTAGGATTGCTGTTCATTTCTTTATCTCTGTGAACCCTGTAGATATATTTAAGATCTCTTTCAGACTGTTTTCTTATCTCTACTTCTTGGGATGAAGAGTCTATTACATCTGTTCAATCTCCTTCCTGGTATTTTCTTATAAAGTTTGTAATTTTTAACTATGAATTCATCTTCAAAGGGGATTTTTTTTTTTTTTTTTTGAGACAGGGTCTCACTATGTAGTTCAGGCTGAACTTGAACTCACTATGTAGCCCAGGCTGGCCTGGAACTCACGGTGATCTTCCTGCATCAGCCTCCCAAGTGCTGGGTCTATAGGTGGTGCACCAGGATTTCCTACTTCAGAGGGGACTGTTTTCCATGGCAGTCCTGGGTGCCCTAAGGTGTGATCTCAGATTTGCCTATATCAAGGTTTTGAATGTTTCTGGTTTTAAACTAGCTTTTATATTAATTTTTTTCAGCTTTCAGGTAGTGTGAATTTTAACTAAATATACTTATGCACGCTATTAAGCATGTGGCTCTAATTCTTTTCCATCCAAGACCCTGAGAAAATTGCAATCTTTATATTGTTTTCTTGGACCAGTAAATAGAACTTTTCTAGCACATTTTTTATACACATGGTAGCTCTGCACTGTTTCCTAGCTTCATGCGGGGAGTCAGTTTCAAGCTCACATCATATTAGCCTGAGGCCTTATCTCCTACCCTGACACTGTCCTTACAACTCCAGCCCCTAAGCATTACATCTGGTTTCAAAACTCCTTGGAACTATAGGCTTCAGCTCCCACTTACAGCTGAATTTTGATTTCCTCTCTCTTCCTGGCACCTGAGTATTTCCCTTTCTTGGCTCAGCTCTGTGTTGGAGACCTTTTAATCTAGCATTTCTACATGGTTGACTTCAGGTTGGGAATTCTATATCACATCATTTCAATACTTGGAACTACAGAAGTCAAAACTCGGGTCAGGGGTTTAGCTCAGTGGTTCTGCTGCCTGCCTCACAAGCACCAGGACCCGAGTTCGATCCCCAGTCCCCCCTACAAAAAAGAAGTCAAAACTCTTTAGCATGGTTTAAAAGGTCTTCTATGCCTTGCCTCCTGATATCCTTTTGAGTCTCATCATTTGTTCCAGATATACCTATTAACTGCCTAAAGAATCACAGCATCATATCTCCTTCTAGGGTGTGCTTTCTTTGCCTAATAAACACCTATTTATCATTTTGGGGAGGTTTGAGATAGGTTTTTGCAATGTAATTAAGGCTGAATTCCCTATGTATCCCAGGCTAGCCTTAAACTTGCAGTGATTCTCCTGCCTCAGCCTCCCAGGAGCTGGGATTACAAATATGTCACCAAACCAGTTCACCTATTCATTTTTTAGGACTCAATTCAAGTATCACTTCTTCTCTGAAGCTTTTCTTGCCTCTCTCCTACCACATTTGACCACACTCTTGTTTGGGTACCTTTGCAATATGTGTAGACTCCTATTACTGCATCTATGCTTCCTGTATATATTGCCCAATATGACTGCTTCTACACTACACTATGAATAATTTGAAGATAGGAACTGTTTGTAATTTATCTCTGTCCTCAACACACAGTGAGTGTAACTGAACTATACTACTATAGAGTGTACTACTCTACTATTGTATAGTAATTTTTTTATTTCATAGGGCAAAAATTGAAAAAAATAGCAGTCTGTTCTACACTAAAAGAATTCCACATATATTCCAGGCATGGTGGCACATACTTGTGATCCCAACACTCAGAAGGCTGAGGCAGGAGGATTATCTTGAATGTGAGGCCAGTTTGGGATACAAGTCATCCTGAACTGCATATTGAAACCCCACCTTAAAAAAAAAACCCACAACCCAATAACAAAAAAGAATTCAAAGAGGGCCAGGGATTTAGCTCAGTAGTGTGGCCGTCTGCTTCAAAAGCGAAAGGTCCTGAGTTCAAACCCCAGTATCGCAAAAAAAGAATTCAAAGAAACGTTTCCTTATCTCTGTGCAAAGATGGGCCTGAAAACATGTATTTCAAATTCTTACCTGAATCATTTAGGATGTGTCAAGAGCCATTTACAGAAATTTTAGGGGAAAAATCATATTATAATTTAAGTATGATGACCATAGTATCTATCTAATGCCACCTTGCTCATGGGCCAGCCATGGCATGTGGAAACATAACTCTGTTTTGCCACTGGTCACAAGTTAAGGCTTCAATGGTCCTGTGACACTGTGACACTCAAGGGCTAGGGCAAGTATACATCAGCTGAAGACATTCTGGTTCTTTGAGAACTGAGTATAATAATAATAATAAAAAAAAGAGAGAGTGAGAAAGGTTTCATCTGAGGGAAGGACAAGTCTTTTACTAGCCTGTTATCTTGGCCCCACTACTATCATAAGAATGTTCTCCTTATTGCCCTCATCAATATAAGATCCTCATGAGCACAAGATCTTCATCCACCTAGGACTACTGCTACTCCCTAAGTCATCTACTACTCCCTTCAATCATTTTGTGTACCCAATAAATAATGGCCAGCTTGGAGTGTCTTTATACTTGCCCACTCTGAGGCACTGACCTCCTGGCCCCCCAGGTACTTTGAAATTATGCAAGTCTCTATTGCCCTTTTTCTATAGCCCTTGCTGTCCCCCTTTCTAAGGCAGTTGGAAGATTGATCGCCTTCTGATACAGATGCAATGGACAGAAAAGGAATGGAAAAGTTATAAAGAGGAATGAAACAATTTTCACTAGAAAGATGGGCTTTCCATCTGGTATTTCAGTTGGGGATGGCTGCAATATCAGATTTGACAGAAACAATTAAGGAAAATAATTCACTCATAAGCAATAATGTGGGCACAATTCCATGGCTGGGGAGGTGGGCAGGAGACAACATAATGGCTAGTTAATCCTACAAAGACAGGAAAGGCTCACAGAGCATTCTGAAATGCTGAACCTTAAAAAATTAGCATATTCTAGGATTTTTTTAATTTTTAAAAAATCTGCGATTGCAACCAACAGAAGAAATCATATCCTCTTACGGGAGTAAGAAGAGATTAACCAAATTAACCTTTACCACTTAAAGGTATACTTCATGAGCTCTATTGAGCATCACTTTTACTGAATGTGATAAGGCTATGGGAAAATAATTTGCAATATACTGATAAAAGAAGCACAGTGGACCTAAAATCCCAAGACTTGTATACCTTCTAAGCTTGACATTCAGAAATCTCCACTTTTGAAACTTCTGAGATGCTGGGGGAGTGGTGAACAGTACAGAAATAGTCTCTTTGAGATTTGGTGCCCCAAAGCTGGAATATAGCAACACAAGAAAGAAAACTGGGTCCCCATGACCCAGCAAGGATCTGAAGTGAGAAGTGAAGCCCACAGGGAGAGTGAAGAGACAGACCTCAATGCAAAAGGTGGCAAGGTGCACTTTCTCCCTGAGCCCAGACTCACTGCATGGGAAACCAGTTGCCCTCTCCTGGGGGATGTCTGAACCTGAATAACTCACCAAACACTGCAGTGTGCTGTATTCACTGCTCTGTTCCCCGATGCATTTCTCCATGGAGGCCTCAGGTCACCAGTAGTCATGTGTGTCAGCAGAAAAAAAAAGAAGAAGAAGCAAAAAGTATACTCAGCAGAAAGAGCCAATGTTAGAACAAAATAGCAGATATAGAAGATAGGATTGCAGTTAGCGATCATGACAAGAAAGATTTCTTAAATATAGCAAGGGACTGTGTAAAAACAATCCAACAGCTGCTACATGATACAAAGAATAACATAAGATTGATCAGAGTTAATGAAAAAGCAGGAGCTAGGGCAAATGCCATAAAATAACTGTTCACAGAAATAATGGCAGAAAACTTCCCAAGCATGGAAAAATAATTTGACATATAGATACATAAGGCATACAGAACTCCAATTAGCCACGATCTAAAATAAAATCTACACCAAGGCATGTAACAGTCAAGATTCCAGAAATTCAACACAAGAACAGAATATTAAAAGCTGTTAGAGAAAAGAAACAAATCACCTATAAAGGAAAGCCCATCAGATTCACAGCAGACTTCTCAACATAAACCTTTAAGTCAAAAAGAGCTTGGAGTGATGTCTTTGAAGCCCTAAAAGAAAATCTCCAACCTAGACTGATGTATCCCACAAAACTATCTTTCAAAATTGGAGAAATAAAATACTTCCATGACAAAGAACACCTGAAGAAATTCATGACCACCCATCTAGCACTCCAAAATTTTCTGAAAGACATTCTAGAAAGAGAATGAGGGCTGGGTATTTATCTCAGTGATTCTGAGTCTTTCTCACAAGCACAAGGTCCTGAGTTCTATCTCTGGTACCAGAAAAAAAAAAAAAAAGAAAAAATAAATAAAAGGTAACAAGGAGTATAACCCCATGAACCCCAACATAATGAATCCACCAGGAAAGGCAAGTATTTAAACGCGGGGTGGGGTGGGGATTTGGTTCAGTGGTTCTGCCGCCCGCATTACAAGTGCATAAGGCCTGAATTTGATCCCTGGTACCATTAAAAAAAAAGGAAGAAAAAACAGTAAACAGAGGGGGGTAAAAAAGGAACCAATAACAGGAAAATAACATGACAGGTATAAGTCAATACATATCAGTTATAACCATTGATGTTAATAGTCTCAATTCACCAAGCAAAAGAAACAGACTGGCAGAATGGATCAAGAAGATCCAACAAAATGCTACATACAAAAAACCCATTTAATTACAAAAGAAATTCACAGCCTGAAAGTCAAGGGATGGAAAACAATACTCCATGTGACAGGAACCCAGAAAAAAGCAGGGGTAGCTATTCTATTTTCAGACAAAGTGGTTTTAGAGCCAAGACTGATGAAGACAAAGAAAGTCATTACATCCCTGTAAAGGGAACAATCCAAGAGGAAGAGATAACAATCATAAATATATATGCACCAAATACCACCCCACTCAATTATATAATACAAATATTACCTAATATGAAAAATCAAATAAGCACTAGTATAATTGTAATGGGGACCTCAATACCCCACTGTCACAAATAGATCAACTAGAAAAAAATCAACAATGAAATATTAGAACTGAACCAAACAAATAGACTTAGTAGATATCTATAGAGTGTGCCACCCTACAACATCAGCATATTCTTCTCAACTGCACATGGGACATTCTCCAAAATAAACCACATACTTGCTCATAAAACATGCTTAAGTAAATGGAAAGGCATTGAAATTATACTATGCATTTTATCAGACCATAGTGCAATGAAATTGGAAACCAATAGCAAAAGGAATCAGAAGAACTTCAAAAACACGTGGAAATTAAATAACACTTTCCCAAAAAACCGATGGGTCACAGAAAAAATTAAAGAAGAAGGACTGGGATTTAGCTCAGTGGTGTTGCTGCCTGCCATGCAAGCACAACGTCCCGAGTTTGATCTCCGGTACAAAATATAAATAAATAAAAGAAAGAAATTAGACAGTTTCTACAATTAAATGATAATGTAAATACAACATATCAGAACTTATGAGAAGCAATGAAAGCAGTCCTACAAGGAAAAATTATAGCGGTGAGTTCTCCTATCAGAAAAACAGAAGAAGCTCAAATAACCTAATGCTAATCCTCAAACTTCTAGAAAAAGAAAAGAAAATCAAACCCAAAGATCACATGAGGGAGGAAATTAAAAAGATCAGAGAAAAATTAATGCAATGGAGACTAGAAAACAATACAAAGAATCAATGAATCAAAGAATTGGATCTCTGTTTTTTTGGTATCGTAAATCAAATTTGGGTCATTGCACTTGCGAGGCAGGCAATGGAACCACTGAGCTAAATCCCCGGTCCCAGGTTCTTTGAAGGATTAAATAAAACTGACAAACCCTAGCCAACCTTATCAAAAAAGAGAAAGACTAAATCCACGCAATTGGGACTGAAAGGGGTGAAATCACAACAGATCATGCAGAAATCCAGAAGATCAACACTTACTTCAAGAACCTGTATTCTAATAAGATGGAAAACACAGACGAAATGGACATATTCATAAATAACTATGAATTACTAAAGCTGAATTAAGATATAAAAATTCTAAATAAAGCACGAGGCCCTAAGTTCAACTACTGGTACAAAAAAACAAAATAAAAAAAAAAACACTAAACCAGCATCATTCAATGAAATTCAAGATACAATTAAAAACCTATCAAAAAAGGGGCCAGGGATTTAGCTCAATGGTTCTGCCTCCTGCTTCACAAGTACAAGTACAAGGTCTGGAGTTCAATTCCCAGTACCAAAAAAAAATAATAATAATAATAATAATAACAACAACAACAAAAAACTACCAACAAAAAAGAGCTCAGGCTCTGACAGATTCACTGACGAAGTCTACAAGAAATGTAGAGAACACTTAAGATACTTCCACATCACTACTTCTCAAATTCTTTAATGAAATTGAGAGGGAAGCAATACTCCCAAATTCATTCCTGGAAGCAAGCATTACCCTGTTACCAAAACCAGAGAAGGATTCAACCAAAAAAGAACACTATAGGTCATTAGTTCCCTAATGAACATAGATGCAAAAATTCTCAATAAAGACACTGGCAAACAGAATGTAGCATATCATCAAGAAGATTATTCACAGCAAGCAGGATTCATCCCAGGGACATGGGGATGGTTCAATATGTGCAAATCAATAAATGTAATATGCCATATTAACAGAGACAAAGACAAAAACCATATGATTATCTCAATAGATGCAGAAATGCATCTGAGAAAGTCCAACACCCATTCATGATAAAAAAAAATCCTACAGAAAATTGAAATAGATGGTCTTTATCTCAATCTGATAAAAGCCATCTATGACAAACCAAGAGCCAAATTATACTAAATGGACAAAAACTGAAAGCTTGCATTCTAAAGTCAGGAACAAGGATGTCCACTGTCACCACACTTATTTAATATAGTTCTGGAAGCATTAGCTAGAGCAATTAGACAAGAGAAAGAAATAAAAGTAATAATGGTAGAAAAGAAAGAAGTTATCATTATTTGCAGATGACATGATACTCTACATAAAAGACCAAAAAAAATTCCACCAAAAGACTTCTAGATTTAATAACCAAATTCAGTAGCATAGCTGGATACAAAGTCAGCACTCAAAAACAATAGTACTCCTATACATAAATAACAAACTCGCCGAGAGACAAATCAGAAAAACACCTTTCCCAATAGCATCTTAAAAAAAAAAAAAAAAAGCAATATCTAGGAATCAATCTAACAAAGGAAATGAAACACTTCTACATTGAAAACTACTCTGAGAAAAGAGATCAAAGAGAATATCAGAAAATGGAAAAATATCTCTTGCTCTTGAATAGGAAGAACCAATACAGTGAAAATGGCCATACTTCCAAAACTGTTTTACAGATTTAACACAATCCTGATAAAAATATCAATAGAATATATCACAGAATTAGAGAAAACAATCTAAAATTCATTTGGAATCAGAAGAGACCTAGAATAGCAAAAGTAATTCTGGACAACAAAGGCAAGGCAGGGAGCATCACAATTCCTGACTTGAAATTATACTACAAAGCTACTTTGATAAAAACAGGATGGTACTGGCAAAAAAAACAAACCTGAGGATCAATGGAACAGATTAGAAGATACAGAAAGAATTCCAAACATACTCAGCCACCTTATCTTTGACAAAGGAGTCAAACAATTACACTGGAAGAAAGATATCCTCTTTAATAAATGGTGCTGGTAGCTGAGCATGGTAGCACATGCCTGTAACAATCCTAGCACTGGCTGAGGCAGGATTGCCAAGAGTTCAAGGTCAGCCTGGGCTACATAGTGAATTCAAAGCTAGCCTGAACTACAGAGTGAAAAAAAAAGTGCTGGAAAAACTGGTTTTCCACATGCCAAAGATTAAAACTAGACATATATTTTTCACCATGCACTAAACTAAAATCAAAATGGATCAAAGATCTAAATATTAAAACAGAAACACTAAATCTGCTGGAAAATAAAACAGGTAGCATTTTTGAAGATGTTGGTATAAGTGAAGATGTTATGAACAAAATCCCAATTACACAGGAAATCACAAAGACTCAACAAATGGGATATCATCTTATTAAAAAGCTTTTGCATAGCAAAAGAAACCACCAACAGAGTGAAGAGACAACACATAGGTGTGGAAAAAAATTTTTGCCAGCTGTTCCTCAAAGAACTAATATCTACAATATATCTAGGACTCAAAAATCAGACCCCGTCAAGTGTAAAGACCCAATCCAAAAATAGGTAAATGAAATGAATAGACACTTCTCAGATGAAGAAGTAGAAATGGTAAATAAATACATGAAAAAATGTTCAACATCACTGATCATTTGAGAGACACAAAGTAAAACAATGCTGAGATTCCATCTCCCACCACAAAGAATGGCTATTATCAAGAAATCAACCAGTAACAGATGCTGGAGGGACTGCTTATCCTCACTGCAAGTCTTTCTCTCTCTCTTTTTTTTGTATTGGGGAATGAACTAAGGTCCTTGTGCTTGCAAGGCAGGTGGCAAAAACACTGAGCTAAATCGCAGCCCCTCTCTTATGTTCTTTGTAGTACTTAGCATAGTGCTAAGTATAGAGTTACTTCAATAAAAAATGTGTAGAACAGTTTATTATCAAAGCCCTCTATAGGGCACACCAAAATAAGGATGATTATTGTTTTTTCAAAAAATTTTAACCTATGATGTCACGGTTTCCGTGTCAGGTGTCAGAGCAGAACTGGAGCACAATACACTGCAGTCCCAGGCCTCAGGAGTTTGCTGTGGATCACAGAAAACTACAGGTAATCAGATAATTATAATATAGTAGGGTAAGTGCTATGACAGACAGTTTAACTAAGTATTGAGAATACTGCAGAGAGGTTAAATCCTCCAAAAGATCCAGAGAGTATTTCAATATTCATTTATTTAACAAATATTTAATGACCACTGAATATGTGCCAGGCACTGTGCTAGGTTCAAGGACAGGGTAGCTTCAAATAATGAAGATTATGTTACCCCAAGTGACCCCCTTGCCCTTTGAATAAACACTGATACTGTTCAGGATCCACATTCTATAGATAAGGAATCTGAGGTCCCAGAGAGAGTCATGGCTTGCTAACATCACTCACCGGCAGAGCAGGAGTGTGTACCCTCCTTACTGCTTTCTAATGCTGTATGGGTCTGGTAAGTCTGTGTGACTCCCAGGGGTGGGTGGGGGGTCCAACTGGGAATCCAGGTCAAGTACTCAGAACACTGCTTTGCTGTCAGTTGTTTGCACACTGTCTAGAGCCCCAGATGCCCTCTCATCTTCAGAGATCTGGACAGGAGATACAAGTTCAGGAGCAGCTGTCAGCATAGAAAGCCTTAAAATAGATAAGATCACCCAACCAAATACACAAAATGTCACTGTTCTAGGGAGCACAAACATTAGGAATCCGGGTGGAGGAAGCAGAAGCAAAAAGGAAACTAAAAAGAAAAAGAAACACACAGGAGAGGCTCAAGATGGCAAAAGGGACTAACTACAGGGTGTTTTGTTTTCAGTGAAATAATTAGTATTTGTTAGGTACCTATGTTCACTGCTTCTTTGTATATACTCCTTGCCTCTTCCTTGCTAACAAATTAAACGGTTCCAGCAAACAGTTCATTAAAAGCCTCTTTCCCACTCCCAACTGCAGCTGAGAGGCCGTGTGATACCGTTTTGGCCAGTAAGATCATCACTCACTCCTTACTATGTTTGTGTAGGGCATCTAGAATCACACAGAGTTAAATACTTACACATTCCTAACAGACAAGAATTTTTACAATATGTGTGTGGGGTTCTATGTGCTGACAAACACACCTTAAAGGCAGGCAGTAATTACAATGGTGTGGCAGAGGTGCGGGAACTGATGAACAGAAGTCTGAAACAGAAGGAATGGTTAGATACACTTTCAAGGGAGGGAAGGCAGCAAGAACTAATCCCTGGATCTCCCATGACAGAACTCTCCACTGTCTTGCACACTGACTCCTGTCACAGTCCTCGGCATTGTCTCTAGTCCCAGATCCCTTCTCACCTTCAGAGATTCAATGGTGGCCTGCTTGTAAATCTTTCCTCCAGGATTTTTCTTCTGTGGGCTACTCTGGCTTCTAGGAGTTCGAATGACGAATTTATCCATCTTTAGGGGACACCAACTACCTTCATGTGCTTCAGGGTATTCTGCTTAAGAAAAGGGCCGATATTAAAACTTCACTGAGGCTGCCAAGATATACTTTCCCCAAAGCGACACGGATGGGTCTTCTGGAAGCACTCCTAAATTATGGGGGTCTCATGGATGATATTATAGAATCTAAGATTCCCTCGTAGGTGGGAGGGGACGCTCGTCTCAAGAACACAGTGATAAATCTACTTCCTGGGTATGCAAGCTGTGGAGGGGTTCCAATACCCGGCCAGGTCTTGAATCTGATAACTTTAAAACCCTCTTTCAACCTAGGTTGGGTTGTGGCAGGGTTCAAGTTTCAGCGAGTTCAATGAAGCCCTCTTAACTACTCCACAGCAGCGCCAACCCAAGAGTTGCCCAAGTGACCAGCAACAACCGCCTCCAGACACCAACTGTGTCCTCAACATAAGCGGCCATTGCCAGACTCCTTTGCTCCTTGGTCGGGGTACCCTAACCGTGACAGCCGGGGCCTGGACACCGAGGGAAGAGAAGCACCGTCCCCTCTCCCGCCTCCCGGCACTCAGGGGCAGGGAAGGAGCACCCAACCACAGCCTGAAGCGAGACCCACCAAGAAAACCAGCCCTGGCAGCAGCAAGGCCCTTCCAAAGAGCACCCTAGAAGGTCCCCAGCCCTGCCGCCGGGGTCAGACCCACACGCCAGGGTTCTCGCAGGCCTGCTCCCACCGCGACAGCTCCACGGGTCCCAGTGCTCAGCACCCGGGAAACCACATTCCCCAGCATGCACTGCTCCCAGCGATGCAGGAACCACACTCCCCAGAGTGCACCGCACCCGTGGCCCCCGGGAACCACACTCCCCAGTGTGCACCGCGCCCAGAGCCCCCCCAGAACTACGCTCACCAGCGTGCTCCGCGCCCAGGGCGGTCCGAGCTCGGCACAGCCCAGCCTGTGACTCCAGAAGCTCAGTGCCGCCTCCTGAGGCCATCCTCGAAGCCGTTCCTAGTCCCAGAGGCGGGGCCGATTAGCACACAACCTAAACGACGGCGGAAACGGTGACAGACTAGGCGGGGAAAGAGGCTGGCCCCGGAAGGAGGCGAAACCTGAAAAGAAAACAGCAACAAGCTGAGCCGTGGTGACAGAGGGAACAAGATGGCGTCGCCGAAGGGGAACCTCTGGGTCCGGGCCCAGCTAGGGCTCCCGCCGCTGCTACTTTTGACCATGGCCCTGGCCGGAGGCTCGGGGACTGCCTCGGCCGAAGCGTTCGACTCAGTCTTGGGCGATACGGCATCCTGCCACCGGGCCTGTCAGCTGACCTACCCCTTGCACACCTACCCCAAGGTAGGGCCCTCACAACCAGGCTTCCTTCCACCCTTCGCTCGCCGCCGTCTCTCGGCACCCCACACCGGCGTCTGCACCAAAACCTATCGATCTCCCTCGAGTGGCTCCCGTTTTCCTCCCCAATCCTCCCGCCTGTACCCTTTCCCGTTGTAACTGCCGGAAGTCTGCTGCACTACTCCGCGATAGGCTCGGGGACACAAAGCTGGAAAGACGCCGTCCTTTCCTCTGGGAGCTCGTGGGCAGCGGGGAAGTCGAGCGCTTCTGGGGAGAGGTGCACCTGTGAGGAGAGGGAGGGAGGTGCAAGATGCTCGAGTCCACGAGAGATCGTGACCTGAGCGCCCCTTTGGGTGGCGAGCGCGGTCTGCCGGGGTCTGGGGGTCACCCGAGTAGACAGTTCATTGTCCAGTAGTCTGTAAGTGTTAAGCCAGCCCTCGGAGTTGTGGGACGCCCAAGAAGGGCTTTCGCGTGTATTGTTTATTGCGTGTTAGATACTGCCATCGGGGACTGCAGTGTCTTAGCAAAGAAACGGTTTTTGCCTTCAAAAAACGGATTACTTAGTGCAGAGAACAGGGAGGCCATGGAGAGAGTAAAGAAACGCGTCTGCCCTGTGGCAGGCTCATGCAGCTGGGAGAGGAGCTAACCTACTCTCACTGTTTGCCACCCTCAACCCGAGCTGGTAGCTGCTCCCTTTTCTTTAGCTGCATCTCACGTTTTTTTTCCAGCCTCTTAAGAACTCTGTTTACTCAACATTCTAAATTGCTTGGTGACTCCCCACACCTTTCCCATATACTATAATTTGGGTCTGTGCCCTCTCCCTCCACCTTGCTCTAGAAGCGCTTTTGCTGATGTTGCTGGTCTTTTTCTCCTTGTTAGTCTTTCTTTATGCTATTTGCTTAACCATTGTGGCTAGCCCGCTTTGCTCTCTTCAACTACAAAGTGCTATGAAGACAGTTCCAGTGAGGTTTAGGGTGTTCCATATTGGCCACTTTCAAGTCTTTGGAATCTAAATCTAAATGCAATCATTTCCCCTATTTTGTTTACTTACATTGCATGACTATAATCAGTTTTGGTTTTTTTTTTAAAAGCATGAAGCCGAGTGTGGTGGCATACCCCCATAGTCCCAAGTGCTCAGGAAGGATGAGGCAGGACGATTGCTTTGCTGAGTTCAAGAGTAGACATGGCTACATAGTGAGTTCAAGGCCAGCCTGAACTTCGTAGCAAGACCCTGTCTCAACAAAACAAACAAACAAGACAGGATTATCCTAAATTGTCAGAGTCAGTCAAGAGAAAAATGAGAAATTTTGACTTCCAGAATTACATCAATGAATATGGCCCCAACTACATTATTTTATGCAGTCCCAGTATTCTGCAGGCCAAAGCAGGATCACAATTTGTAGCCCATTGGGCAATTTAGTGAAAGCCTCAAAATTTTAAACAATGAGCCAGTCATGGTTGCCTTTAATCCCAGCACTTGGGACACTGAGACAAGAGGATCTTTGCAAGTGGAAGCCATAGTGTGTTCAAGGCCAGTCTGGATTACCTAGAGAGACCATCTCAAAACTAACAAAAATTTTGAAGGGCTGGAGCTATGACTCAGTGCAAAGGCTCTGGGCTCAGTCCCCAGTAACTCACACACACTTGCATGTGGGCTTCTATGAGAAAGCTCATTTATATTGATTATAAATGATAAAACTCATTTATATTGATTTGGCTGGGAATTAAGTTGCAATTTACGTGGCTCTAGCATTTGTTACATGTTTTTTAATTTTCCCTAGTAAATTTGTAGTAGTAGCCAGAATGCTGGGAAAATAAGTTGAAAGTATGTACATACTGGGAAACTTCAGGTATTTTTATAATAACCACTATATTCTAACAGTTGATATGATGGTGATAAGTCATTTTTACCTATTAAAGCTCATCAGAACCTCAAAATCATCTAGCTTCCTCAATGACTTAGACTTAAAAATTTATTGCAACTCTACTAATTTGATAGCCACTATGATGGAGAAGTTATACTGTAATTTCTAATTCTCACAATACTGCATAGTATGGTTTAACAGTTAAGAAAATTAAAGTTTGGAAAGGGTAAGTACCCAAGGTCACATAACCAAATAGAGGAATATGAGTTTGATTCTTCAAACTGGCTACACTAAGCTGCCATCTATCTATCAATAAAGTTGGATTACAAATATTTAATTTATTTCATGGATTTATGTTGGTGCCCTTATGTTATAATGTGTTATAAAAGCACATAACAATGTATTACAAAAAGATGAATTTATAAGCTCTCATAGCCTATCTTGGAGTGATACTTGAAACTGGCAGATAGAAATCTCATTTTTTAAAAAATTTATTTATTTTGGTACTGGGGATCGAACTCAGGACCTTGCGCTTGCAGGGCAGGCGGTAGAAACGCTGAGCTAAATCCCCGGCCCAGAAATCTCATTTTGATGACTCTTTTTCAGAAGTAATCATTTGTCACAAGAAGGTAGAATACTTTACCTGTTTGTAAGTAGTTATTTTTAGATTATTTTAATTTTTCCTTTGTCCTCAAAAGCACAATTGCATAATTTTTCTGGTTTCAAATAGAAGAAACATAAGTCCTTTTAATAGCAAAACTAATTAACAGGGCATGGGCTTTGGAGCCATACAAGCCTGGGTTCCATTCTCAGCTTCATTGTTGCTGTGTGTTCTTGCTGACCACTTTAACTCTCAAACTCCTAAATTCGTTTTGTCATCTGTAAAAAAGGCCTCATCTTCCCTGCAGAGCTAGTGTGAGAATTAAAGATGTATGTTACACTCTTAGGACCTAACACAGCTTCAGATGCTTTATGTTCCAAAATCAATTTGGTTTATATAGCATTATATACCCTAGTAGTTCTAAGTAAGAAGAGAATAGTTAGTTTAACTTAGCTCAGGATAAGAAAATGTAACAAGGTGGACACAATGGTTCAAGCCTGTAATCCCAGCTACTCAGAAGGCTGAGGGAGGCAGATCGAGAGTTCCAGGCCAGCCTGGGCAACATAGTAAGAGCCTCTCACCAAAAAAATGAATGACAGTAAAAGCTATTGATAATATCAATGAAGGACCTTTTAATTACTTAGCCAATACTCAGTATGAGGGGAAACAGCCATTTTCTGTGTCCTGTATCAGAGGAGATAACACTTCACGTGAGCTTGCCAGTTATTCAAGATACATAGAGTATGAAATATTTATTATACTTGGAATAATATGTATAGAACATGAAATACTGATAATATTTTTTTTTTTTTTGTACTGGAAATTGAACTCCGGTCCTTGCCATTTCAAGGCAGGTGGCTGAACCACTGAGCTAAATCCCTGGCACATGATATACTGATTCTTAATAGCTGCCAATTGAGTGCCTACTCTGCTGGGTGTTGTATATGTTAAGTGTTAACATGGTGCCTGGAACATTGTGGATGTTCATTAATTATTGTTACATTTATGAGATAGTACGTTGTAACAATGCTATTAAGGATATAAATGTATGATTCTAATATTTAATATTGATGTAAGAGTATTGTCCTTATTTTGCAACCCAGGCTCACAGAGATTAAGTAATTTATGCAAGGTTGTGCAGAGAAAGAAAACTTCTAGCCAGGCTGATTTCTGTACCTGGGCTCTTTGCACCATCCTGTATGGTCTTCTGAAATTGGTATTGAATGGCCTTTGAGGGTAGCTTAACAAAGAACAAAGAAAAGTATATTTGAAAATGAAATGTCTGCTCAGCGATTCTGCCACCTGCCTCACAAGCACAAGGACCCAAGTTCAATCCCTGGTACCAAAAAAAAAAAATTCATTGGGGCTTGAAAATGAAATGTCATGTGGCTCCCTTATATACAATGGTTTGTTTTCAATAGTGTATTTTACCAAAGAAGAAAACTAATGAAGGCCTTGTTGTTGGTCTTATTAAGCAATTAATATTTTCCAGTATTGAAGAATCATGTGTCCCTCTCATTTTAAGCTCTCATGCAGTATACAGTATTTTAAATTATTGTTTTTGGGCCGGGGATTTAGCTCAGTGGTTCTGCCGTCTGCCTTGCAAGCTCAGGCACCCTAGTTTGATCCCCAGTACCAAAATAAATAAATAAATTGTTGTTTTCTATTTTTAAAGCTTGTTTTTATGATCAACATTCTTAACTATTTATTAAGCACTCTCTATGTCTCAGGTGCTGTCCTAGGTTAGCTATCTCCCAGAATTACTGAGGAGTTTGGATGTAATAGCTGTTGTCTCCTTTCACATTAAAAAACTGAGATTTCAAGAGGTAGAGTAACTTGTACAGTTACTCACCTGAAAAGTTTGATTCAAGTCTGGCTAACTGCAGTAGCCATTCCCATTATGTCATTCTGCTGTTTTTGTCCTTGTTCTCAATTAGACTAATTGAAGTTTAAAAAATCCTTCCCTGTAATTTTTATAGATGTATACTTCGCTCTATCAGGGCCTTGAGTCTCCATTTGCCAATCACAGTGCTTTTCCTGATGAGCCTGGCAGTTTATGTAAGTGTGGTTGTGGCAGAAGCACACCATTGATGGAAGGACACCACTCACACCTTTCTGCTTCTGTTAGGGTTCTGATTATGTCACTGTTTTTATTTTCAATCTTACCCACACACAAATTGTGACCACAAAATATTAAAGGGAAAGGTATTATTTTTAGCCACAAGCTTCTTTTCTTGATGTCACTTTTGTATAAGGAAATAAATCTCTTTTTTGTTGTTGTTGTGGTGGTACTGGGGATTGAACTCAGGCCCTTGTGCTTGCAAAGCAGGCGGCAGAACCTCTGAGCCAAATCCCCAGCCCCAGTAAATCTCTTTATGTAATAAAAATGTGGGATATTGCCTGGCTCCTATCTCCCCTTCCCCTTTCAGTGTAAAACTTACTGGATGGTTTCAAATAAACCTTACTAACTTTGCTTCTGTTTGACCTTTTGTTTTTGATCTAAGATAAAAATCTTTATTTTTTGGTAATCCTCCTTGTTCTTGAACTCCCTAGGAAGAGGAATTATACGCATGTCAGAGAGGTTGCAGGCTGTTTTCAATTTGTCAATTTGTGGATGATGGAATTGACTTAAATCGGACCAAATTGGAGTGTGAATCTGGTAAGATTGTATGCTAATGACTTTGGTGTATGTGATATTGGTGTTTTCTTTGAGTTCTGTTATACTTGTTATGTATTTTCCTTAGAAAATAATAAGCACACAGTTTAAATTGTCCAGCTAGGCACGGTGATATACACCTGTGATCCCATCATTTTGGGAGGCTAAGGCCTAGGCAACTTAGCACCTTATTGAGCTCCTGTCTCGAGAAAAATAAAAATAAAATGGGCTAGGGATGTAGTTCACCATGAAGGCTTTGGATCCCGAATACTACCATTACAAACAAAAAACTTGTCATCTATCATATTGTAGTCCTTATGAATTTAGTTTTAAGAGCTGCTGCTAGAAATTCCATGAGCTTTGAATTTCATCTGTTTTTTGAGACAGTGTTTATTTTGTACTGTCATAAAACACCTTTGAGCATTCTGTTCAGACAAATGCAGTAATAATTACCCTACTCATAATTCGTCACTGCCTTTTCATAGATGGTATACTTTTCCTAAGCCTTTCAATCACAGGTTAGTTGACTTAGCTCCAATGTTTTTACTGAATCAGGTCTTTAACTCAATACTTAATAGTGTATTCTTTATTGGTCATGCTAGTAAAAGAAGTAACCAAAAGCATTGTCGCTAGTTAAACCACTGTTTACACTTTTGCTGGAAGAGATGTGTTTAATAGTAATAATACACCATAATCAGGACACAGTGTTCATTTAACTTTTCAAAGAACTGTAGTGGTTTTCTTCATTCATTGCTGCTTATTTAGTGTAGCAGGAGATCTTTTTTGCCCTTTCACATCCACTCTTTTCTGCTATTATAACCTTATTTTTGTGGCTCAGGCTTTTAACTAGCCATCTTTATATGTGCATACTGCTGTTCATTATATTATCAAGCACCTCTGAGAAATACATTATAAATCCATGACTGAGTTAAGAAAAATAAAATTGTTAGTCATGAAGTATTATATCACAAGAAAAAGCAGTTTTAATGAAGAGAATGTATATGGTAGGGATCCATTTCAACTTTAGAATCACCTGCAATAGAATATTTTCTATTTGCGTTCTTAGAATTATGACTGTTAGGCTGACTGCATTATTTTTTCCTTCCCATGTTGATATCCTTGCTTTTCAACTAAGTGACCCATTTCTTAACAATTATCTCAAATATTTTTATATATTACTAAAGTAAATGATTTCATTCAACCCTGGGCAGTAGGCAATGATAGTTTCATTTTAGACCTATAGAAATCAAATTAGTAGAGGTTCCGCCCCTCAGCCCAAGTCACACATCCAGCCCACCTATGATGGAGCTAAAACTTTCAGTGATGTCTTCACTTCACCAGGCCAGTGCTTTATCCACTCCAGAAACTGTGAGGATCCTCTGTTTTGAGTGTCAGATACTAGGTGTTGAATTAATAGATCTCTACAAGAAACATTTGATTTGTGGGAGGGAGACAGTAAGGAACTCTGTTAAGATAATACATTTCCCATTGTTACCAAATTTGGAAATTCATATTGAGATGCTTTTTTTTTTTCCTTTGGTTTTTTGAGACAGGGTCTCACTATGTAGTTCATACTGCCCTGGAACTTACTGTGTAGCCCACGTTGGTCTTGAACTCAAGATGCTTTTTTTAAGATAGGAAATTTCTTTATAAAATGCCAGATACTTTTTTTTTTACCTTTTCTTTCCTGTCCATTTTTAAATTTTGCCTAATTTTCTCTTTCAGCATGTACAGAAGCTTATTCCCAATCTGATGAGCAATATGCTTGCCATCTTGGCTGCCAGAGTCAGCTGCCGTTTGCTGAATTGAGACAAGAACAAGTACGAACAATGCTGACTTTCAAAATTGCCTGTTTAAATGGATCTTACTTGTATTGATTAATGTTTATAGGCTGTTTGATGTTTTAGTATATATTTTATATTTAGTTTTCATCAAACAAAATTATGTTTTCAAATGGAAGTCAATTGAATAATTACTTTTATATAATGCTTTTCTGTTAAAAATTATATTTATATCCATAATCTCATTTTGTTTGTTCTCACAGTCCAGTAAAGATGTTCTCATTTTGTATAAGATAAAACTGAGGCTAAGAGAAATTGGTATTTGAGTCTTCTTTTGCCATTCCAGCTGCCATTGTTTTAAATCAGGCCATCATTTTTTTTTTTTTAGTTTTTTTAGTTTTTTGAGACAGAGTCTCACTATGTAGTTGAACTGACCTGGAACTCACTACGTAGCCCAGGCTGGTCTCGAACTCAGTGATCCTCCTGCCTCAGCCTCCCAAGTGCTGAGATTACAGGCGTGCGCCACCACACCTGGCTAGGCCATCATTTCTTACCTATATTGCTAAAATAACTTCTAAACCGCTTTTCCACTTTAAACCTCATTCTTTACTCTGGGTCTGGATTTTTTTTTTTTCCTAAATGGAAATCTTATCATATAATTCTCCTTTCTTACATAATTCAGTAACTCCCAATGACTTACAGGCTTAAGTCCAAATTGTTTGTCACCACCTAGCTCCTGATTACTTCTCCAGTATCGTATCTTAAAATTCCCTATTCCTCATTCTCTATACCCCAAACATATTGGAAAAAAGGTTCTTCATTTAACTGATCTTTACGTAGGAAATACGGAAAAGTGATGCAAAACTCAAAAGAGATATGAGTACAAATGTACATGTGAACTTACAAAGAGTATGTCTCTATTCCTCCTCCCCGTCTATGAAGTCTTCTACACCTGTAGCTGTTAGGCGCTCAGTTTTTCTATATTATGTAGCCAGCACTACCTAAAAAGATGTTTTATGCATATATATTTTTTTGTAACTACATATACAGAAAGCATTTCTAAGCTGGGTGTGGTGCTACATACCCATAATCACAGCACTTGGAGGCTGAGGCAGTAGGATTGCTGTGCATTCCAGGCCAGCCTGGGCTATAGAGTGAATTCAAGGCCAGCCTGAAATTAATAGTGAGACCTTGTCTCAGTAAACAACAAAAAAAAAAGGACTACTTTTTCACTATATAATATTCCATATGGATGTGTTATAACTTATGTCTGAATGTATGAGTTGTTTCTAATCTTTTTCTTTTATGAATGATGTTTTATATTGTGAATATACCCATAGGATAATATAGGAATGGAAATGGAGAGATATGTACATTTTTAATTTTGAGAAATAGAGCAAAATTGCCCTCTATGGAATTGTACCAATTTAAAAAATTGAGATACAACTCAAACAGAAAAACTCACCCTTCTGAAGTGTGAATAGTTTTAGTATATTCACAGTTGTGCAACTATCATCATTATCTAATTATAAAATATTTTCATCATCCCAAAAAGAAGTCTCATACCCCCTAACAATTGTCTCCTTCCCTCTCTCAACTCTTGGCAATCTATTGTTTTAATTTGTACTTTTCTTATTTTAAGTAATAGCATATTTTCAAATGTTTTAAAAGCCATTAAATATTTCACATGTTTAAGTTCCTTTTCTCTTAATTGTATACATACTGAACAATTCTTAATTTACATGATATGATGTGCTATTTCATGTGCCTGTTCCTTCTGTTCCCCATGTACCTAGGGAATCCTTGACTGTAGGCAGGTGTCCTTTTCTTTGTGAGACCTTCTTAAAAATCCCTCACAGCAGGTTTGAATTGGTACCTCTTTCCATATACACATATCACCCTGTGTTTAATGTCTTCGTAATATGGATTATTCAGACTAAACACAAATATACATTGATGATTAAAATACAATGCTTCCTTATATCTTTGTTTATAGCCTTAATAAATGCTTGTTCAGTGAATTAAGGAAATGTTTCATAGCTATTAAATAGGAAAATTTGATCCTGAATACAGATCTTATTCTAAAAACTGGTCTCTAATACTACTCTATAGTGTCTGTCTTCTGAAACGTAGTGAAACCAAGACTTTTCCTAGAGTTCAGCAAGGTACAACCCATCTTTGTTCTAGAGGGTCTAGTGCTTCTCAGTGAGTCCTGAGGGGAGATGATACCTATTAATGTTAAATTCTCAGTAGCCCCTACTATATATATTCAGCCTATAAAACACTCCCCTCAACCTGCCCTGTTACCAGATATCTCACATTTTATTTGTGTATACTTTTGATTGATTTTTTTCCTCCTTTTTCATTGATGTTTATTATAACATGATTAATTCTACATGAAAGCATTAAAGCTAGGAATGGTATGATTTGTCTCTTCCCATTCTACCCTTTAATATTCTGCTGGGCCTGATGTAATCAGATCTTAAGTCTTCATAGTTTTAGACCTAATTCAAAAGTCCTTTACAGTCATATGTTGGTACTTGACTGCTTTGGAACTTGTCAGATTTGGTATTCCATGTATTTTGACACAAAAATTTTGTCCTGGTACTTCTGTTTGTTTGGCACTGAATGCACAAGCTAGAACTTGGCAGTATTAGTTGCCTCCTGATTTGCCACCTTTTCCAGCCAAAACTATTTGTTTGGGACTCATCATTTTTGCTGCTTCCTGTATTCCCAGAACCAATAATACAAGATGCCACTGCATTATTATGTTTTCTTTTTATTCTTTGCCTGTTTGTTTGACATAGGGTCTCACTATGTAGTTCAGGCTGGCCTTAAATTCACTAGGTAGCCCAGCCTGCCCTCAGACTTGCAGTCATCCTCCTGCCTCAGCTTCCCAAGTGTTGGGATTATAAGTGCATGCCACTATGCCCAGCTTGCTGTTGTATTATTCTTTTGTTTTGTTTTGTTTTTAGTACCAGGGATCGAACTTGGATCCTTATGCTTGCAAGGCAGGCAGCAGAACCACTGCTTTGTATTATTCTTGATAGAGACGACAGATTGATTACAAATGTGCTTGCTGACAAAGTAGACTGAGGTTTGATGCTTTACCATGGTTAGTTAATTTGCACAGATAGCAGTTAAATGCTGATAACTGGAAGGTTAAAGCGTATCTCGTGAAGATTTGGGAATCTTGATTATGTTCTTGTGAATATACTATAGATGTACAGTATAATAAATACATTTCTCTTTATTTAAATTTTCTTTAGCTTATGTCCCTGATGCCAAGAATGCATCTGCTTTTCCCTCTGACGCTGGTGCGGTCCTTCTGGAGTGACATGATGGGCTCTGCACAGAGCTTCATTACCTCTTCTTGGACTTTCTATCTCCAAGCCGATGATGGAAAAATAGTCATATTCCAGGTGACAGCTGTGCCTCATACACTCATCTGAGTACCAACGGCAGTAAATATGGGTCTTGGCATAGAGCCACATACTCATTTATAAATATATATTGTCAGATAATTACGCGGCTTGATAAGAACATTGGGCATCAAGACCCAGTGCAGTTATCCTTTTGCCCAGCCCCCTGGGAGTCTTATTAAAACCCATTGGTTCTTGCCAGGGATTTAGCTTAGTAGTTCTGCCACCTGCCTTGCAAGCGCAAGGACCTGAGTTCGATCCCCAGTACCAAAAAAAAACAAAAACCGACAAACAACAACAAAAAACCATTGGTTCTTATCTCATTAGGATTATTTTTTGAGATAGAGTCTTGCTGTATGCATTTCAGGCTGACCTTCATATTTGTGGTGATCCTCCTGCCTCAGCCTCTCCTGAGTGCTGGGATTACAGGCATACACCACCATACCCAGCTTTCTAATTGGAATTCTGAATCTTCTACATTTTATTATTAAATTGATAAAAATGAAATTTTAAGATATGGAAGGTAGTTAATATTCATTGAACACAAATACTGGCATATATACATATTAGATAAATGTGATATGACAAATATTTAGTTTTTTATACTTTTCCTCCTAACTCTTATTGAAGAAATATTTTGCCTCCTAGAGATAACTTTTCTCCTGTTTCACCATTTGCCAAATAATATAACAGTAGTTGCTGTTTCTAGAATTCTGTTATACTAAACATTTTACGTATACCTCCCCTGGAGATTCGTTCAATCCCCTGGGGGATTGGTTCAGGACCTTCAACCATACCAAAATAAGATTGCTCAAGTTTCTTGGTAAAATGGTGTGGTATTTGCATGTAACCTGTGTGCACACACTCCCCATATACAGTCCAGTCCAGTGTCATTGAATAGTGGGGGCACGGTTGGAAAGGCAAGCTCATTGCTGTCTGGACATCACGGATTGTGTTTAAAGTAAGAAGGCTAAACCTCTCAAGGCAGTGTCATCTTACAGTGTGCTGCAGTGTATGCACTCTGTTGTTAGTTGAAATGTCACTACATGATGATCATCCTGGGTTATTTATCATACCCAATGCAGTGTAAAAGCTGTGTAAATAGTTGTTGAATTGCATTGTTTAATGACAAAGGGGAAAAAGTCTGTACATGTACAGATTTAATTCTTCAAGTATTTTTTATCACAGTTGAATCCATGGATGTAGAATCAAAAACATAAAACCCATAGAGAGAGATAGCTATATTATCTCAAATTGTTAGACAACTTTATGAGGTTATACTATCCCTATTTTATTGATGATTAAGCTGAAAATGTAACTTGTTTACTGTTTTGCTGCCAGTGAGTATTAGAATTAAGCTTCAAACACAGGGTGCTTTAGTTCCGAGGCCCATAAATCAGCTTATCATGCTGTCTTTCTTTTTTTTTTTTTAATTTTAATTTATTCGTACATTCTAGGTAGACAGGACAGTTACATTCATTACTGGGATCTTGTACCTTTTCATGCCAGGCTCATGCTGTCTTCCTTTTAATTCAGTAGTTGAATTTCTCAAATACGCCTGTTAACATTATATTGTGGAATTGTCTTCCTCTCAGATAATAAGGTGTACCTTCTAGTAATTACTAGTTCAGGGCTTTACTTAATAACTGATTTTTAGCACTATGGTGAGCTTGGTGCCCTCTACTTCAAATTTGGTAATAACTAAATCATGGGAATTTTCTGTCTTTAAATTCATGAGCACCGGGCATGGTGGCGCATGCCTGTAATCCCAGCACTCGGGAGGCTGAGGCAGGAGGATCACTGTGAGTTCGAGACCAGCCTAGGCTACATAGTGAGTTCCAGGTCAGTCTCAACTACATAGTGAGACCCTGTCTCAATAAATAAATAAATGAATGAATGAATGAATGAATGAATTCATGAGCAAGTTGTAAAGCTGCTAGTGTTACAATTTAAGTTGACTCTCAGAATGGTGTCCTCACTCATTCCTTATTAAATGTGAGATTAGCTGTGTTGCTCTCTAAAATTTATTAAAACTTGTGTTATAATTTATGTAACTAGGATGGAAAAAAAACCCAGCAACTGAGCTATATAAAAGATGTAAAGAATGGAATATTTCCCTGTAACTTATAAATTATTCATGCTCATGGAAGAATGGAATGTTTTACATGAGAAGAAATAGAGATAATATATTTAACCAAAAGTTTTGACAGTCTGCTGAATTATTCCTGATCAACTAAAATTAGAACATGTTTTTGCAGGGTACAATAGCACAGTATATTTTGTCATGATTTATCCCCACCCCCCTCTTTTTAGTGTTGTCAGGAAGTTAAACTGACTAAGTAATTTATGATGCCAGAAATTGATTTCTTTGCAAGACACTAGATCTGATGGTCAGGAAGTGCAATTAAAATATATTGTGACCAGTGTGTTTTATTTTTTGTGACATACGTCTATTGCTTTTTCTCAATTTAAATGTTTACAGAGATGATGTGTTGTTGAACTTGTTACTTTAGAAGCTTAAGAGGTATGAATGACTTAATTGCTTTCATTATCATTTTAGTCTAAGCCAGAAATTCAGTATGCACCACAGTTGGAACAGGGGCCTACAAATTTGAGAGAATCGTCTCTAATCAAAATGTCCTGTAAGTTTTATTTTTAAAAGCTCAGGTAAAAACATTAGCAGTCAAATCTGGTTGTAGTTGGATTGGTTGGCCACCACCTGATTTCTAATTTACTGGGTCTGGGAGAAGATCTGAGAATCTGAATTTCTAACAAGTTTCACATTTTAGTGATATTATTTGTCTGGGAACCATACTTGAGAATGACTATTCTAAAAACATTTAGTTTGTTTCAAAGATATTTTGAGTATGAATTAATCACATGTTCTGGTATTTCCCAGTAAATTAACCAAATAGTAAAAGCACTCCAAAAATGTGAGTCTCATTCTATTTTTATGTCCATGCTAGAAGTGAATTTTAGGGCCAGGGATTTAGCTCAGTGGTTCCGGCGCCTGCCTCACAAGTGCAGGGACCCTATTTCAATACCGAGTACCAAAAAAAAGTGAATTTTAACTAGTAGGAACATCAATCAAGCTAAAAGCACAGGTTATTTTTTAAAGTTTACTAGCTAGTATAGTTGAGATATTGATTTATTAACCTTATGATTATGTGGGTGGGTAGAAATGGGTAAATAATGATAGCACATAACAGACATAAAACCATCTAGAACGAACCAAATTCTACTATTCAAGTCCATATGTAATTAAACAGAAAGCATTTATGTCAATAGGAATTTGAAGGGCCTGGGGATTTAGCTCAGAGGTTCTGGCGCCTGCCTTGCAAGTGCAAGGGCCCGAGTTCGATCCCTGGTACCAAAAAAAAAAAAAAATAGAAATTTGAAAACAAGACAGGAAACCTATAATATAGTAGAATATCCATTTGGTTTTTGATGTGACAAAAGGACTTGCATATGTCATGAAATGTGTCCAATTATATGTTTGAAAACAACTGGGTATCTGTAGAGTATATTTAAAGTAGTTTTAAGAGACAAACTTATAGAATATAGTATATGGTAAACTTGTTCCTTATTATTTCAGCAGATCTGCAAATGAGAAGCTCACAAGCACACAGGAACTATCTTGAAGATAGAGAAAGTGATGGGTTTTTAAGATGCCTGTCTGTGTAAGTATTCTTTCATATATATATAGAAGATTAAATCTGGTTTGTGTTAGATAAAACATTCCTTTTTATTATTTTAAAACTATATTAGCAGAGCCAGGGATTTAGCTCAGTGTCTCCGCCACCTACCTCCTAAGTGCAAGGTCTCCACTTCAATCCCCAGTACCAATGAATCAAACAATCAAACTATATTAGCAGATAGTGACACGCATCTGTAATACCAGCACTCCAGAAGCTGAGGCAAGAAGCTTGCCATGAGTTCAAGGCTACATAGTTCAGGGCCAGCCTGAACTACAGAGTGAGACCCTGTCTCAAAAAACTAAAAAAAACTATAGGGCTGGGATGTAGGTCAGTGTCAGTGCTCCTGCCTTGCAAGCATAAGGTCCTCAGTTTTACCCTAGTACCAGGAAAAAAAAAACAAAAAACCGTATTGACAACTCAAAAGTTAATTTTTTATCTTTTGTCTTCCAAACTTACACTTCTGGATATTTTAATTGTTTAAAATATAATGTGCATAATATTTTAATGGACATATAATTATACATAATTTTATGAGGTATAATGTGATATTTTGATATATGTTGTACAATGATCAAATCAGGGTAATTAGCATATCTGTAATCTCATTTTTTATCATTCCAGGTAGTAAAACATTCAAAATCCTCTCACAGCAATTTTGAAATATATAATACACAGTTGTTAACCTAAGGTCACCCTGCTATGCAGTAGCATACCAGAAATTTGTCCTACCTCATTGTAACCATGTACATGCTGAATGGCCTCTCCCTAAGCGCAAATATAAAGGTCTGGCTTGGAGATTCTTTTTTGTCTGCTTGGCCATCTATGTTAGAGGCAATAGGTAAGGGCTATCTATGGGTTAGGAAGGTTGTATACAATAAGCAGTTTCCACTGTAGACCAGGGATTCTTACAGTGACGAGGGGAAGTGAGGAGGCTGGAGAAATACGTGCCTTCACCCCCTGAGGACAGACTGTCCAGACTTGTGACAGTAAGGAAAGGGCTTATTAAGTGTATGCTTCCACTCCCCCAAGGACTTCGATAGGAGGCCCCAGCCTGTGCCCCACCCAGCCGCCCAAGAAAGGAGAAAAGAAAAGACAGTGTCACCTATTTTTATTACTGTGTCAAATACTAGGGCAGGTGTTTCCATACATCTGCAAAGGAGTCCATTTCAGAATGTATACACTACGCTTTTGTGGCTGCTTTGTCTCATAATACTGCAGTTTAAACTGCATGCTTCCTATAATTTCTTACACCAGAAATAGTTTAGCAGGTTTTGTTTGTTTGGGTTGGGTTAGGTTGTTTTTTGCTGTGCTGGGGATTGGACCCAGAGCCTTGCAGGCACTACTTCTGAGCTATACCCTCAGCTTTCTTAACAGGTTTCATCAGGTATCAGTAGAGATACATGGAATTTAAAAATTAATCTTGGCTGAGCATGGTGTAGTACATGCCTATAATCCTAGCACTTGGGAGGCTGAGGCAGGAGGATCACCATGAATTTGAGGCCATCCCAAGCTACAACACAATGAAATCAAGGCCAGCCTGAAGTGCATAGCAAGACCCTGTCTCAGAAAATAACTATTATCATCATCATCTTTTACTAAACCAAGAAAAGACTGTGCTAGAAAATAAACCTGGGACCAGGGATTTGGCTTAATGGTTCTGCTGCCTGCCTCTCAAGCGCAAGGGCCCGAGTTTGATCCCTGAAACCAAAATTTTTTTAAAAAGAGAAAAGAAAATAAACCTGTTTTTGACCTTGACTTTGTGCAGAAAAAAGTCAGATTTTTTTTCTTTATAGAATTTAAAGTTTTTGTTTTAGTTTGATAGGTCTGTGAAACTTAAGTAATCACAGAACCACTGAGATAAATCCCAAGTTCCCCCCTCCTTTTTTTTTTGGTATGGGGATTGAACTGAGGACCTTGCACTTGCGAGGCAGGTGGCAGCACTGCTGAGCTAAATCCCTGACCCTACAGCTTTTTTTGGGCGGGGGGTACTGGGGATTAAACTCGGGTCCTTGTGCTTGTGAGGCAGGCAGTGGAATCACTGAGCCAAATTCTTGGCCCCCTGGCCCTACAGTTCATTCTTACTAGTACACTGCCTGACATCTTACTAGTGACTTATTCTTTTTAATGCTTTGTTATTACATTTTGGGTTTTTTTGCACTTTTTGTTTTTTGATGTTGAGAATTGAACCCAGAACCTCACACAAGCATGCACTCTACCATTGAGCTGCACTCCCATTCCCAAATTGTCCTAATATTTTAAAAGCAATTTTGTGACTTCTTCATTTAAGAAACAACTAACTTTATAACTAGAGAGATTTATTTCTTAAAGCTTCCATACATAGTCGAGTGTGTTGATGAAAACCTATAATACCAGCTTCTTGGGAGGATAAAGCAAGAGAATCACAAGTATGAGGCCAACCCTGTCTGAAAAAAAAAAATTTAGAAAGGAATGGGAATATAGCCCAATGGTAGAGTTCTTACTTAGCATGTACATGTGGTTAAAATTCAAATCTTGCTTTTCTAGTTCTGTAACTTCTATTCTGTCAGCCAGAGCTGTCTGGTTACCCTAAAGTGTCATGATTTTTCCATAATCACATTAAAGATCAGCCAGCCAGATAGTGGAATCTGGTCTTTTGACTCTTCCAGCAGTGCTTTTATTATACCATGTAGTTGTTATAAAGATAGCCCTCTATCTAGAATGGAAATTAAGGTCACACTCATTTATTTCATTTTTCATTTCTCTTTGGAGATTCTATCATGTGCCAGAAACTGTGCTAGGGACTTGAGACCTAGAAAAGATGGCCAGTCTCTGCCTCTGGAGTTGTGAGGTCTAGATAGACAGAAATAATGACCATCCCGCCTATCTCTCATACACAGAGTCTTAAGTCCATTGGAGGCTTCAAAGGCAGATTTACTGAAATGAAAATAAATCTAAAATGATGAGTAGCTGCTTTCACTAGTTGTAATAAATTTGTTAAAATTTTATTTTCAGATAAACTGACTTTTTGTTGAATATATTAACCATGCTTGGAGGTTTAGGAGAGTCAGAAATTTGACCCCCTCCAGGTTATATAGCCACTGTGTTAAATTCAACCCAAGTTTTTCTAATTCTACATCTTGTACTGATCCAGTTCTGCCATCACTGTAGAAGAGGTGAACAGGAACCAGACAGGAGTGGCAAAGTAATCAAATGTTAGGTACAGGCCCTGTGCAAAGGATAGATTGCAGGACCAGTCTAGAAAGCTTTTGTAAGTCAATAAGAAATTAGGAGACCTGAACTAGGGCAGTCCACAAGTGTAACAGGAGATAATGGAGATAACTCGTTGTGGAGGTTGAAGATGATGATGAGTTCTAAGACGAGCCCACTATTTTTCATAACTAGTTGCTACTGCAATTCAGATATCACATAAATCTTTCTCATTCATGGCAGTAAATTCCCTAGTACCCAATTTAGGGATGGACCATGTAAAGTGGGTGCTTTTTCATTAAATATTTTTTACTCTTAGTTTTCAAAAGGGATATACTTAAAGCATCATAAGGGAGTTACTTTCCTGTTTTTAGATGCAGTGCATTTTCCAAAGTCCACTTATTTTTCTGGGATTCCAAAAAATGACTGGGCATACAGTTTCCATAATATGTTCACATGTCAGCAAACCATCGAGTGAATGAGTTACGGTAGTAAGTATGTAAAGTGTGTTCTGAAAATATGGTGAAGGCTTAAGTTTTTAGAAATTTATTACAGTAAAAGACACATTACCATTAATTTCACTTTAAATACACCCCTTGCTTCAAGAACTCTTATTCTCACCATGCTTTGAAGCAGTTTGGGATGTCCTCTCTTAGAGAATCTTTGTAAAATGCAGTGGAGGCTGGGGATTTAGCTCAGTGGTGCCACCACCTGCCTTGCAAGTGCAAGGTTTCAAGTTTGATTCCCGGTATAAAAAATTTTTTAATAAAATAAAATGCAGTGAATGGTGCTATCCAGTGGAAAGGCAGGCTCGTAAAAGCATTCTGTGTGTCCTCATCCTCTTTATTTACTAGTTCTGGCACTGTACCACTTCTGGTTCTTCCTCAAAGTCAAAATGACCATGAAAGGTAAAACATTTTGCATTGATTTGGGACATGGAGGCAGCCACAACGGTACAACAAAAGATATGTAGAAGGACTTTAGAACTACTTCAGAAAGTGGCAGGAATGGTGGGATAAGTGTATTCAAAAGGGGGGAGTATCTTGAGGGGGGCTAATGGCATAGCAATATATCTTTTACTATGATAAATAATTTTTATTTAAGCACACTGTGTGTGTTTTTCAACCAAACTTAGTATTTGAAATGTTATAGGAAGCTGACTTTTTTATAATTGTGAATTCTTTGTAAAACAAATGATCAAACCAGGCATGATGGTGTATACCTGTGATCCCAGCACTTGAGAGGCTAAGGCAGGAGGATTGCCATGAGTTCAAAGCCACCCTGAACTACATAATGACAACTTGTCTCAAGAAGGAAAAAAAAGATCATTTCATAATTTACCTATTCTATGCCTTAACTTTTTAGGATATTGAGTTCTCTTTATTGTGATATCTTGAAAAAGAATGTGTGACGTTTCTGTGACTGTTCAGTTTGTAGGATGCTTATTTGCCTTACCTTATTTGGTAATTAGAAAATATTCTTGGGCTGGTGATGTAGCTCAACAGTACAGCACTTGCCTACCATCTATGAGATCTTAGGTTCAATTTCCAGCACTGTAAAAAGAAATGAAATGAAATGAAAAGAAATGAAATGAAATGAAATGAAATGAAATGAAATGAAGAGCCAGCACACACCTGTGATCCTAGCACTCTGGGAGGCTGAGGCAGGAAGGTTGCAAGTTTGAACCCAACCTAGACAACATAGCAACTATATGAGACCCTGTCTCAAAATAAAAAGTAAAATCTGGGCTGGGGATGTAGCTTAATGCTACAGAAAACCAAACAGACAAACAAAAAAACCATTTGACAGTAATTTGGTTTAATTTTATATGTTTAATAGAAAATCAGTTTGTCTGATTTTATAATCATCATAAGTTATGGGGCCCCCCAAAATAGTTACATAGCCATGCTATGGAAACTTCATAAATAGACAAAAGTGTGTCATAGGCCCAGGGATTTAGCTCAGTGGTGCCATGCCTGCCTCAGAAGCACAAGGTCCTGAATTTGATCCCTGGTACCAAAAAAAAAAGGTATAGTACTCTGATATACTAGCTATTATAATATTTCCTTCTATAAACATTTTTAAAAATAGTTTTAAAGGTGGTATATAAAGTTTAGATTGTGTTATTCAGGTAAATACAGTATGAGTTTGATTGCCTTTAAGACTCTCCTTTTTTTAATATTATGAGATTGTAATAATGACTGTTGATTCTTTTCAGGAACTCTGGGTGGATTCTGACCATGACTCTCATCCTCTCAGTGATGGTACTGCTCTGGATTTGTTGTGCAGCTGTTGCTACAGCTGTGGAGCAGTATGTTCCTTCTGAGGTAAATTTCATTCTAACCCTGTGCTATTGGAAGACTGAACTCTGATAAACCATCTTAAGTGCCTTATTCATTTCACTTAGGGTGAGTGGAGGTTTGGTGGTTTCTCATCTGGTTGAGGTTTGCACACATGAAAGTTCCAGGTTCCAGCAAAAGATGTGCTCCCAGTTTTCTGTGGTACTAACTGCCATAATGACTGTGTTGACAGCTTGAGCAGGTGACTCTGCCAGTCTCTCTGAGACTGAACAGAACCATTAGCACATGTTTCTCAGATGGAATAGGAGAGAAAACTTGTAGAATCACTTAATAACTTGGAATTAATTGCCACAGATGTTAAAGAGTAACTGCTTTAGAAGCAACAAGACTAGGGTGTGTGATTCTGAGTTACTGTTCTGGTAGCTAGTGCCAAGAAAGAAAGAAGGCTATTGTGCCTTTGTTGGTAAGTAAAATTTAAGTGACCCAAGAAACATAACTGTTAAGATAAATGGTTTTTGTTTTGGGAAAAGGCTATAATTTGATGACTCCACAGACCTTTTAAGAAAATAAAGGTAATTTATATAACTAAATACAGGATAGTGTCTCTTAACTTCACATCCAACTGAAATAAATTGGAGTTGCCTTGTGCTTCCAAAGTGTCATAGCAAAAAGGAAAAGAGGAAACAAGATAAATTAAAATAGAATCTAAAAATAAACCATTGACATGCTATAATAGATACAGGTACCCAGAAACTGAGGCAGGATGATGTTGATAAGCAACATGTACGTAGTTCTTTAAAATTTGCTAAGTATTGGGCCGGGGATTTGGCTCAGTGGTTCCACTTCCTGCCTTTTGAGCACAAGGGCCTGTGTTCGATACCCAGAACCATACACGCACACATGCACACATGCACACACACACACACACACACACACACACACACGCTAAGTATTAATCCCAGCACTCAGGAGGCTGATTGCTATGAGTTTAAGGCCATCCTGGGCCTACACAGTGAGTTCAAGGCCAGCCTGAGCTACATAGTGAGACCCTGTCTCCA
>NW_022900935.1:32094552-32125542 GCF_012274545.1 Fukomys damarensis | reverse complement strand
AAAAAAAAAAAAAAAAAAAGCAGAATATTTTCATGTGGTCTTGTATGTCACACCTGGGCCCAAAAATTGTCTATAGGTTTTGTTATTCCATTTTATAGATGATTTAACAGGCTTACAGAGTCTAGGTAATCTTCCTGGGATTGCATAGCCAGGAAAATATTGAGGCTAGAGTGAAGTTCATGCCTTTGGATTGACAACTTCTGTGGTTTTTCCTGTAGATTCTCTTACCTATAACTGATAAAGTGTTAAAATGGCAAAAATAATAGTTGTATGAAATATTAAGGAAAGACTGTGTGCTAAGATTGTCAGATGAAGACTTTCGATAATGGGAGTCTTGACCTGAACTTTGAAGAAAAGGTACTTTGGGATGAATACGTAGAGAGGAGGGTGGACAATGTTCCCCAGGTACAGATAAGAATGGCTGCTATTGGGAAGTTATGGAAGTTAAAGAGGACAGATAAGTTTCTCCAGAATTCATCTATTTATATGAATATACTGATAATGTCTTCTTGCTACATTACCTGCTTGTGTTCCCTCATAATACATATTTTAATCATTGTATTGTTCCTGGTAAAGCTGACATTATGCATTTTGTGCCTTTTCCAGTTACTTCCCTTTGAGCTGCTTCCTGCACTCTTAAATCTTCATGGCATCAAACCTGATAATAAGTTCTTGCCCATGCTACCTCATTCCCTCCCTTCCTGTATTCTCCTTTCTTCTTTTGACTTCTAAGATACCCATAGGAGAGAGAATACATATTGACATTGGTCTGGCTGTAGCCAAGGAAGACTGACTTGTTGGCTGGCTTGGGGGCTTTACCTAGATAAATTTGTCAAAACTTACATTCTAAAAAGTGTTGAGCACTTTTTACTGGGAACTAAATATTTTATGTGAATTAGTTTATTTAGTCTTGATAGTAACCCTGTGAGATGGCTGCTATTACTATCCCCATTTGCGAGATAGGAAAACAATAAAAGAGAGTTTCTAATTGCCCCAATATCACATACCAGTAAGTGGTAGAATCAGGATATGAACCCAAGATAGTCTGATTCCAAGCCATTGTGCTTTTGGTCAGCCTGAAATCATACGTAGGGGAATTGATAAGTTGACTCATATCTTGTGTGCCCTTTTTCACACTGGGGAGGTAGACACTGCTGGGACTACATTATGTTCATATTTTGAGGTAGAATGCTCAAATTCTCTCTTATCTAAATAATTATTTGGTGGGCATTTCATAGCTTGCCCTCTCTTCTAGTATTGCTTACACATATCTGTGATTCTCATTGTGATTATGGTTATACTTTGTCTTATAGACCTGGGGATCTTTTACGTGACTCTATTTTTTCGGTACCGGAGATGAAACTCAGGACCTTGCACTTGCCAAGCAGGCAACAGCACCACAGAGCTACATCCCCGACCCTTTTTATGTGACTTTTGATCTTTTTCTTTCAGATATCTCTGCTGTGATAGGTTTTGTTTTGATAGTATAACTTTAATTCTGTGAGAAAATTTCTTCTATTTCTGTTATTTGGGAGGACACCCCACTGTTCCCACATATGCCACCCCTCAGACCCGTGTGACCATAAAACCTAGAGAGCACCAGCAGCACGTTTAGAACCTTGTTGGCTGCTATTATAGTCCCTCCAGAATTACTATGTTGCCATTTTATTTTCAATATAATCAATATTTAATAAATGTTAATGTTTCCTGTTTTCAAATATTATAGTATAAACAGTCCACTTTCTGGTGTTTTTTCCTTTGTTCACTGAAAATAATAATTTAGAATTTAGTATTAGAAAAATTATTTAAATTTTTTTCATGGGTTTATTATTGGAACATTGTTTTGTCTGACTTCTCCATAGTAGCATTAGACTCCATTTTAAGTTCTGCAAGTATAATTCATCTATGAACAGTATTGTGTGTATTATGTTATTTACACATATGATCATCCTGTATGTTTCAAGGTATTTATGAGCCAACTAAAAAATGGGCCTCTGTTGCACAGAGACTTGGTATCCTTGGAGCCTACACATGAAGTACGAAAAGACCTTTTGACCTCTGTAAAAATAGTTTGAAATGGTGCCAGTAAACATCAGGAAGGTAGTGTGCTCAGAAAAACTTGTGAACAACTTTATTTCTCTTATTTAAGAAAACTACAAAGTAACTTAGTGTGCTTTACACCTAGTAAGTACACATCACATACCATTTGATCATAATGGCCAGAAAAAGGTAGGAAAGAATTTCATTTCCTTGGTTGATTTTAATTCTTTGTCAATGAAAGGCATAACATATAAAGATTTTGATCTCTTCTCTGCTTTTTTATTCCTTTTTCCACATTTATGATGTCATTTTGAAGACATGGGATGAGGCTGACTATTTAATACATTGCAGAGTAGTCACCCATGGTTGCCCTTGTTAAGCAGCCAAGCTTAATATGGAAACAGAGTCTAGCAATATTAGCTGTCCTTCCTGGAAACCGGCCAGGCAGGCTCAGAAACTTGCGGTAGCAGTGCATGGTGATTATAGGCACTGCCTCCATGTTATCTCATTATCCCTGTGCTTCTTATTGCCATTTCTGGAAGAGCAGAGTTCTAAGCTTTTTGTCAAGACCATGATCGTCTGATTTTATTCAGTAAAAAGTGGTTTAAGAAAGCTGGACATGGTGGCAGGCAGCCTGTAAACCCAGCTATCTGGAAGGCTTTGGCAGAGGGATAGCAAGTTAAAGCTCAGATTGGGCAACTTAGTGGTTTAGTGAAACCCTGTCTCAGAATAAAAAACTACATGTGGCATAAAATTGTCTTTTCTGTCATTCTTTAGTTAAATCACAGTCTGAAGTCTTTTAATTCTCCAGGTAGTTTGCATTTTCAAATTTTACCATCTGTTTTTTAACTAACTTAAGACGTTATCTAACATCTACTAAAGGATAAGGAATTTCATTCCCTAGCTGTCTTCACCTTCTTTTTTAATGTATGTTATTTTGTACACTTTTCATGATTTCTTTTTAAATTTCTTTTGATAAATCACTACTACATTTTCTTCCCATATTTTTTCTCATTATGATCTATACTTCTGTGCTTTATAGGTTGATTTGAAAAATTAAAATCCAGTAATCAGACTTTTTTCTTTTTTTCCTAAGACAGGCTCTCTCTGTAGTCTAGGTTGGCTTTTAACTTGCATTGTAGCCCAGGCTGGTCTGGAACTCACAATCTTCCTGCTTCAGCCTTCCATCTGCTAGGCATGTGCTACCATACCTGACTCCAAAAACCAGTTTTTTATATTGTAACTTTATAAATAGTGATTACAGTCATGTGTAAACAATGGAACCTTTAGTTGTAACTTTCTTCTCATTTTCTATTTATTTATTTATTTATTTTGGTTTTGGTTTTTTTTTTTTTTGATACAGGGTCTCACTACATAGTTGAAACTTATCTGGAACTCACTATATAGCCCAGGCTGGTCTCGAACTCACAACGATCCTCCTGCCTCTGCTTCCCAAGTGCTAGGATTACAGGGGTGCGCCACCATCCCGGCCTCTTCTCATTTTCTTATCGCAACTGCTACTCTTTCTTGTATTTTATGTTGTTTTCTTTCTTTCTCTCTCCACCCCCTCGGTAGGGGAGAACAGGGTCTCACTGTAATTCAGGCTGGCCTTGTAGCCCAGGTTGACCTCGAATTGTAGGCAGTCCTCCTGCCTGAGCCTCCCAAGTGCTGGGATTATAGGCATTCACCCGTAAGCCTAGCCAGCTTCTATGTTGTTTTCTTTCAGAGATTCTCTTTATTTTGCTGGAATACCTTTATTTTTTCACAAAGCATAGTTGGTGGTAAACTGCCCCATTAATACTTTTGAAAATATCTCTCTTACATCATTGTGTTTGCTTGATAATTTCAGGATGCACAGTAGCCACAAAAATGATTATGCCTTCTAGTTAGATTATGCATATGACCTCATCTGCTTCTTTGCATAGATTTTACTCTCCACACAAGTTTTACCTTCTCTCTATTCTTTGATTAACTTTAATTGACAAGTAAACAGTATATATATTTATAGTGTATAACTTTCTGTTTGTTTGTTTGGTGGTGGTGGTGCTGGGGATCAATCCCAGGGTTTGCATCTTCGAGGCAAGTGCTCTCTGCTGCTAAGCTACATCTCCAGCCCTATGACATATATATTTTGTGGAATGGCTAAGACAAGTTAACTAATACATCCTTTGTCTACATACCATTCTCGTTGTGAGGATACTTAAAATCTACTGGGTTAGCAATTTTCATGTCAACAGTTCATGGTTATTAGTCACTGTGCTGTACAGTAGATCTCCCTTTTTTAACCGGGGGGGTGTTTGTTTTTTCTTTTCAGTACTGAGGATCAAACTCAGGGCTCTGCGCCTGTGAGACAGGCATGGTGCCACTGAGCTAAAATCCCCAGCCCCTAACTGGGGTGTTGTATCTTTTGACCAGCATCTTGGTTCCCCTCTTTTCCTTCCCTAGATAACTTCTTCCATGCTGGTATCTCAAATCATTCAAACCAGCCCCACTTCTGATGTGGTGACACACAACTGAAATCCCTTCTTTAAGGAGGCTGAGGAAGGACAGTCTGTGAAGGCCAGCTTAGGCTGCATACCAGTTTGAGGCTGGCCTGGACTATATAGCAAGACCTTGTCTCAACAAACTGCCAGGCGTAGTGGCACACGCCTGTAATCCCAGGGCTCAGGAGGCAAAGGCAAAAGGATCACCATGAATTCAGGGCCAGCCTAGGTTACATAGTGAGTTCAATGCTGACCTGAACTACATAGTGAGGCCAGGGGATGGGGGGATAAACACACTGCTTTTGCATGCTGCTTCAAGGTCTTTAAATGCTGTTTGGTACAGTTGTGAACATGTTCTTTCTCAGTGCCCAAGGGCAAATGGCATGTAAATCTGGGTGTTAAGGAAGCTATTCTATTTCATAACCATATTGGGCCATGTCCAGCCCATCAGCTGCTGAATTTGTCTTGAAGATAATTTGCTGAGCCAGTTGTGGTGGTGCACGCCTGTGATCCCAGCACTCAAGAGGCTGAGGCAGGAGGATTGCTGTGAGTTTGAGACCATCCTGGACTACACAGTGAGTTCCAGGTCAGTCTCAACTACATAGTGAGACCCTGCCTCAAAAAACCAAACAACAACAACAACAACAACAAAAATACGTTTGCTGGTACAGTATAAGATACAGTTAGTTTCCGATTTACAAACATTTGAGTTGTGAACTTTGCAGATATGAACGGACCTTGCATTACGAATGTTCCTAGATATGACCAAAGAAGTAGCTTACTTGTCTGCTGGACATTGTCACAGTTGTGCTGCTGTGTGCTTAGTATACAGTACGATAGTGCACAGTTTGTGTGTGTGTGTGTGTGTGTGTGTGTGTGTGTTTGGTTATATTATGCTTTACATTACATATTTGTGTCAAAGGTGTCGGACTTAACAAATGTGATTTGCAAACATTCTCCTGAAACAACTTGTTTGTAAGTCGGGGACTTACTGTACTAGGCACCTCCTTATGGTGGGACAATTGTTGCCTGGGAACAGTCATGCAGATCATGTCTGACACATGTTCAAGTAAACAACTGTCACAACAGCCACTCCCCGACTGCCACCTACCCACAGCAACCAGTGTGTGATGTCTTGTAACTGGCCTGTCTCGCTTAGCATATTTGGGATTGACCTCTTTTCTACTGTGTATCAGAATCGATAAACTTGTGAAGATGATTTTATTTAGCATCTTTATAAGCAGTATTCCAACATCAGTAATCTCCATGGTTCTTGCTATGTGATCTGGTGGTTTGCTCTGCCAGCACTGCCAGCACTTCAGTTTATTATGTGGCTCCTGAGATTTGAGATGAGTTGACCACAAGATATGTCCCATTTCTAAGCAGAGACTTTTCTCTTTGCTTTTCTATCTTTAGAAACTACATCTAAATAGACCTGCTTGGGGCTGGGGATTTGGCTCAGTGGTTCTGCTGCCTGCCTCGCAAGTGCAAGGTCCTGAGTTCAATCCCCAGTACCAAAAAGAAAAAAAAAATAGTCCTGCTCTGAGGCCAGGGATTTAGCTCAGTGGCTCTGCACCTACCTCGCAAGTAAGTGCAAGATCCCAAGTTCGATCCCCGGTACCAAAAATAAACAAATAAATAGACCTGTTCTCAAAAGATGTTAGGTATTACCATTATATTCCAGTGAGTTTTTGGTGTTTGCAGTGATTCTGTTTTATGCTTTCTCTCATTCTTTTGTTTTAGAGTCTTGTTGGATGTGACAGTAATGATTTGGGAGTTTTATATGTCTATGAAGACTTATCAGTGTTATAGTGTTTCATTTACAGTCTTTGGTCTCACTTTTAAAATAGAACACATTTTCCATATGTGATAAGTTAAACAGTTAATAGCAGAAAAATTTGTAGCACATCCTTGTACTCCCTGGAAAGAGAACTAAGACCTTAAAGGATATGATCACTCAAGGCATCCATCAGGATCTAGAATCAGTGCTTTTGGCATGACCACATTAATTCATTTAAACCTAAGCAATTTTATTTGATACTCATTTTTTGTATCTCTAATGATTTAAAGTTGAGCCACATGGAAAAGCTCTCTTTGGCATCCACTGGGAACCACATCATGTATGTATAACACTGAATTCAAAACATTCTACATTCTCAAAGATATTTGTAGAAATTTTAACCAAATATCCAGAGATTAAATTGTTACTTGGAAACTTACTAATTATCCAAAATACTGAAGTGCATTGATTTTTCTTTTACAGAAACTGAGTATCTATGGTGACTTGGAGTTTATGAACGAACAGAAGCTAAGCAGATACCCAGCGTCTTCCCTTGTGGTTATTAGATCTAAAACTGAAGATCATGAAGAAGCAGGTCCTCTACCTACAAAAGTGAATCTTGCTCATTCAGAAATTTAAGCTTTTTTTTTTTTTTAAGAAAATTGTCATAGACACCTGAATTTCCATTCTCATAGAGCTTTTTAAATGGTTTCATTGGATATAGGCCTTGAGAAATCACCATAAAATGCAAATAAAGTTACCCAAATCTGTGAAGACCGTATTTGCTGTAACTTTACCTGTATTTGTTTTCCTAGTAATTTAAGATATGGATGTTTGGGGTTGTGTCTTTATCTTACTAATACCTGCAGCTACTTTGTTGGTTGCGTTGTTTTCCTTTCTTAGCCAACACTGTGGGCTGATCATTGTTCTCCCCCGCTCCTGCCATCCTGTCAGGTTATCTTAGCTAACAAGCTGTATGCTTAGTAGGAATAATGCTTCTGCTCGGAAGAGGCCTACAAATCTGTACCTTGAAATTTAGTGGGAAATGCTGTTTAATGACACTACATTTTCAGTTGTATTGAACTGAAATCATTAAAGTTTTATTTGAATAACTATATGCTGAAACTTGAGTAATTGGTTTTGTTGGTCCTCTCTCCCACTGCTACCTAACCCAGAAAATAACGATCAAGTGTTCTGTGTCTAATGCTGTGTAATGGGGTGACCAGGACTGAAGCAGAAAGGATCCTCTCAGGAACACATTGATGTTAGTTTGCACCCATCCTGTTTGTCCTCTGTTAAATGGCGTCAAGGAGAAGATAAGATACTTGCAGTGGAAACATTTCATTTTGACAGTCAGAATTATATTCTTATACTGCATAATTAAACTAATATTGCTACCATTCCTTTGCCTACAGTAATGCAGATTTAAAAGTAAGCGTGACATCAGATACCGTAAACACCAGAATGTGAGCGCCCCTGCACCGGGAGTGTCAGGGTGCACTGCAGTTCAGCACCATCCTCCACAGCGTGGCTGACAACCGTGCCAGTGTTGTTTGCCTGGAGAGTGAGTCACACCCACTTTATAGCCTCAGATTTTTGAGTCGGAAGAAAATACACTTAGCAGCTAATCAAGTAAGTCTTTTGGTCACAAAATGTAGGTTTTAGTTTTTAAAATGGTTTGTCTAGATTTGGAAGATGAAGTGTTAGAAGGTTGTGAGCACATCCATTTGAGGAAGAGAGGATGAATTATTAAATAAATGTTGCCAAGCAGTTGTTGTCTTTTCCTTATTTTTGTGAAAAAATGATCAGATAGATGGCTTGGAGTTAACTTTAAAAGAAAAAAAAGAAAAGCCAAAAGGTTTTGTCTCTCACCCATAATGCATACTTAATTAGGCACAGGCTTAATTGTGAAGCCCTGGGGAAAGCAAAGGTGGGACATAGACAAAATGCTGCAGTCTTAAGTGTCAGGCTCTTAATGGGATGTGCAAAGTATTGATCCAAATTTGTCAAATTATTTCCCTTATTTGTAAGAGAATTCCTTATAGGTGAAAATACCCAGTCTTTCCTCATAACTAGCAGTAGGCCCTCAGATATTTGCCACTTTTTAAAATTTTCAACATTATTGAACCAGACTGACATTTTTAAAACAAGTTTTACTTAAAAAAGAAAAGTTATCCCCCAAAATGTATACAGGATAAAAATGTTTCTGATCTTGGGAATTCCAACCAGAGGACTGAAAGGAAGTTTCTGGGCCGCATCTGAAGTAACAGCCTTTGGATGGACAGGTGTAACTTATCTCCTTGTTCCTGTGAGAAAGCCCTTGTCTTCACCACCCAGAATGTGCCTTCCTGACAGTCTTGTGCAGGGCCTATGCAAATTCTCAAGTCTCTTAGACTCCTGTGGATCTTACTGGTTCAGGGCCTCATCTATGCGATATTCATTCAGGTGGTATCAGAGTGATTTAGGCCCAGGTCCCAAGTCTTCATGAAACGCCCAGGCACCTTTTATTTGTGATAATCTAGTCTATCTGTCTTGTCTCTGAAATTCCTGCAATGATCAGGCAATATGTAAAACCTTGCATTGTTACTTTGAGCCAGAAAGCGAACAACTAACCCTATCCCTAAACCGTATCTTAGCAAAGTGAGCCACTTCTGTTGTGAGGTTCTTTGGTTTGTTTGGTTTTTTTTGCTGGTCCTAGAGATTGAACCCAGGGCTAGGCTCCACCCTGACCCTTCTTACTGCAGTTTGAGACAGGTCTTGCTGTCTCAGCCCAGGCTGTCCTTGATCTTACAGTCTTGCCTTAGCTTCCCAGGTAGCTGGGATTACAGGTATGTGCCACATGCCTGGCTCTATTATGATTTTTTAAAATATATAAAATAGCTCTGTTTTAATGTCTGTGGACTCTTGGGTATCGAACCCAGGGGTGCTTACCCCAACCCTTTTTTTTTTTCTTCGTTAAGTTTATTGGTACATTTAAAGCAAACACTACAGTTACATTTCTCATTGGAATCTTGTACCTTTACATGATATGTTTTGGCTCTTATTTTTTCCCCAAACCCCTTCCTTCCCTTCACCCTTCCCTATTTACAAAGACTTTGTTTCCAGTTTTTCCTTTTTGCATATTTTTTCTTGTCCTCAACCCTTTTTTGAAATAGGCTCTCTAAGGCGCCCAGGCTGGCCTTGGACCTACAATCCTCCTGACTCAGCCCCCTGAGGAGCTGGGATTATAGGCACGTACCACTGTAGGACCACATATTGGGATCCTGGATCGGGAGGTTTCTGGTTCCCATCACCCACACACTAAGACAGTGACTGTGCCTCATATCCTGTTACAACACACTTTGAACTGACAGCTGATTCACAGCCTAAATGCCAAGCCCTGGGCTAGGTGACAAGACAGTGGAGCAGTGGCCACACCTAACCCGAGGGACAGGAAAACCAGGTAGTGCTCAGGGGCAGCGTTCTAGGCATTTGGGACCATGAACATGTGCTTGGTGGCATACGCCTGTGATCCCAGCACTCAGAGGCTGAGAAAGGATGGCCATAAGTTCAAAGCCAACCGGCAAAAAACCCCAAAGCATAGCAATGGGTGGGCTACAGAACAGACTAATAAAGGATCTTATTAACCCTGGACTTTTGCTAGGGATTAAACACGAAGGTTACATTAACAGAAGGGGTCACTTGGAAAGGTGGGAAAGGTGGGCCAGGGGAGACAAGTCCATAGGCCCTCGGTGCCTTAGCACCAGAGTTCTATTTCTTTAATACTTCATGTTCCTATTTCCCTTTGCCCTTTGTTTTACACATATATCTCACTATGTAGCCCAGGCTGGTCTCAAACTCAGAATCAATCTGCCTCAGCCTTCCTAGTGTTGGGTTACAGATGTGTGCCACCATGCCCAGCTTTTTTTTTTTTTTTTTTTTTTTTTTTTTTTTGATACTGGGGATCGAACTCAGGTCCTTGCACTTGCCAGGCAGGCGGCGGATCCACTGAGCTAAATCCCGGCCCCCAGCTTTGTTTTATTTCTATTTCTAAGCTCCTTTCTATAAGGCTGTCTGTTCCCCACATTACTGTTCCCACTGTAACCCTGGGATGGGCCTCTGGGTCCTGGTCCTGTCTGAGTAAGCAGGGGAGGCTGCTCCGCAGATCCGGTTTCTCTCTACCCTGTGTCCTTCTGGGCTGAGTTATTACACTGCGATGTCATCAGCTTACCTGCTGCTGCAGACCTAGGGCTGCCAGCCAGCCTTTCCCGACTCAGTGTAGTCTTGAGCCCCGCCCCTCTTGCGCCAGTTGCTAAGTGAGTCCTGTGGTCCTGTTTGAGTTACCTTTTTAATCTGCTGCCTTGACAGACTTCCTGGAGTCTGGGTAGGATGTGCTCAGTGACAGGGATTGAGATAGTGGGAATGAAAGTCTGTGGGAAGCGACATCATCCAGTTAGTGCAGATTTTCTGACTTTTTGCAGATCTTTTCTGAAGTCTGCTGTGTGTATTTTGTGTCTTCAGTTTCTATTGGAGTTGAAATCCCAGGTACTGCTGGTACTACTATGGTTTATGGCCTATGTTCACAGATGAAAGAACTGCTATATTTCACATAGAATTGGTGAAAACGATTGTTTTCCCATCAAGTTCACCAAACCCCTGGCTTAGGGGTTGTCTGCTTTTTGTCATTTTAAGACTAAATTATTTTTATTTGCTTGCTCAATTCTAAATTATGTGGGTTTATTTTACTGCTCCTGTGGGCTGTTTATTTTTTAATTGTTTTTCCAATGTTAGAACAGCAGTAATTGAGGGCTTGGATGAAAAGAAATGAGCCCAGCCACTGATTGGAAATGAGAGGATTCAACGAAAGCTCTTGATAAAGTCACCATGCCACCATTACCAGAGCTCCAGATCTGTTCATTTCCTAACAGTGTGATACTCTCTTGTAAGGGTGCCTACTTGGATAATTCTCTGTGTGATTCCTTGTTGAGTGACACTGCTAAGCCCTGTAGCAGTCTCACCTGTACCAATGTGGACCTTTAGACTCTCCCTGTAGCAAATGAGGATGGACTTCCCTGTCTCCATTGCAGAGTAGAGGGAACTGCCTCAGAGAGGAGAGGCACCCAGCCATAAGGTGCAGAGTTCAGGGGAAGAGATCAATGCCGATGCCTGGACCAGGCCTCTCCTTGAGGTGGGTCACCGACCAGTGAAGGAGGGCCAGCCCTCAAGAACCTCTGTTTGTCAGCCAGGCGTGGTGGCACACACCTGTAATCCCAGCACTTGGGAGGCTGAGGCAGGAGGATCGCTGTGAGTTCGAGACCAACCTGGGCTACATAGTGAGTTCCAGGTCAGTCTTGACTACATAGTGAGACCCTGTCTCAAAAACAAAAACGAAAAAAAAAGAAAGAACGTCTTTTTATCACTAGAACAAACCAAGGCATCCAGAACCAGCATTGCATCCTCAAAGGGTACTCACTTCATCCTCCACACATCTCAGGGGAGTGTTCTCATACTCATTCTGCAGGTGGAGAGAGGTTTAGACTCTGACTTGCCACCTTAGACGGGGATTAACCAGGCAGTGAGGATGAAAGCCCAGGTCTGTCAGACTCTAGCTGCAGCCTGTGGAACCCATGCCCAGTGGCCTCCCAGCCACAGTCAAGCAAAGGCAGAGCCTACAGAATGGAGGCAAAGTGAAGCCTGGGGCGGAGAGAGAGTCCTGGAAGGCTCCATGGAGTAGCCTCATGGAGTATCGGTGAGATTTTTACCTGATTTGGGCAAAAGATTTAGAAAGGCGAGCCTACAGAAGTCACCCTAACCAAGTATCAGGTCACAGATCGGGAGAGAGATCTAGAACCCCTGTAACAAACTGTTCAAATCCAGTATAAAACCTCTAGAGGGCCAGAGCCAGAGCTGCACTGCTGCCTCAGGACTGGGGCCTTCAGGTCCTGATGGTTTCATGGTCCAGAACGTCAAGGTTATTGACTGACATTACACCAGCCTCTAGTTCTACGGTCAGCGTAAACTTCAGTGACAACCACTTGGCCTATCTGGAAGCCATCTATAACTTTGCAGAGGTCTTTAGTGAACATTTCCCCAAGGTCTGTGAACTGGGCCTGGTGTTTACATGGCAGTGGGTGACTTGGCCCTTGAAACCAGCAGGATGAGGCCACTGACAGCTGCTTAGGCTGAGGTCCAGTGTGGGGTGGGTAGGTACATCCCTCCCAGCTGGCAGTGCCTTCCGGAATCACCTGCTTGCTTCCCCTTTCCTGACCTGCAGCCCCGCCCCTTCTTCACCTACAGGAAGAGGGGACCCAGCTGGGTCTAAACCACCAAGGAGGAGACCACCCCACTTCACTGGTCCCCAGCTGTGGGCAGAGGCCAAGAGGCCACTTGTCCCAAGTAACTGCCATTGTTATGTGATGTCCTGAATGTGTGAAAGACCTGTTTTCCTGCAATAAAGAAAAAATAAATACCACCTCTAGTGACATATGGCTCCACTCCCAGCTACGTGGGAGGCTGAGGCAGGATTGCAAGTTCAAGGCCAGCCTGGGCTACTTAACAAGACTCTCTCAACACTAATAAATGAGGGCTGGGGATTTAGCTCTGGTTCTGGGGCCTGCCTCACAAGCTCAAGGTCCCGAGTTCGATCCCCAGTACCAGAAAAAGAAGGAGGAGGAGGAAGTAGGGGAGAAATGGGTAACATACATGAAAAAGCAATGTACATGGGAGGAAGTTTTGAATGGGCTGAGTAACAGCATGGTGCAGGGCAGGGCTTTTCAAATTTGTTGTGCATTCAGATCTCTGGGGAATCTTGTTAAGATGTAGATACTGGCTTTGTGGTTCTAGAATGAGACCAGAGATTCCTCAGAAGCTAAAAACTCCATTTGACTCAGCTGTTCCCCTTCTGGGTATCTTCAGAAAGAGTTAAAGACCTCCTATTGCAGCAAAACACGCACACGCATGTTGATAGCAGCTCAGCTCACAGTAGCTCTAGACCCTATGTCCAGAGAGTCTGCATCTCTAGCCCCACTGCCCTGGGTGCTTTCGGCCTGCTGACCACACTTTTAAGTGGGGAGGTGGTCGCTAGGGACGACTTTTAGGCCAGCCCAGTCTGAATCCTGCTGTGAAGCCCAGTCGAGTCCCTCAGTGTCTCAGCTGCGTCCTCCGTACCATGGAGATAGCAGTAATCCCTGCGTCCTATGCCTGGGGGCTAAATGGGTTACTATACAAAAAAGCATGTAGCGCTCCATCATTTTCTTTGCTGTGCAGAAGCTTTGTAACGTGATACGATCCCATTTGTTGATTCTTGATCTTATTTCCCGTGGAACTGGAGCTGTGTTCAGGAAGTCCCTGCTTATATCCATGTCTTTAAGAGGTTTGCCTACTTTTAGCCGGGCACGGTGGCACACGCCTATAATCCTAGTACTTGGGAGGCCGAGGCAGGAAGTTTGCCACAAGTTCCAGGCCAGCCTGGGCAACATAGTGAGCTCAAGGCCAGCCTGAACAACTACATAGCAAGAACCTGTCTCCAAAAAAACAAAAAACGACAAGTTTTTCCTATTTGATCTTCCAGCAGGTTGTGTTTCTGTTTTAACATTTAGATCTTTGATCTGTTTTGATTTTAATTTAACACACAGGTGACGGATACAGGTCTAGATTCAATCTACTGCGTGTGGACAGCCAATTTCCCCAGTACTGTTTACTAAAGAGGCTGTCTTTCCTCCAGCATGTTTTTGGCCGCTTTGTCAAAGATCAGGTGGCTGAATATGGCTGAAGTTGCTTCTGCCTCTTCTGTTCTGTTCCACTGATCCTCATTTAGTGCCATGTAAATGTGTCTTATTTTTTTAACTGCCGCAGGGCTGGAAATGTTGTCACTTAGGGGTAGAGCACTCGCCTAGCCCGTACAAGACCCTGAATTTGATCCCCAGAGCTGAAAAAAAGAAATAAAAAGAAGAAAGGAAGGAAAGAAAAGAAAAACAGACAGACAAAGAAGAGAAAAACTGCTGTGACGGCAATCCTGTAATACTTCTCTGCGTGTATCCACGTATAAAAACCAGGCCTGGGAAGAGAGTGAGGCATATTCAGGACACAGACTCTGAGGAAGGAGGGAAATCATCCAAGAGGGAAAAAAGAAGCCTTAAGTTTTGACATATTTATTAGAAAAACTGAAGCAAAAGTGATATTAGCATTTGTTAACTCTAGATGGTGGCTACATGAGCATTTGTTATATCACCCTTCTCAGTTGTATGTATTTTTCTTAAGTTCTTGAAATTTATTTTGGGAGCAGAGCTGGGAGGGAATGAAGAAAGCATTAGAGAGCGTGAAGACAGCTTGGTGTTGGCTGGCGAGGGGGGCACAGAACCCACCAGGCAGGTACCACCTTGCTTCAGGAACAAGTGGGAAGAGCCCTCGGAGAGGTAGATGAGAAAGGCAAAGCTCAGAGAGGTTACGGGACTTATCTGAGATCACACAGCCAGTGGTAGGGTCACTTGGGCCACTAGTTCCAAAGCTTGTGCTCTTGCCAGAAGTTCCTCAGCCCTAGCCCAGAAGACTCAGTCAGGACCAGGGGAGACCAGCAGGGTGGAGGTGGTACAGGGTGGCCCCAGCCCTTGCTTCTCTGAGAGGCAGCTACCCAAGTTGCTGCCTCTCACTGGGACAAGAGCAACACCGAAAGGGCCTGCAGCGAGTCCCACCCAACCAGAAAGATCAGACAGGAAGAGGAGGGCTGTGTGCGCCTGGCCCCTAAACAGTGCCCCTGAGAGGCAGGGCAGGGCGGTCGGGTTGGAGGGAGAAAGTGAAGTCACCACCGAACTGATGCTGCCGCACCAGGGACATTGAGGCCACCTGCTGCTCAGGGAGAAGCAAGTCCCTCCCCAGCCTCCACCTTCGTTCTCCCTTCTGTAAAACGAGACCATCACACTACTTGGGAGGCTGAGGCAGGAGGATATGAAATCGAGGACAGCCTGAATAATAGCTAGGTCCTGCCCAAAAGAAGAAAAGAAAGAACACAAAACCAAATGAGGTCCTGGGCTTCCCCAAGGGCAGCTCTGTCTCTGTTCTTTTCAGTGTCCTCCTCCAACCCTCACTACCTCGAGCTGCTGTGGCTGCCACCCACCACCCACCTGGTTGTCTCTGAATTAAATGACACAGCAGAGAGCTTGACTGTGCAGAAAGCGGACTGCAGACCTAACACCAGTGAGTGCTGACAGCTTCCCAGCCCCGGGCAAGGGGAGAGACTGCTGGTCCAAAGTGTTGGTCAGGGTAGAGATAAACAGAGACTCACACCCTAAGGAGAGGTGTACTTCCACTCCACAGGGCTTGGGGCTGAAAGTGGCGGGAGATCAAATCTCAGCTCTGCCATTTACGCACTGTGTGGATTCAGGCAAGTTACCTAACCTCTCTGAGTCCCTTTCCCCGTCTGTCAAAGGAGTAATCTGACCTATTTCATGATGTCACCTCGAGGGTCGGGTGAGAGGATGTGTGAGGGACCTGGTGTAGGGCCTGGCACATGACACTGCTCAGGAAATAACAGTTGCTGTCCTTCCGTCCTCCCTACCCTGGGGACCAGAGCTGTGCGATTTCTCCCTCTCAGAACACCCTGCTCTGTAATGAGGATTCCAGTCCTTTGGTGTCACCTCCAGAGTGGGGACAGACCTGGCCGGAGCAGGTTGCCCTGCCCTTGCCCTACCCGGGAGGGTGCTGGGAGGGGCCTGGCCTCGGTGTCCTCCTCCAGGCTGCCCTGGAGACCCGGAGGGAGCTGCGCTCAGCCCACACTCAGCCACGGCTCCCGGAGGCATGAACAAGGTCGTCCCCCAGGTGAGAGGGGAGCCAGCTCCCAGGACCAGGCTAGGGGTCCTTCAGGGGACAGTGTCCCCCAGCTGCTGAGCTGGTGTGCAGGATGAGAAGAGGCACAGGCGTCAGTGGGGAAGCGGGAGCGGGCTCAGCTGGCTGTGTCCTCGGCCTCTGGTGACCCACTGGACGAAGCCCCCGCTCTGGCTCCCTGAGGCTCGGTGTCCCCTCCCCTAAGCACAGCCGGCTCTGTTCTCTTGGACAGGGAAGTGGCAATGGCCGTGCTGCTGCTGGAACCAAAGCCCGCCCCGAAGGAGAAGGTAGAGGGGGAGGGCCTGGGCCTGTGGGCTCTGGGGGGCTGCCTTGGAGCCAGGCAGTTGGCTACAAAGGCACAAAGAGAGTCCGAGGCTTACGCTGTCACCCCTGGCCCCGTCATTTATGTTGTCTGCTCCCAGCTCCCTGCCTAGCCAGCCTGGCAGCCATTTGCTTAGTGGAACTGTTCATTCCTCTGTGTTTATGGAGCACCTAAAGTGTGCATCGTCCAGGCAGTGCACCGCATGCAGTGCCCACCTGTAAGGTAAAGCCAACGCTTCTTTCTACCTCTGAGAAATAAAGTGTGCCAGGGTCACAGTTTAATTAGCATCTATTATGTGCACTGACTTCTGTGTGACTGGAACCGTTCTCTTTGCCTATATGAGATAAAGGAAGGAAGGAACACACACTTCCTTAGCATGTCCTATGTGCCCCAGCTTGGTCCCCATTTGATCAGTGAGGAAACGTGAGAAGCAGGCGACAGTCAAGAGTGGCGGCTGCATCCGTGGGAGCTGCTGGCCCCCCACATCTTTCCAACCTCAGGGCATTCTGAGGCCTGGTCGTTGCGATGGGCAATAACAGACAGGTGAGGCAGCCAGGCAGGAGGCTGGTGAGCGGGTTGCACAGCCGGCAGAGGAGGCAGGGTTCAGCTGGACCTGAGGCCTCGGGCCGCAAAGCCTTTGCTGCTCTACACCGGTACTTGTTAGTACCCAAGTCCTGGCTTGTGGTGGGCGAGGCTGAGGAACCCACAGCTTCTTCATCTGTCCAAGGAGGGCTGGCTTTGAGGTGCGGCCCCCTCACCTGGGCGTGAGCCTCCATCTGCCAGTCCTTTGAGTCTCCGGGTAACACCACCTGGAGTCCCCCTAGTGACGCAATCTGTGCTGCACGCGTGTCAGGGGAGCAGCTCCCTGGGTGACCGGGACGCCTCTCCTCACCAGCTTCCTGCTGCCTCCCTGGTCGCCTGTGGTTGCCAACAGCAAGGGAGCCACCAGCCAGGGCAGTAGGGGTCACAGGGGTAGATTTACACTGTCCCCGCCCTGCACTCCTCCCCCCTCCACCTGGCATGGTCGCCCTGGCAGCCTCGGCCCACATCAAGCTCCCTGCAGTGCTGAGCTCTGCCCTGCTCCACACCCCAGCCCTTCCTGCCACTCCCCAAACCTGCACTGAGCAGGTGAGGGGGTGCCAGCAGGTGGCTCTGGAAATGAGGGCCTCCCCTGTGGACACTTCCCTGGCTGGTGCAGTGCCCTGGGTTCCCTCTCCCAAGCTGCAAATAATATTAACAATAATAATTACCAAAACATAAACACGAAGAGTGGCTTGCATCTAGCACTTACTACGTGCAGATTCTGGTCCAGAATTTAATTCATAAAAACTAATTCTTCCAACAAGCTCTAAAGTAGCCATTAAGAGCCCATGTTCCACATGGGGAGACTGAGGCACAGAAGAGTGAAGTGACTTACTCCACACAGGCCAGATAGGAAGTGGTGGATTCTAACAAGCATCCTCCTGGGCTCCAGAACAGGCATCTGGACTTGTGCAGAGGGAAGGTCGTGGATTCCCGTCCCACCTGTGCACAGGCGAACCTGGACCTTTGCTTCTCTGAGCCCCAGTTTCTTCACTGATAAAGTAAAGCGTGGCTTTGAAATAGATAGGAACAAGGTCTACGTAGGGCCTGGCAGGAGCTGAGTACACAGGTGTCCATCTCTCCCTCTGTCCCAAGGAGGCCACCTGGGCGAGGCTGAGGAGCAGAGCCTGCCAGGTGGCACTTGGTGGCATGGGATCCACAGGCAGAGCTGAAGAGCATCATGGGGATGGCAGCCCCTCCCCCAAGCAGCCCTCCCTGCTCCCACCCCTGGTGCGGGAGGGCTGCTTGCAGGGGCAAGAGCCAGAGGGGACCTAGGCCAGTGCTGGCACCAGCCCTGCCTTTTCCAACCCTCCCAGGAAGCCTCAGCCTCTGCTGCTCCCGACGTGGGGCCTGCCTTTCTGCCCTCCTGCTGCTCCTGCTGGCAATGCTTGCTGCCCTTGTCGCCCTGGTTGCCAGCCTCGGACTCCCATCACGCACACCAGGTGAGGAGAGGGTGGGTCAGACCTGCTGGGGATGGCCTCGGGGAGCAGGAGCACGGGGAGGCCAGACCTGCCTGGATTCTCCAGCAAGCGATTTACGGCCAGTGCCTTCTGGGGCAGACACAGAGCCACACATCCTGTGCCCACTCACAGATGCCCATGGTCCGAGCCTCTGTCTGCACATTCCTGACGGGGCTCACGATGCACTGATGCACACGGACAGACCTGCTGCCGTGTGGTCAGCACATACAGCCTGCGGGTCAGGGTGACCACCGGCTCAGCTGCCAGTCTCTCCCCTGTGACTCTCTGGGGGAGCCCCCGGGTGGGAGGCTAATGATGACACTTTGCAGAGCTGTTTGGGGGACAACAGAATAGATGTGCAAAACTGCTTTGCAGCCTGTTGTGCCCAGATTTAGGGCACTGTGACATATGTTCTCCAGACAGCCCAGATACATCACATCTGACAGATATGACACCAGGATCACCAGCATAAAGCCACCCAGCAGCCTGTGGGATGGCAGATATGTTGTCACTAAAGGTGTGGACCATGACTTTTCTACATATATCCACAGAGAAGCTTTTATTCAAACCCCACCACCATTCATAAACTCCGGGGGTGCACTGTGGATCCATTTTGCAGTCAGAGAGAGGGCGGGTCGTGTACCCAAGCTCACACAGACAGCAGGTGGCTGTGCTGGGCTTGGACACTGATGTCATTGTGTCCTGGCCTCCCCCTAGCCCAGCCCTCCTGGTCAGCTCGGGTGGCACTCATGCTGGGGAGACCAGCAGTGATTGCCCCTACCCAACTAGGTGCTGCCTTTGACCTTTGGGGCCTCCTCCTGCCCACTCAGGGTTCCAGGTCTGTGTGACGCTGACCAACAGGACAGGCTTCCTGTGCCATGACTGGAGGAGCTGTGTCCCTGCCAGCACGGTGTGTGATGGCCTTCCCACTTGTCCCCACGGTGAGGACGAGGACGAGAGCTTGTGCCGTGAGTACCTGTGCAGTGGAGCTCAGCTCTGAATGGGCCTCTGGGGCAGCCTCTGCTTCAGCTCCCACTGAGCTCTGGCTTCGAGGGGTGGAGCCTTCAGCCAGGACTGTGACATGTACACGGGGCCACCTTCACAGTGGTGTCCTCTGCCCAGAGCCTGGCTTCATCCTGCAGCACAGTTCAAGGGCTGCTCCTCCATGAAATCTTCCCTGACTCCTGACCAAGTTGAGGGCCCTCCCTGGGGCTCCTCCCATCCCTGTTCCTCCCTGTGGGCCAACCCTGGTCACACCGGTGTCACATCTGCCACTGTGGACGCCTCTGGAGCAGGTCGAGTCTGCTTGATCTGGGGCCCTGTGCCTGGCGTGACTTCCCAAGTGAATGAGCAAATGAGTAAGTGGGAAGACCTGGCAGTTCTCAGGAGAGCTCCCAGCTGGCCTCATGGAATCAATAGGAGAAGCAGAGTCGGTGTGCACCCACAGCAGAGGGAGAGCTGGGGGCCATGGGGCACCTCTCCCTCTCACACTACCTCCCCAGGAGCCTCCCAGCCTTCCTGGGATGGGAGGGAGGTGACCCTGAGCTTGGCAGCTCCAGATGGTCCCATGGCAACTGCGGCCAGGTGTGGACTCTTCTGGCCACTCCCGGCCCCCTGCAGGAGATGTGCCCCGGAGCCTCCCCAGCTTCCTCCTGGCCGGTTGTGGAGACCCAGCTGCCTGGATCTACTCTGACCAAAAGTGTGATGGGACCAACAACTGCGGGGACTGCTCTGATGAACTGAGCCCAGGTGGGGTCGCAGTATGGGCTGGGCTGGAGCAGGTGGCCAGGCTGCAGCCAGAAGGCAGATGCCAGCCAGAGAACCCCCAGCTTTCCCACTACATGCCTTCTGTGCTCCAGGGCAAGGTGCTCACTACCGCCCCAGCAGCTCTCCCTGGAGGGTCCCTTCCCTTCGAGGGTGGTCATGCAAGGGATGCAGGCACAGCCCACTGGGATCTGAACCTGGGTCATCCTTGTCACCTCCCACCGGCCCTGTGAGGGAAGCAGGGCAGGGATCGCCGACTAATTTGCCTGTATGTAGGGAAACCGGAGCCCTGAGAGCAGAAGGGACAAGTAGAGGCAGGAAGGCAACCGGGTGTGGAATCCACCTCTGAGGTCCCTCTTCTCCCATTCTCCAGTCTAAATCTCTTCCCCAGGATTCAATCAACAAATGTGCTCCAAGCACTGCTGGGGCAGGGCCTGGTGCCACAGGGGTGGAGCATAATCAGAGGTCAGGCACGCCCGTCCACTGAAAGTACATCGTGCTCTTGCCAAAAGGAAGTCCTAGGGCTCCGGACCACGGCAGGCTTCTCAGAAGAGGCAATGCGGAGCAGGCCGGAGAGCAGACAGAGTTCACAAGGCAGGGGCTGGTGTGTGAGGCGGAACACCGGAGGCCCGCGATAGGGCCTCAGGGGTGGTGTGGCTGGGGTCGGGGTGAGGCAGGGAGGAGGAGCAGGTGATGGGAGAGAAGACCTGCACTGCCTGTCCTCTGTCACTGGGTGATAGTTCTGAGCAGACGAGGAAGGTGGGGCTCAGACAGGAAGGATGTGGTCACAGCACCTACGGGTTGTGAAGCCCTCTCTGCCGCGGGAAAACCACGGACGCGGCCAACCCGGGTCAGCAGGGGTGCGGCTAGGAAGCTAGGGCAGGTTTCAGATCTGGAAGCCAGGGTGCACCGGGCGTTCCAGGGCACAGCAGCCACCCTTCTGCCGGCTTTTGTCTCCCCAGTGACTGCGTGCCCACCCTGCGGTCCTGAGTGGTGGCGCTGCACTTCCACTGTCTTCCAGTACTGTGGCTGTATCCCAAGGGCTCTGTGCCAGGACGGCACGCAGCACTGCTCCGACTGGTCCGATGAGTACTCCTGTCTGCGACCCTGACCCGGCCCTCCAGGCCAGCCAGAGGCTGCTGGGAGTGGCATTGATTACTCCCCCCCCCCGAACCCTGAAGCCTGAAGCTTTCAAAATCATCTCATGGGGTGTGGGGTGCAGCTCCGTGGTAAAGCCCTTGCCTAGCGTGCACGAAGCGCTGGCTTCCATCTCAGCACTGCAACACGAAGCAACACAAACCACCCAGTGGTGCCTCCACATCCTCTCTGAATAGGACTTGGCACTTCCGCTTTCCAGTCACTCAGCCTCTCCGTGAATGCTTCTAGCGACAGGGAGTTCTTTTCACATGAGGCAGCTTCACGCAGGAATGAGAATCGGCCTCTGTGTTTTCAGATCTGTCTGAGGCCGCACTGGAAATCTGATCCTCTGCTCCGAGACAGGTTTGCAGATCCTGATCTTGTCACCCATTGGAGAGAAGATCAGTCTGGGGCCTCTTTGCCAAGCTGAGGAGTTCAGCCTTCCAGGGTGGCACGGAAGTGAAGCATCTGCTACTTCCTCGCTGCTGGTACTTAAGGCAGATATGCTGGGTGTTTCTTGTTGACTGGTCATGTGAGATTGGGTGGGAGGCAGGGCCCTTGTCATCCCACCAGCAGGAAGCATCTGGAGACTTGCAGCTTTAGAACAGAAGATGTGGAGAAAAGATGGCTCGCCACTCTCTGTCTGCCCTGCCAAGCCCCAGCTGGCAGCTGGACAGCCTAGGTTTCCCAAAAAAAGGATCCGAGCCACAGTGAGCTGCTTCTTTACATCTGCCCACTTCATGACACCCAGGCAGGCAAGGGTGGATGTCTGTCAGACAGATGGGGAAACTGAGGCCCGGCAGGAACAATAAACCCAGGATCTTAAGCAAAGTCAGGGTTAGAACTGGGACTCAGACACAGCCAGCCACACCCCAGCCCAAAGCCTTTCTAGCTGTCCACACAACCATGACCTGACGGGGCGCAGAAAGTGTCCCACACTCATTCTGGAGATATGGAGAGAAGGTAGACTCTGGCCAAGGGGAGGACTCCTGTCGAAAGAGACAAATCTAGTGCCATTTGGTTTTATAGATCAGCCTGGTGAGTTTTGAACTGGAAATGGGCAACAGAGAGTAGTGAGCGCAACTTTATTCATTGCTCCAGTCCTTCCTTCGCCAGCTTGCTCTGAGCACCTGGGCTCAGTCACGGGGTGCCAGGCCCCTAAGGAAGAGGCCTGGGAACAGTGGCTGCACCTCACATCATGCCAGGGTGGGTGGCACATCGGGAAAGGCTGGGCCCCAAGAGGAGCCTGAGGGAACCAGGCCATCATCTGACTCCATCCCCGACTCCCTACACTGTGCTCCTGGAACCTTCCACTGGGTTTCTCTGCAGCTGCAACCTGAGCGGGACCTGTGGAGTCCCCACCCCATCCTGGGCTCCCCACAGTTTGCTTGCTGACCCAGGGAGCCTCCTTCCCACAGGGCACTTATGGAAGGAGGTGGGAAAAGGATAACCCGGGTCTCTTCCTGTGAGGAAGGCACAGGCTGAGCAAGGTTCAGCCAGGAAAAGTCCACCAGGCCAGAGTGGGCAACGCCCAGGTGAGGTAGAAGGGAGAGATGCATGAGAAGGGAGAGGGTCCAGTAGGGCACAACGGGTTTCATTGTACCCCAAGGGCAGTTGGGCATCAATGGGCATTAAGCAGGGAAATGCCTATTCTTAGAGCCCCTCATGGGACTCGTTGGAGAGGCGAGGCAGCTGGCCTGTGTGTGACGAGTGAGGGACAGCTGCAGCCCAGCAGTAAGGGTTGGCCGTCCCATGTTGCCTTAGGAGAGTTTGCTACAGAGGTCACCTGAGCGGGATCAGAGAGGAAGAAGCCAGGGGCACAGTGTGGGGGAAGGGGGTGTGGCACCCCAAGCTGAAGGGGTGGAAATCCCAGATGCCTGAGAGGAAGAGCTTGGCTTCCAGGCTGCCAAGGGAAGGACCTTGCCTGAGGCTGCACGGTGCTGGCCAAGATTTTCAGCAGGAGAAACACAGGTGATCTGCTTTGAGAAGGGCTACACAGAAGGATGAGGAAGGAAGAAAGGTCCAGTGCCCAGCAAACTGCTGGGCTTCTGGGGAGGACAAGGAGAGGTCCAGAGACAGCAAATCTTCCTGCAGAAAAGGCAGTACCCAGCACTATGCTGGCAGTGTCACAAGAATTAGAAGCCAGCGTTCAAGGGGAAGGCTAATCTCTAAACTCGGACCCTCATTTCCTCCAATCTTCACAAGTACTCTGGAACCCTGGTTTGGTTATTCCACTTTGCAGAAGCACAGAGAGATAAAGGTGTTTGGCTAGGATCACACAGATTTTAAGATGCAGATTCAGTTGCTCATCAACTGGAGACTGGATAAAGAAGAAGTATTTTTTTTTTTAATCAAATGGAATGCTACTCAGCCATAAAGAATGAGAAACTAGAGACATTTATAGCTACATGGATGCATACTGAGGACATACTCTTAAGTGAGATTAATAGTACACACGTGTAAATACCACATAGTTTCTCTACTGTGATAAACTGAAAGTGTAAATAAGGATCAAAATGTATAACTGATACTGTATAATGGGAATAAAGGTCTAAAGATGTAGGGGAAGTAGGAGGGGTAGGGAAAAAGTACAAAGGGAAAAGAAAAAATAAGAGAAAAGAAAAAAAATGGAAACAAAGTCTTTGTAAACAGGGAAGGGAAGGCAGAGGGGGTGAAGGGAGGGCAGGGGAATGGGGAAAAATGGAACCAAGATCTGTTGTGTAAAAGTACAAGGTCCCAGTGATGAATGTAACTGTATTGCACACCTAGAATATACCAATAAAAAATAATAAAAAAAGATGCAGATTCAGGAGCTAAACTTTGACAGGCTCAAATCAGCCCACCAGGGCCCTTGAGTGTCTGCCTCTCACTGAGCTAGGTCTCACTAAGGGGCAGCTGAACTCAGGCCAGGGGCTCAGCCTGCAAACAGTTAGTGGCTGGCGATGGCAGGAGAACCTGCATTTGTTCTTCTTTGACTATTGGTTCTCCCTCCCGGGAAGGAACAGGGGCTGAACTAACCTCCAAACCGCACATCCCACAAGGTGGACCTGGGAAGACCCAGGGCAGAGGAGTGGGGCAGGCCCTCCCCTGGTGGCGTCAGCAGGAGCAGCCTGGGGCGAGAGCTCAGCAGCCAGCATCAAGATTTGCCCTCTCCCTCCCTCCCTGGCCCTGGCTCCAAGATCAGGACTTTAAGTACAGCAGGTTCTTTGCTGTGCAAACACAGGGCTAGATGAAAGGAATGAAAGGGGCTCCGGCTGGGCCCGAGGGTTTGGACTGGAAATCTGGCCTGGCTTAACTGTCTGCCGTCACTGTTTGCCAGGAGCTGTCTCTTCATCCTTAGACACACAGCTGCAGGCATCCGCGTGGGCAGGGATCTTGGAGCACAGCCTGGCCTTTGACGAAAGAGGACACTGCTTCCCAGAGGGGAAGGGGACCTGCCCAAGGCTGCATTGCCTGGTGGCTGTCACATACTCACTCAGTGGTCCCCACTTGTTGGTGGGGTACATTCCAGGACCCCCCAGTGGACGGGCAAAGAGCACCAAGCCCTGCATGTACTATGTCTTCTCCTTTTCGTACATTCCTAGGATAAAGTTCAATTCATAATTAGGTACCGTAAGAGATCAACAGCAATAGCGAATAATAAAAGAGAACAGTTATAACAACATACTGTAGTGAAATTGCCAGCATCACTTCTCTTGTGTTTGGGGACCATTATTAAGTAAAATAAGGTTTACTTGAACCCAAGCAAGACTGTGCTACTCCAAAGGTCCATGGCTATGAAGTGACAGATGGCAGACAATGTACACAGGGTGGATCTGCTGTCACAGGCACAACTCACATCCAGGAAGTTTATCACACTCCTCAGAATAATGCAGTATTTACAACTTATGAGTTGTTTTTTTCTGGACTTCTCCATTTCACATTTTCAGAACACAGATAACCACAGGTAACTGAAACCTCAGAGGGTGAAACTTTAGATAAGGAAACATGTATATGTGTATGTGTATACATTACATATGTGAAATACACAATTTTTCTTCAGTACTAGGGATTAAACCCAGAGTTTTACATATTCTAGGCAAGCACTCTACCACTGAGCTACATCCCAGCCTTTTCTTTTTTTAAATTTCGAGACAAGATCTAAGTGGCCTACGCTGGTCTCAAACTTGCAATCTTCCTGCCTCAGCCTCCCAAGTAGCTGGAATTATAGGCATGTGCCAGCACATCCATCTGAAATGCACAAATCTTAAATGTATAGTCCAGTGAAGTTTCTTTAAAGCAGGCGTCTTAGTTACTTCTTTGCTGCCGAGATAAAATACCAGATATTCACATGCTGAAGGAGGAGGTTTACCTTAGCTCACAGTTTAGGGAGGTTTCAGTCCGTAGTCAGCTGGGTCCAAGGAAAGGTAGCAAGGCAGAGGGTCATCACAGAGGAGGAACAGTTCATGGCAGGTGTGGCAGGATATAGCAGCCTTCCTCTTTATTCCATCCAGACTACAAGCTCATTGGCTACAAGCCACCCACACCCAGGTTAGTCTTCTCCAGTAAGTCCATCGTCCACACCCAGAACTGTGCTTAAACTCATCAGTGGACAATCCAGTATCACACACCCATGATCCAGTCACCTTCCCAAACCCCACCTAAGCATGCATGAGGCTTTGGGGAGGCCAAAACAGCAGTGTTTTTTTGTTTGTTTGTTTTGTTTTGTTTTGAGGCTATAAATGACAGACAATAAACTATATGAATTTAAAGTATACATTTTACTCATTTTTATATGTCTACTGTAAGAAATAAAAAAGGAGAGGGACTGGGGATTTAGCTCAGTGGTTCTGGCACCTGCCTCGCAAGCTCAAGGACCTGAGTTTGTTCCCCAGTCCAAAAAAAAAAAAAAAAAAAAAAAAAAAAAAAATGAAGAGAGAGAAAGACTCGCAGTAAGGACAAACTTTATTGAGATATGGATCTGAGAGGGGCCTCTGGCTCCAAAGTGCCAGAACAGCAGCTCTCTTACAGCAGCTCTCTTACAGGGTTTTGAAGGGGCAGCAGAGAATGAGGAGGCTGGACACTAGCTAGGATCAGGTCATCCATCCATGGTCACTGGTCCATCTTGCATTTACACAAGTTTCCCTTTGTGCTGAAACTAAGGGCCTCTTGGTCTGGAATGGTGGGTTCTATAAGCAGGACTTAGGCGAGGCCAGTTCATTAGGAATATCGATATTTTTGCAAGGCTAAAGCAATGTGGGGAGGGATCAGAACCCCCGGGAAGCCGTCCATCAGACCTCTCTTTATACCTACGCCCATGTTCTATCATGAGGAAGACAGGGAACACATTCTGCCCCCTCAGAAATTCCCCAGAGCCCTCTGTGACCCCTCACTCTCAACCCATACTCTGGCCACCACTGACTTCTTTTCTGTTGGTACAGAATACAGTGCTTTGCACTTTTCCTGGAATGTGACAGCCACGAGGCCATACAGAATGTGCCCCCTTGTCTGGCTTCCTGCACTTACATGACTATTACAAGACTTAACCACACTGCAAGCACATCCATTATCCGTTTTTCCAGTTGCCCAGTAACACTGGCTGTGTGGCTTCCCACAGTCTGTGCCTGAAGAGACATTCTTGCTCCGTGCCATGCTAGGGGTTGAGCCCAAGCTTTGTGCATGTGAGGCAAGGGCTGTACCACTGAGCAAGGTCCAGTCCTGAAGAGATGCGTTCCTCACTTACTGATGGCCTTCCAGTAAATCCCAGCTTGGGTTATGGCAAATAAAGCTGCTATAATCATTTACATACAAGTCTTCATATAGACATACGTTTCCATGTATCCTGGAGCAATAAATAGGAGGGGAATGGCAGGTGTGGTAGATCTATGCCTAACTTTCATGAACTCTCCTGTTTTCCCAAGTGGTTGTATCATTTTACATTCCCACCTTGACCACACAAGAGCTCTGGCTGCTGCACTGCCTCACCACGTCACCGTGACCTTTTTATCATAGCTCTTCTGCCTGGTGCACAGTGGCATTTCAATGTGCTTATGCTCTGCCTTTTCCTAGCAACTAAAACGCCCTCTGGCATCTTCTCATGAATGTATTCAGCACCCACGGAGTTTCCCTGGTAAAGGATCTGCTCAAATTTCTTGCCCATTTTGTTTTGTTTTGTTTTTATAGTACCGGGGATTGAACTCAGGACCTTGTACTTTTGAGGCAGGCATGGTGACACTGAGTGAAATCCCTGGCCCTCTTGCCCATTTTATTAGATTGTTTGTTTGTTTTAGTTTTTTTTTTGAGACAAGGTCTCCCTGTGAAACCTGGGCTGGCCTTGAACTCATGGTGATCCTCCTGCCTCAGCCTCCCAAGTGCCTGGATTCCAGGTATGTGCCACCATGCCTGGTTACTTTGCATATTCTGAAAGTGCTTCCTTATCAGATGTATGATTTGCAAATATTTTTCCGTCTATCTTTTTACATTTTAGTGGTGTCTTTCAAAGAGCAGTTCTTTATTTTGATGAAATCCAGTTACCAACTTTTTTCTTTTATGTATCCTTTTGGGGTTTTTTGTTTTGTTTTGTTTTGTTTTCTTGTTTTTTTGTTTTTGGTACCAGAGATCGAACTCAGGTCCTTGTGCTTGCAAAGCAGGCGGCTGAACCACTGAGCTAAATCCCTGGCCTTCCTTTTGTTACTATATTTAAAAAAATGTTTGCTCAACACAAAGTCAAAATATTTTATCCTATATGTTCTCCCAGAAGGCTTATAGGTTTAGGTTATATAACTAAGTCTATGATTCATTTTGATTTATTCTGGTATAAGAGTCAAGGAATGAATGAATCACACTTGTCTTTTAGGGAGGGCACTGGAATCCAATTTTTTCAGCACCATTTGTTGAGAAGGCAATCATTGGCTACTAAAATCACCTTCATACCTTAAAAAGTCAGGTGTCCATATATGCCTTGTCTTTTTTTCCCATTATCTATCTTAGTGCCTAAGCCATACAGTCTTCATTCCTGTACGTCTGTAATAAGCCTTGAAATCACGTAATACTGGTGCTCTTACATTGTTCTTTTCCAGACTTGTTTTGGATATTCCAGGTCCTTTGCATTTCTATTTCTGTAGGACAACAGAAATTCCTCTCTCCCAGCTTTGGAGGCTGGAATTTGGAGTTCAGAGGGCCAGGGGGCTTGGGCTCTTGGTGATGGCTTTCTTCAGGGTTCTGGTCTCACAGAGCCTTGACAGGGAGTTTTTTTGTTTGTTTGTTTTTAATTGGCGGTACTGGGGATTGAAGCCATGGCTGTTGCACTGAGCTACATTGCTAGCTCTTCTTAAATTTTGAGACAGAATCTCACTAAGTCTCTAAATTGCCAGATTGGGTTTGACCCTCAATCCTTTTACCTCAGCCTCCTAGAGGGCTAGGAATGTAGGCATGCACCCTGTTGTCTTCTTTTCATATGGACACTAATTCCAAATGGAAAGTCCTTCCTCCTGACTTAATCCAACTGTAACCCCCTCTCAGAGGCCCCTGGGCTCATCTCCCTGTGCCACCTAACAAGCAAGCACAAAAACCAAAAACCAATCGCACATTGCTCCTGATTGGGAGGGTTTTTGTAATCCTCATCTCATGGTTTTCATCCAGTTTCTTGAAGAGGAGTCATGAGATCTGCTGTTTCAGGTTCTTGGTGGAACTGGAGGGATGCTGCTTGTTTAAAATGCATATTTCTGGGCCCCACTGGCTCTCCAGAGGTAAAAAGGAGCAGTGGAGGTTATTTGTTTTCTTTTTCTTTTTTTAACACTCCCAATGTGATCTCTAGGAACTTCTGATACAAACCTTTAGTCCATTATTTCCTTCTTAAGAGCCACAGTAATTGCTTGATGTGCTGTGCTATTCCTTTCTCGCCTAAACTCTTGAGCACCGTGTGAAATGACTTCTTTAGAAAAGAAAGAATTTGTGTGTGCATGTGTGTGTGACACTAGCACTTGGACCCAATAAAATGATCTTCTTGATCATTTTGCGAAATGCTTTGCGATGACCAGGGAAACTGGATAACAGTTAGAGACTGCCGAGCCCAGAAGATGCCTTAAAATCATCAAATCCAAGCCCCATCTCCGGTTTGGACTGCCTGGGTACCAGCCCTGCCAGAGTCACCGGACTCTGCACACTCTTAAAAACAAGGAGCTTGTTACTGCTCCCGATAGCTGTGACTTTAGAAAACTCCTTCCCTTACTGAGTCAACTCTGTCTCTCATTAATTAGCCCTGGATCCAGTAAACATAGCTGGCCCCTCGGCCCCAGGAAAGCCCTCTGTCTCCCCTAATGCCTTCCAAAGTCTGCCGGCTCCTCCAGGGATCAGCGTCTTAGCCTCCTGAACACGCCTGCATGCAGAAAGATGCACACGCTGCCTTAATTCACCTATCACTTGGCCTCTTCTTGCTCTCTCTGGGCCACGGGTGAGCTGGCATGGCCACGGCTGTCCAGAGGGATAAGGACGAATGCAAACTGGAGCCCTGGTGGCCAGACACTGCTCTCCTTCTATGGGTTTTTTTCTCATAACATTTAAACATGTGCAGGGCACACAGTCATTCCCTCCACTGCCTAGGAGGTACTGTCAAGAAATCAAACACTAATAAATGTTAATAAGGCTATGGGGGAAAAAAGGAACCCTTCTGTGTTGTTGATAAGAATGCAAACTAGTAGAACCACTATGGAAATCAGCATGGAGTGTCCTCAAAAACTAAAAAAATTCTATTTTACCTAACTATTCTCCTTCTAGACATCTTCCCAAAAGAGGTGAAAATACTGTATTATGGTGATCCACACATAACTCATGTTTATAGCAGCAAAACTCATAATAGCTAAATCTTGGAAGAAGCCTATATGTCCATCAACGGATGGATAAAGAAAGCATGGTATTTACACACCTTTGAGTACTACTGTGCCATAAACAAAGATAAACTTGAGTCATCTGTAGGAAAATGATGCACCTTCTGGGAATGGTGGCGCACCTTTTATCCTTTTGAGTACTACTGTGCCATAAACAAAGATAAACTTGAGTCATCTGTAGGAAAATGATGCACCTTCTGGGAATGGTGGCGCACGCCTTTAATCCCAGCACTTGGGAGGCTGAGGCAGGAGGATCGCTGTGAGTTCGAGACCAGCCTGGGCTACATAGTGAGTTCCAGGTCAGTCTCCGTAATGTTAAGTGAAATAAATCAGATACACAAATTTAAATATCTTATGCTTTCGCTTACATGAGAAACAAATTATAAAGAGCAAAATAGGTCCGGAGATTTAGCTCAGTGGCGCTGCTGTGCCTGCCTCATAAGCGCAAGGTCCTGAGTTGGATCCCCAGTATCAGAAAAAAATAATAATAAGTAAAGAGCGAAATAAAAGATAATGGGAAATAGGGAGACAGATCTTTTTTTAGATGAGAAGGTGATCAAGAGATGGAGGGTGGGCCAGGGATTTATCTCAGTGGTTCCACTGCCTGCCTCGAAAGCCCAAGGTCCCAAGGTTCTGAGTTTGATCCCCCATACCCCCCAAAAAAATAAATAAAAGAGAGATGGAGGGAGGGGAAAAAGAAGGGAGAAAGGGGAGGAAAAAGGAATGAAGATGTGTTGTATACATGATACACATGTACCAA
>NW_022900935.1:32069276-32091776 GCF_012274545.1 Fukomys damarensis | reverse complement strand
TAAGAATTCATAAACAACTAAACTATTAATGAAGTCAGAGCCCTCATGATCCAATCACCTCCCGAAGATCCCACCCCTGAACATTTTCTGCACTGAGGACCAAGGCTTCCAATGCATAACTCTTGGGGGATGTTAAAGATTCAAACCATTATAATTGATTCCTGGCCTCCCAGTCTGATGTTCATCTTGCAGTGCAAAAATCACTCAGTCTATCTCCAAGAGTCCCTGAAATCTTAACTCTTCCAACATTGCTCAAAAGTCTAAGTCCAGCATCTTTTCTGAAGCTGGACATGGTAGTGCACGCCTGCAATCCTAGCACTCTGGAGGCTGAGGTAGGAGGATCACTGAGAGTTCAAGGCCAGCCTGGGCCACAGGGTGAGACACTGTGTCAAAACAAAACAGCAAAGTCTCCTCTGAGGTTCAAGGCAAACTCTTAGCTGTGAGCCCTTGTGAAAACCAAAAGCAAGATGCATACCTTCAAGACAAAGTAGCATAAGGCAAATATTCCCATTCAAAAAAGAGAGGAATAGGGAGATAGAAAGGAAGGACCAGGTTAAGGCAAGACCAAAACCATCAGGGCAAACATCACATCCTATAGCTCCATGTCTGGTACTGGAGGACACAGTGTGATGTGAACTATAAGGCTTGGGTGTGACAGTCCAGCCGTCACAACACGAACAACCTGAGTTGGGGAGTGAGGATTGAGAAAAGACAGCACACTCAATAGTGTGGAGACAAGAGGTCTGATTTATTTTACAGAAATAGCTCCTTTTAAAGGTACACCAACAGGAAGCACCAAGCAACTATTCGTATGCAAAGACCGGATTTTCTGACTCTTACTGAGAAGATCAGCTCTTTGGCTATCTCTCCGAGTTCCTCCCATCACAGGGTCAAAGAACAAACAAATTTAACAAGGTCCTTGAGTCGGGCGTGGTGGTGCATGCCTGTAATCCCATAAAACCAGCCTGGATTATACAGTGAGCTCCAGGTCAGTCTCATCTGCATAGCTGAGACCCTGTCTCAGAAAAGCCAAATAAACAAACAGGCATAGTCCTTGAAAAGGAACAAATGTTACATAGATTCTATCAATGTCTTAATGGTAGAAGAAGTTATTTTTCCAATGTTAAACACCAGCAGGCCATGGCCGGCTCCCACACTTGGGCAGCACAGCCCCCTACAATTCACCAGCCACAACCACACTGCCACTCTACTGAGCTGGCTCTACTTGTTGCCTGTGGCCATCTTCAGCAGATGTCCCATGATCCTGGCATCTCTCCCTCCTTAGGGTCTTTAGTGCAGCTTTGGCTTTACTCTTACAACTTCAGGTGTCACCCTCTCAGGGTCTGCTGGCAGTGACTTCAATTTTGAAAGCCTCCTAAATTTTCCTTTGAAATCTCTGTGGAAACAACTATGATCCCATTTTGCAGTCTGGATATCTGCAAAACCAGCACCACGTGGGAAACACTAAGGCTTACCGCCAGCAAGAGCTACAGTTTTACCCCCTTAGATCACAACTATAGCAGCTGCTGAGGGCTGGATGGATGAAAGAAACCTAGCCCAGGAAAACAATCCCCAGGTGGTCCTGGTTGAGCAATGCACTCCACACCAGGGCTCTCTTCTTAGTCATTCAAATGTATTTACACCTTTAGCTTTAGCCTGGGAAGGGTGGGGTCTTATCATTCCCGAAATACCCTCAAGGCATCGTCCTATTATCCAGGTGTGAAGTAACTGGTCCCCCCCACCCATGGGGAATCAACTCAGGACCTTGCACTTTCGCTAAATCCCCAGCCAGTAATTGGCTTTTTAATCGCTTCTCTAGCAAACCCACCCTGCTTTGCAACTTTACACAAGCTTCTTTTCTGGCAAAACTGCATGTTTTTCAGATCTTTCTGCTGTGCTTTCCCTCAGATTTTCATTGTAAACCTGGCCAAAGCAGCCGGCAAAACCCATGCCACTGATGTGTGGCCTTGAGATTTCCTCCACCAGATAAAACTATAGTCAGTCTTTAAATTTAAGCTCCTACAAAGTTTCTGGGCATGGACCGAATGTTGACAAGATGAATATGTTGTTAGGACGCAGGGCCTTGTCAGAAGAGATGGGACAGTATGCACGTGACCTGGGTGTATTCTTGCCCCCCAATTCCTCCTTTTTGCTTTCTGCCTTCTGTGGAGTAAGCAGCCCACCATGGCCTTCTGTCATGATGTTCTAGCCTTAACCAACCATAGATTGAATCATCTGAAAATCATGAGCCAAAATAAAACTCTCCTTGAAGTTGCAAATATTGAGTATTCTGTCCTAGTAACTGCAAGGTGACTGTAATACCTCCCAAAAGCCACACTTCTGAACCAAGCCTTCAACACATGAGCTTTGGGGTACATTTAAGATCCAAATCCTAATATGCAACTCTATTTTTTGGTTTGTTTTATAAACCAATTTTTGGTGTGATCCTGGGTAACTTGGCCATCTTTACAGAGATACCACTTTGCCTAGCTCAGCATGGCAGGTAAAACATACCAGATCCAAGATCTACCTTTATGAAAGGCTCCACACAGCATTCCTGAATGTCAGACCAAAGCTCTCAATTTGAGGTATTTTTTCCCTTCCTTTTAACTGTCTGTATGTCCTTTTGTTAACTCACCTTTTAAAGGTGGATATGGTTAAGAGCAGCGCTGCTGAAAAGAAATAAAATGGAAGCCATATATGTTATTTAAAAATTTCTAGTGCCACATCAGGTGAAACAGGTGAAAACTGAGTGTGCTGGTTCATATCTGCAATCTCAGCACTCTGGGAGACTGAGGCAGGATGATTCTGTCAGGCCTGCCCTAAATCAACAGAAAAAATAAATAGGCTGCTTTAGCACATACCAGCAGCAGTGAGGCAAATGGACTAAAAAAATATGGTTTACAACCCCCTTGTGCCAAATTGTCCAATAATTATATACACAACTGATCAAACCATCCTTGGGCATCTAAGTCATAACTATGTCACTCCAGAATCCGTAGCCCCTTCAATACCTATATAAGCCCAATTTCTTTCCCAGTTAATCACTAGTATTATTTCCCTGGTGTCAGCCCATCCTCTCAGGAATGAAATCGCTCCCAGCCAGCTGCCAATATCTCTTTCTCCCACTCACAGCCCATCCACAGAGGGATGTGATAAATGGCTTTTCCCAGCTAGCTGCCAAAATCTCCTGATTTCTAGTCCGTTAACTGGTACAAACTTTTCTTCACAACAAAGAGCCTTTGTTGTTGACAAGTGCATCTCTATAACAGATTCCAAGTTTGAACCCAGCCGTGGTGACTGAGACCCTGTCTGAAAATTTTTTAAAAGGCTGGGAATGTAGCTCTGTGCAAAGGTCCTGGGTTCAAGCCCAAGTATAACCCGCCCCCAGCCTCCACCAACCAAACAAAGCCCTCCAAAAAACCAAGTGGAAGTTTTTTTTTTTTTTTTTTTGGTACCGGGGATCAAACTTGGGTCCTTGCGCTTGCGAGGCAAGTGGCAGAAATAATGGGCTAAATCCCCAGCCACAGGTGGAAGTAGTTTTAATTTCTGTTTTTACAGGTAATCAGTACTTGAAAATGAAGGCATTCACCATTCTTCTCCATTCATATTTTTGGGCACTAAACCTTTGATATTTGACATTCAGTGTTATCTAGGGACTACTGAGTTGGACAGCAGACGTCTACAAAAGCCTTGCTTTTCAGTGTGGCCCAAAAGTAGAAGCATTAGATGGGTGTTAAAGAATCTTTTTTTCAGACAGTATCTATGTATTTAGTGTAAACATACACTAGTATTTTGACTATCTTCTAAGAGATCAAAAGGCCAACATCCAGGTAGAAAAAAGCACTTGTGTTAAAGAATCTTAAGCCCTCTCCAGATCTGAATCTGAATCTGCATTTCAAATGAAGCTGGAGAAACAGGGTCTCAGGCAGAAGCCAGCAAACTATGCCCCATCAGCTAACTCACCAGCCATCTGTTTTTGTAAATTTACTTTTATTCAAAGATAGCCCCACTCATTTATTTAGTGTGCCCCGCTGCCTCTGTGCTACAAGATCAGAGCTGAGGAGCTGCAGCTGAAATCTTGTGGCCTGCAAAGCCTCAATGGCTGGGATCTTAATAAACGGTACTTGCTATTTAAGAACACAATGTAAAAGAATGGGCTTTAGAGTCAGCTGGAAAGGAGTATACATTTGAATGTCACTTAAAAGCTCTGTGACCTTATGTCACTTGAGGTTAAATGACTTGTCTTAACTCTAAGTTGGGGCTAGCTCCCATCTTCAAGATGGGATATGGCAGAGAGCAGGCATTCAATAAATGGTAGCTTCATTCATATACAGAAATACCTCAGTTCACAAATGCTTCTGTTGGCAAACAATTCAAACAAAAGTGTTTGGCAAAATTCTGCTTCGGTTCACAAACTCTGCATTGGTGACAAATACGACCACAGCCATCTTCCCCACGCAAACACAAATGCAGCCTCTTCTACAAAAATCATAAAACAAATTAAGTTCGGAAATAGAGGTACCACTGTGTATTTTCTATTAGCTGGCTCAAAGTGCAGTAGTAACGAATCCTGCAAGCTGCCCTGTTAGTTCACATGGTTGTCCATCTCATTTTCTGTGGTTCTAGTCTATCATCCACAAGCAGAACTTAAGGACAGCAAAAAGGTTTATTTGAAAAAATTACTGTGTATTGAAAATATACATTAGAAATTATTATATACTTCCATAGTATTCCCCTCCCCACCCCAAAAGTAGAAATATCTGCTTGCTATGCTAATATCACAGGTAAATTCAAACAAAACGTAATTATCAGTCCCCTTTCTTCACACACTACAGTTGAAGGTAAATCTGCCGGTCAGTAAGAATTTAACAAGTCCCAGTCTTCCACAGCAAGACACACATATTTCTGCTTGGAAGCTTGTGAAGAATTATTCTCTTCCTGCTCTGACTCCTCAAAAGTTCTCTTCTTGCTCTTCTTTGACTCTTGGTTGGAGGAAGCTTCATGTTTCAACAGTGGCCCATGGCAGTCCAGGGCTTTCTCCTTGTAGAACTGGAGTTTTCCAGAAGAGTTCATGTGGGTGTCTGCCAGTGCGCATATCCTCGAGGCTTCCACTAGAGCTCGATTCTGATCTAGAAGTGTGAAAGGGACAGTTGACAGCTTTACTAAGGCCCGCTTAAGGCTAGAGATGACCCAAGGGAAAGCACAAAGGCCTAAACACAGTGAGTTCTGGAGCCAGTGTATTTTGCTGCATGTCCTGTGAAGTAACAGCAGCACATGCACCAGCACAGCTGAAGGTATGGATGGCACACTAGATTTTAATACAAGAGTATGGGAAAAGGACTTCTCTGCGATTCAGTTCTGTAATCATTCTAAGAATATAAAATCCTATTTCACAAGGGCGGTATGAAGATAACAATATGACCTTGTTTTGTACTTTCTGGTATACCTTGGATTCTTATTTTTCCACCTTTACATTTCTTTCATCTTAATTTCATCACCTTATTCCTCTTCTTTAAAATTATGGTAAAATAGCTGGGCGTGGTGGGGCACACCTGTAATTCCGGCACTTGGGAGGCTGAGGCAGGAGAATCGCTGTGAGTTTGAGACCAGCCTGGGCTACATAGTGAATTCCAGGTCAGTCTCAACTACATAGTGAGACCCTGTCTCAAAAAACCAAACCTGGTCTCAAACTCACAGCAATCCTCCTGCCTCAGCCTCCCAAGTGCTAGTATTACAGGCGTGCACCACCACGTCCAGCACTGTTCTATTTTCTCTCATGAGTCTGACTATCCTGGAAACCTCACAGAAGAACAATCAGATTTTTAGAAACAGCATCTGGGGACAGGGATCTAGCTCTGTGGTTCCACTGCGTGCCTCAAAAGTGCAAAGATCTTAGTTCGATCCCTGGTACCAAAAAAAGAAACAGCATCTGTATCAAAATTCCCTTACTTTATATTTTATTCATCTGTTGATGGACTCCCCACAACCCCAATCTAGGATCTCCTACATGCTGAGCAAGTCATTCAGCTGCATCTCCAGCCCCATTTCCACCTTTGGTTACATCGAATTCCTTTGTAATCTTCTGTACTGCAGTTTTGGGGCTGGGAATTTAACTCAGTGGCACCGGGCCTGCCTCAAAAGCACAAGGTCTTGAGTTTGATCCCCAGTACCAGGAAAATAAATAAATAAATAAATATGGCTTGTAGTATAGTTTTGCACTACCACAAATCTTTGGAACTAGATAGGCTATAAATAAATAATTATAAAAAAAAACTACCTTCCTGATCCTGGTGCTCAAAGCTAAGTGTGAACTTACTTAAGCCATGCTAAAGAATACAAGTCTTTGTTTGTTTTTTGAGACAGGGTCTTGCTATATATAGTTCAGGCTGGCCTTGAACTCATGATGTAGTCCAGGCTGGCCTTGAACTTGCACTGTTCCTGCCTCAGCTTCCTGAGTGCTGGGATTACAGGAATAGTACTCTTAGTGATCATAAATTAGTCAATACAATATCACAATTTTACCACTGAGAGAAGACAGGCTCATTACTTTAAGGATGCAAAAACCCAAGGGCAAAACCTCCAAAAGAAAAGATAATTTCTCACAGAAGTACTGAGCTGTCTTTTGAGGTTCACGGACACTTGATGGCTTCAAGGCTTCCACAATCAATCGATCCCACTGCAGGACCACCTGAAAGGTTATTTAGAAAGATGTGAATGCAAACAAAATTTTAAGCTTTTACTCTTAAACTTTTCTCTTCCCTTTCCACAAACACAAACCCTATGGTAAATACTATTTTGATAACTGGTGATAAAAAAACAAGAACCTTGCCAGGCATGGTGGCACATGCCTGTAATCCCAGCACTCAGGAGGCTGAGGCAGGAGGATCACTGTGAGTTCGAGACCAGCCTGGACTACATAGTGAGTTCCAGGAAAGTCTCAACTACATAGTGAGACCCTGTGTCAAAAAAAAAAAAAAAGAACCAAGTTAAGTCTGGATTTTCTGTTCTCATGCAAGAGCTGAGTCAAAAAAAAAAACCAGTTTGGATGTTTGTAACTCTAAGATTCAGGCAAGGCCTGAATACAAAGCCAACTGTCTATTCCCATCCTTATTTCAAGCTACAAAGAAGTTCCATATCCTGAAACTAAATACAGTATTAAAATTTCAAAACCTTAGCCATAATCTTTTTTATACATTCCCAGAAACCTCTTGTGCCTTAAGTACACAAAGGATAACTCAAATGTTCATGTGTGTAAAAAGCTCACATTTTCATATTCTTGTAATGCTTCATGATCAGTTGTTTTTTAGGTTTTTTTTGTTTTTGTTTTTGTTTTTGGTACCAGGGATTGAACTCTGGACCTTGCACTTGCGAGGCAGGCAGTGGAACCACTGAGCTAAACCCCCGACCAGTTTTTGTTTTTTTAACTGTTAAAAATGTATTTGTTATAAGGTACTACAAATTCTTTTAGAAGTCTGAGTACAAAATAGATAAAAACAAAAGAAATAAAATTAAATCATTAATTATGAGAAACAAGAATGTTGCAGGCTGGGGATTTAGCTCAGTGGTTCCACTGCCTGCTGTGCAAGCACAAAGACTGGAGTTCAAGCCCCAGTACAAAAAAAAAGGAATGTTGCATTTACTATTTTTCATAATATGCAGTGAAATAATCATAGACAGTCAAGAAAACATTTTCAAGGCACAGAGCAGAACAATAAAGTTCTAGAACAGAATTCTAGAGTTGGCTGCACCACTCACTAGCTAGGAGACTCAGCAAGAGATTCAATTTCTGAATTTCAATTTCATTGTCTGAAAAATAGGCATTAATAAGAGGACATATTGTACATAGCTGTGACAAAGGCACACAGAAAGCCCTCAGTAAACATGGCTCACAGTACCTTCTAGGTGTGAAAATGAACAGATCAACTGAACTTGTTGATTTACTACCAAGAATAAAAATGCCAGTAAGAAGAGCTATTTGGGAGCTGAGCATGGTGGCACACGCCTGTAATCTGTTATTAGGGAGGCTGAGGCAAGTTTGAGCCCAGCCTGACCAACTTAAGCAAACTGTTTCAAAATAAAAAATGGGTGGGCATGCAGCTTAGTGTGAAGGACCTGGTTGGGTTCAACCCTCAGTAACACACACACACACACACACACACACACACACACACACTGATGGGGGGAGGTGGACTATTTGGAATGCAGAAGAAAAATATAAGTTCAGTTCCAAGCAAGCTGAATTTGAGATGCCAGACCAATCTGTGGACAATGTTTGAGAATGGGTGTAGCATCCGAGAGGGTACAGTTATCCTCCCATGGACAGTTAAAGCCCTGAGAAAAGCTAAGATCATCAGGGTAGTGGAGTATGAAAGAAAAAGAAGCAGGAATCAGCAGAGAGAAAAATCACAAGGCATGCATTTTTTACATCAAATCTTCAGAAATACCAAGGCAGGTGAAGAACAAGGTCACTTGCCACCTTCTGAGAACACCTTCAGTAGGATAGCTAGACTGTAAGAACTTACTTGCAGACTGAGAGGGAAGCACTCAGTTGGAGAGGTAAAAATAGTATATAACGAGAGGGTGCAGTCTGTAGTCCCAGGACTCCAAGAGGCTAAGGCAGGAGGATTACCATGAGTTTGAGGCAGCTGGGCCACATAGTGAGTTCAAGGCCAGCCTGGACTACATAGTGAGACCCTGTCTCTAAAAACCAACCATACAAACAACATACAGCTACACTAGGGAACGAAGATAGTTAAAACACAGACATAAAACAGTCACGAGAGTGAGACATCCAAGACGCAGCAGAGAAGTAGGGGAAAATAATTATTAGGAAATAGCAGAGAGGATACTGGACACCTTTGGGAAAAGGATTTTTTTTAAAAGGGAAAGAAAAAAAAGAACTTGTCACTGATATAAAGTGGCATACCTGTTCTTCTTAGCTAGCAGGTAAATACAACATGGTCAAAGAAATAGAGAAACTTTCAGCCAGAGACAGAGAAAGAAGTAGACCCATTAGATGGCTTCATTCTCCTACATTATCTGCTGAGGTCAGACTGAAGCAGTTTCAACAGGGATCAACAAGTGATAAGGTAAAGCAATGACAATAAACTCAGGGGCCTAGGTGAGGTTGGATGACAAGAAGGGGCACCAACCAGCCCAAACAACTTACTTTCAGGTCAGACGGTTTTATTTGATCCTTTCAAAGCTCTATGAGAGAAGTCCTGGTTTATGCATTTTAGGGATGAAGGAACAACTCAAAACTGCCTTCGTCATATGACTTGGGTTGTGGAGCTAGGATCCCAAACCTGAGACTCTCTCTGAGACACAACCTGGGCTGCTTCCTTCCACCTTGCCATTTGCTGGAACTGCATGAAGTCTCGGATGACCATAGAGCACCTGCCCCCAGTGGCCTGGGGGCTTGCTCTTTTTGTTTCATTTTTAGTACTGGGGATTGAACTCGGGTCCTTGTGCTTGCAAGGCAGGCGGCAGAACCACTGAGCTAAATCCCCGGCCCCCAGGCTCCTAATAGGCTTTTGCAACCTGGTAACTTAAGTGGAAGGTCAAAGCTGGGGAACTAGCTCACTGGTACCATGCCTGCCTCGCAAGCCCAAGGTCCTAAGTTCAATAACCAGTACCACTAAAGGAAGGTCAGAAAGTAGCCAAGAAGGGCAGTGCAAGTTAATGCCAGCTTGCCTGTGGATAGTGGCCTTCCCTTCCGACACTTTGAACAAATGTTTCTTGGTAGACACCTACAGTAACCATCAAACTCTGTCCCAGATCCCTCTTCTTGGTGCCAGGCCACATGGGGAGGATGGATCTATCCAACTGCCTGTCGCAGTCAGGAGGGACACTGGTGAGGGACACTTGAAGCTTGATCCAGAATACACACGATGAAATAACTGCCAGCATTTGGAGCGTGGAAGAGTGAGATTTGAATCCTTATCAGTGCAACACCAGTTTCTTCTCCCCTGCATGTACACACTAAGAGAATCTGTCCTGAAGTAAGGTCAGACTGCTTTTGTGCATAGCAAGCCAGAATTCTCTTTGGACATTTGTAAAATGGCATTTTCTCCTAGGTCCAATAAAGAAGAGCCCAAGCTATGATCAGAGAATGAATTATGAGGCCTGGCTTCCACATTAACTCTGTAAGTAGGTGAGTTACAGCTCATTAGTGTGTATGATATGACAGTTCAGCCAAGCAATACCAAGAAGATTATTGGTTGTTTGACATGTTCCACAACACACATGGAATTAAAATGAAAAGCCATTTTAACTGTAGGGGAGAAAAATCTGGAGTACCTGGTCAGCCCAGCCCTCTGTCTTGCAGTTACCATGATCAAATTCCTTCAAAGGCACTTTGGAATGAACAAGGCCTATGTAAGTCTGAAGTTTGTGCTTGACAGTTTTGATATCCTACAGAAGAAAAGACAGATCAAACATTTGACCAGTTCTTTCTTACATTCAATAGCAAATAATATCACACCGAGTATCAGTCCCTTTTGAGCACAAATTAGCAGAAGTAAAATATCAAAGTATAAATGTAGAAAGCTGGGTGTGGTGCTGTACACCTGTAATCCCAGCACTCAGAAGCTTGAGGCAGGAGGACTGCTATGAGTTCGAGACCAGCCTGAGATACACAGTGAGACCCTGTTTCAATAAAACCAAAATAGCCGAGGATTCAGCTCAGTGGCACCATGCCTGCCTGGCAAGAAAAAAGTCTTGAGTTTGATCCCCGTCACAAAAATAAACTAATTAATTAATTAATTAATTTAGAAAAAATGAAAGAAACAAAGTCTTACCTTGAGCCCTGTTCCAGAGATATCTAAACGGTTTAGTTTTCTAAAAGAAAAGAGGTATCCAACTCCTGCATCTGTGATGTCAGGGTTACCTAGATGTCAAAACAAGGCAGCATTTTGTTATAACACAATTGCTGCTAAAATGCCAACTATATGCTCAAAACAAGTGCAGGCAATGATAAACTATAAAATATTGAGTGGGAGAACTTTTTGGAATAAACTAAATCTGGGTCTTATTTTCCCATTTGTAATGTGGCACAGTCACACTACATGATCTTTAAGCTCTTTCACATCCCTAAACACATAGGAGATGGGAATGAACAGAAAAGTACATAAATCAGTTATCCCAAAAGTTTTACTCTGAACCCATATGAAAATGGCATATAAAAACATCCACTAAAATGGTCCACTATGCTTTATCCAGGGGCATTTTACTTCTAAAGTAAAAACATTTACTTATTAAAAGAAAAATTTCAGCAGTGTTTAGATACAGAAGCTATTATTACTCTAACTTGCATTTTTTCCAGAATGTTTCTTATTTTTCCATCTTGTCAAATCAGAGTACTGCATTTGGCACCGTCCTCTTTGATGTAGCATATATGCCCAGTACACCACAGATACCAAAAGAAGAAAAGAGTCCAATAATTTACTTCCTTGGGAAACAGGGCCAGGCATTCATTTCTGTCATTTGCAAGGCTCAGAGGGTTAAACAGCAGTAGAAGTAGCACAGCAAGGAAGACCCTGTGACCTCACACCCCTGCCTTTTTATTCTTTGGGCACCACAGCATCCTGCCGTAGGATCAACAGATGCTCAAATGCTAAAAAAACCTGTTGATTTCCTATCACTGAAGTCAGTATCTGCTTAATCCTGAGCAAGTCACCGCAACTGTGGATTCATCCAGCTTTTCACTGAGTAAATACTGACAAAAAAGGTCCTAACACAGTATGACACCGTGGATCAGAGATTCAAAGAAAAACACCCAGACGTCCTTTATGTATACCACAAATATGAAGGAAGGCTGTTTTTTGTTCACACAGCAAGTGGCATGGATGATCTGAGAGGGCTTTCCCTGCCCTACCCGAAGTGACAATGAGCTGAAAGAGGCACTGGGCCAGGAGTCAGAGCCTATGGATTCAGCCCTGCTCTGCCACTAGCCTGCTACAGCACCTCAGAGGGCCAGCTTTCCTCAATCACTCTAACCCAAAGAGGAAGGACCAGATGACAGCTAAAGACGTTCTTCCATCAGGGTGCACAGTGGCTGCTGGGAAGGGGGTACCTGGCCGTCATCGTCATCATCATCGCTGTTGTCGTGGCTGCGTGTAGGCACACACCCCACTCTGGTGAGGAGGTAGGAAACCCACCTCCCCAGGGGAAAAGCAATCTTCCAATAATAATCAGAACCGCTCATAAAACTTACAAGACAAGTCTAACAATGTTAGGTTCTCAAGGCCTCTTTTCATCACACGAACTGGTGCTGTCATTTTCCGCACCCCAGCATCAGATAAACAATTATCCTTCAGGTGGAGCTGAGTTATACTAAGGAAAAAAATTCCATAAATAAATAACTTAAAGAGAGTTTGAGAACATGCTTTGTAACATTTTACTTAAAAATATAAAATACCTTGTACTGCTGTTATTTCACACAAATTAAGCCACTTTTGGTACCATTTCAGTTCCAGAGGGAGGGGTAATTTACAGATCAAAGCGTCATGTAATATTAATTCCAGATGGCAAAAGGCACTACAGAAATATAGTAATGAGGTAAATAGGGGCTTCCATTAAGGGGACAAATATACCTCAGCACAAAAGCTGCATCATGGATAAATTATGTAAAAACCAAATGTATTCTAAATAGGCCAGAAAAGCCTGCTAAAGAACTCCTTTGAGAATTCCTTTCATAAAGCAATCCTCTCATTCTAACCAGCTTTAAGAGTCTAGATTTTCAGACTTGGTCTGTTACAGAATATTCATAACCCAGTCTATCTGGCTAACTTGAAACTGGTATACAAATATGTTAAGAAATCTAAGCCTCAGTGCTACCCAACCCCAAAATGCACCTCTGTGTGGGCAGCATGTGGTGCCACAGTCAGGGTGGCCCTGCAGCAGTTCAGGTGCAGGTGTGTGACCCTTCTGGGCATGGATGAACACATACAGGAATCCATCTGGCCTCTGCTCTACCAGCAAGACTGAGCGATGTGAGATTAGCTGACAATTTGTGAACCATAAGAACTGGGCCATTTAAAAAAATCATGGCTCTTGAAAATAACTTATCTGGCTGTCTTCAATAGTTCATTCTCTGGGAAGGGGAGAGAGAAGTAAGGGGTCAAAAATGATCAAGATATGATATATACATGTACCAATTCCCCAAAACAAATGTAGCTACCATGTATCTCAAACGACACACACAAAACAAGTTCGCTTTATAATTTATACTGTGATTTAAAAAAAAACAAATATTAATGACAGTGAGAAATGGTGTGACTTTTCATCTCTTCCTAGAATAAGCTAGGAATTAAAAAAGGGAAAAAAATTTCGACCCTATGCCAGGCATGGTGGCACATGCCTGTAATCCCAGCTCTTGGGAGGCTGAGGCAGGATTGCCTGGGCTACATAGTGAGTTCAAGCTCAGTCTGAACTACACAGCAAGAGAAAAAACAAAAAGTGTACAAGCAAGTAGGTTCGAGTGCTACATGTTGAAATAAAGGTTGTTTAGGGGCCGGGATTTAGCTCAGTGGTTCCACCGCCTGTTTTGCATGCTTAAGGTCCCAAGTTGGATCCCCGGTACCAAAAAAAAGAAATAAAGGTTGTTTGGAAAAACTGATTGTCCAATTTATACTGCTTATACCAACTAAATGGAGATTGAGAACATTTTAGAAAAATAAATTAGCAAACAAAATGGAATGGGAAATAACCTATATTCCAGAAGAGGATCTCATTAAGAGCATGCTTTGAAAAAATGAAAATAATTCATGGACAAGATAGCTGACAGCACATCAGTACCTGGACAGGGCCTCGCTGGAGAGATGTTGTAGGAGTTCATGCTCATCTCCAAGTTTACAACAGGAAAGATCCAGGCAGGTCAGCTCCCGGAAAGACTTAATCTCCTCAAGCTTTTCTGAAATCACCAGATATCTGTGCCACATGAAGAACAATTAACTTCTTTTCTTTTCCTGCTTTTATTTTTTCTGTATTTGGCTTCTTAAAACAAGGTCTCATGTACGTAGTTCAGGTTGGCCTTGAACTCACTATATAGCCCCCACTGGTGCTAAACTTGCAGTGCTCTTCCTGCCTCAGCCTCCTGAGTGCTAGCATTCTATGCCTTTTTCTTCTTTAAATACAAAGTTCAATGTGTGGCTGTGTGCCTCAGTCAGCATCCTCTCATCCTATGTACTGTATAGTGAGCAGATTTCACTGGTGACTCACTATCTGGGCATAGACTGGATTTGTGAATTAGTATACAACTTGAAAGTCTTTGATGGTAGAATAAACACTGCACATAAAACAAATCACAAGAGAATACATCTACTTGGTTACCAAACAGAGCTTGGTACTAGCATTAGGACTTTATTTGAGAATTTAAAACTTTAGCATATTTAAGCTTTTAATTACTCTTTCTAAAGTTGCTTTTAGACAGGCATAGTGGCGTACTTAGGAGGCTGACAAGGGAATCACTGAGTTCTGAGGCCAGCCTGGGCTACACTGTGAGTTCGAGGCCCCTGCACTACAAAGCAAGACCCTGTCTCAAATAAATTAAAATAATTTTTAAAAATTATTTTTACCTAAAGTATAATTCCTACTGATTTGATTTGAAAACTAAAAATGGTCAAGAACTGTGGGTCTAATCTGCATATTCTTTGTATAGTACTAAGATATCTCACTTTACCTTTTCCACTCAAACATAAGCTTGAGCACCTATGCACTCCACTGGGCCTGCTACCCTGCTAACTTCACACAAAAGTATGCAGAGTGACTCTCATCCAGGTGGTTATTACAGCAAACCACCCTCAACCTAATTACACTGCAGCACCTTGCCAGATGGTTACCAGGAAGCAGCAGGGCGGCCTCTGGAAAGGAAAGGGAGATCACAATGGCATTCCACACTTGGCCAGCCTTTGCCCTGCCTTGCAGTTTTTCCATCTATTTCAGATGAGGTCACTGAGTAAAACGAAAGGAATTAAGAGTGACAAGAATCAGAGATGAAGGGCTTCTAAGAGACTAGAGAACTGGCCTTGTGACAAGACCATCTCTTTCTCTTCTACTTTGCTCTCAAAGTCTCAAAGTTTCCACAGCAGGATAAAAGATGTGCTAAGGTTATATTCAAGATTTCATTTTTTGCTGGGCATGGTGGAACAGACCTGTAGTTCCACTCTAGAGGGTGAGGCAGAAGGATCATAAGTGCAAGGTCAGCCTGGCCTGCACAGTAGAATTCAAAGCCAGCCTAGATTAGTGAGACCCCGACTTAAAAAAACAAAAAAAGAGTTCATGTCGCTCTTCTGTCAGCAAGATCAAAATTGTCAAAAACAGAACAGAATAATCAGAGGGCAAGAGGCAAGTTGGATTTTTCTTCCTACATCTAATCAAAATTAGATGTATAATACTCAACTGATCACAGCCTGACTGCTGGGTACAGATGGCTTGAGGTGCTGGAACCCCAACTGCAGAACCTATGAGCCTTATTTACTCAGCCTTATTTTAACTGCATTGTAAGTAAAGTTGCTGTTTTCTACCTTCCAATCACAGATCTCCAAGCTCTTGACTGCAACTTGTCTTCCAGCAACTATACTATTGATCTGTAGATATCAATAGTACAGTGGAGAAGCAACAGAAAAAGCAGACAAGTTTTAGTGCCAGAGAGATATGAGATTTTAGATTCTTTTTTTGTTTGGTACTGGGGATCGAACTCGGGTCCTTGCGCTTGAGAGGCAGGCCACTGAACCGCTGAGCTAAATCCCCGGCCCTGAGATTTTAGATTCTAACAGTCCTAATTACTTGTGTATGAGAAAGTCATGTTAAGCTTTCTGAGCTTCAATGTCTCCCTATAGAAAAATGGGGCTTAATTCTTTTCAGAATTGAGAAAAACAATATTTAAAAAGCACATGGCATCTTAAAGGCTCCCGTTAAACCCTATTATTATTATTCAGTAATATAAAGTGGCATTTTAAGGAAAACATACTTGCTTCCCTGTGACTGGTTAAAAACCACGGGGATTTCAAAACAAGAGGAGAGTTTTTCAGGGTCAGAAGCCAGCTACAAAGACTCTGGCTGCTTCTCCTTTTGGCAGATATCTTTGTGAACTAACCCAAGAGAGCAAGTGCTTATCTTATTTTTAATTATCTTCTTAAACTCATTCCTAATGATCTGACTCCCTTTTGTGCTGGCACAACTATGTTGCTGTAGCTTCATCCCTGGATTGCAAATACAACCCCAAACTTGCTGCTGCCTGTTATTTCCCTCTGAGAAGTCAAAAGGATACAAAAATTTGATCACGATTTTAAAAATCCTACCCTTATTTCAAGGAGAGAGCAAAATTTGGAATTACTGCAATAAAATATGATCCCAAAGATTACATTAAAAATGTTTCCTTAAGCCAGGAATTTAGCTCAGTGGTGCTGCCACTGGCCTCCCAAACTCAAGGTCCTGAGTTCAATCCCCAGTACAAAAAAAAAAAAATGTTTCCTTTATTTTCTGATAATAAATGTAATCAATACATGAATAGCTGGCGATTTAGCTCAGTGGTTCCGTCCTGCCTGTCAAGTGCAAGGACCTGAGTTCAATCCTCAGTACCAAAAAAACAAACAAACAAACAAACAAACAAACAAAAAAAATACATGACTGCTCAGCATGGGCCCATGTCTGTAATACCAAGTATCTGGGAGGCTGAGGCAGAAGGGGGTCAAGCTGGAAGCCAGTCTAGACAATACAGTGAGACTCTGTCTTAAAAAAATAAAAAAAGTGCCAGGTGTGGTAGTACATGCCTGTAATCCCAGCACTCGGGAGGCTGAGGCAGGAGGATCGCTGTGAGTTTGAGACCAGCCTGACTACACAGTGAGTTCCAGGTCAGTCTCAACTACATAGTGAGAAAAAGGGAAACAAGAAAGAAAGAAAGAAAGAAAGAAAGAACGAAAGAAAGAAAGAAAGAACGAACGAACGAAAGAAAGAAAGAAAGAAAGAAAGAAAGAAAGAAAGAAAGAAAGGGCTGGGGATGTGGCTCACTGTGAAGGTCCTGGGCTCATTCCTCAGTACTACCAAAAAAAAAAAATGCTTCCTAGAGAAAAAAGTATTAATTATGGAAAAGTATAAGAAAATAAAACTAATTGCAATCCCATGGTCTAGACTATATTTTGGGTTCTCTTTTCCTTCTACATATGCAATATATATATAAAAAGTAAAAACAGAGCAACCCACTTTCCAGATCCCCTCCTACCTCTCAGGAGCTGTTTCTCCCTCAATTTCCTACTCTTAAAAAACAAAACAAAACAAAAACAAAAGTATGAATAAAATTGGGCTGCAAGCACAGCTCATTGGTAACAGTAGAGCACATATGTACACATAAAGAAAAAGAAAATAACTTGGGATCCTACAGTATATGCCATTTTTTTCCATTTACTATCTTATGGTCATTTTACTGTATCATCTTAAATGATCCTAAAACATTACCTTAACAGTTCTATAATACTTTACCACATGACTACACCAATAATTTGCTTTAACAAATTCCCTATAGTTGGACAATGCCTTCAGATCCTCTCGTTTACAAACAGTATTACAATGAGTACTGTTATACAAAAATATTTGTTCTCATTTGTGATTATAATTAGAGACTGTGATAGATTTTTTTTTTTAAATAGGGTCTTCCTGTGTAGTCTAGGCTGGGCTTGAACTCACTATGTAGACCAGGCTGGCCTTGAACCTGCAGCAATACTCCTACCTCAGCCTCTTCAGTGCTGGGATTATAGGTGTGCGCCCCCATGTCCGGCTAAGGCTCTTAATATATATTATCAAACTGCCTTCCAGAAATGCTTCCCTAATTTATGTGCTCATCAAAATGAATGAAAGTGGTAGTTTTATCATAATCTGTCCATGGAAACAAAATCATAAATAGTATTTTCAAATGCATGAGAAATAAACTACAAGAGTAGGTGGGGGGGGACGACAGCTGTAGAGAATGTATTCCAAAATGTATAAAATGTATATTTGAAAATGATTATTACCATGGTGGGATTATTAATTTGTTACATGTTACACTTTTATATATTTCTCAAGTAATATATGCTCTTATAAATAACTTTAAAACAAGGTACACACCATAATCCTATTTTTCACTGTTCTAATTTTTCAACAAGAAACATAACTTGAAATAAAAAAAGAAAGAGTAAAATGTATATTTAATGGGAGATGCAATGAAATATGGCTTGACTTTTTCACTTAGGCAAGGTTATTTTCCTCCTTCCCAATGGCTGTAAACCCAGTCCAGCTTTTGTAAGACACTTGCTCAGTTTATGAATCCAAGGTTCTGTTCTCAGCATATAATTTATGCCTCGAGTGTGTGTGTACCAGGGACGCAACTCAGGACCTTGCACTTGCTAGGCAGGTGCCAGCACCACTGAGCTACATTCCAAGCCCTTATGCCTTTTTTTTTTGGTACCAGGGATCAAACTCAGGACCTTGCGCTTGCGAGGCAGGTGGTGGCACCACTGAGCTAAATCCCAGGCCCTCGCCTTTCTTTTTAAAGTACAATATTTGGCTTATGGTGAAACCATTAACTCCATGAGCCAATTAAATAAAAATTATTTTTTTTTGAAGTATAGGCATTTAGATTATATTTTCTGATATAGCTTTATTTGGTCTCATTTCACTGATCATATTGATTATGTAACTATAAGCTACATTTTATAGTTTCTAATCATAAAAAGATTCAGGTAGTGGTATACTATAGAGCTATTTTAAAAGTCTGCAAGTATTTATGATTAATGATTTCCAAAAGATGTGAATAAAGCAAGGTGTCTACCAGTATATGCTGTGCACAGTCATTTGTGTAACAAAGTGTGCAAATGAACAGCACAGCTCTGGAACGACAGAAAGGGGGTACTCAGAGCTGGCCTCTGGAATGAATAAGGAAAGAGGAAAGAGGAGATGAGACAGGAGGGGCGCTTTCTATACCTCCGTGATCCTGTCTGAACTGTCTGTCCTCGTCTTTTTTGATTGATTTTTTTGAGTCAGGGTCTCATTATATAGTCCAGGCTGGCATTGAAGTCATTATGTATCCCCAGGCTGGCCTTGAATTTACAGCAATCTTCTTGCCTCAGCCTTCTGAATACTGGGATTACAGGCATTCACTACCACACACAGCTTGAAAACTGTTATTATTTTGGGGGGGTAGCAGGGATCAAACTCAGGACCTAGAGCTCGCCAGGCAGGCACTGTACCGTTCAGCTACATCCCTGGCCCTTGTAAATTATTTTTAAATTAAATGTATATGTGCGTGTGTGCATGCGTGCGTGTGTGTGTGTGTGTGTGTGTGTGTGTGTGTGTGTGTGTTTTATATATATATTCGGGGGGGTACCAGAGATCGAACTCGGGACTTTGCACTTGCAAGACAGGCGGCAGCTCCACTGAGCTAAACCCCCAGCCTCTGAACATGTTTTTACAGAACAGTGAAGTAAAAATTTTGAATACATAAAAGCGTACGAGCAAAGGCAAATCATAAGACATCTGCTTGTTAGAGAATTTCTCAACTTTAGCATATGTGAAATTCTAGTCACTTTGTTATTTTTTAAAAATCTAATAGTCTGGGGCCGGGGATTTAGCTCAGTGGTTCGGTGGCCTGCCTTGCAAGCACAAGGACCCTAGTTCAATCCCTGGTAACCCCCCCCCAAAAAAAATCTAATAGTCAATATCTACTAATCTTAAAACTGAAACAGCAGGGCATGGTGGTGCACACCTGTAATCCCAGCACTCTGGAGGCTGAGGCAGGAGTACTGCCAGGAGTTCAAGGCCAGCCAGGGCTACATAGTAAGGTAAAGGCCAGCCTGCAGCAAGACCCTGTCTCAAAAACAAACAAACACACCTGAGATAGGGCCAAGAATACTGAGTATTAATCTTCACACCCTCAAAAGCACACCGAAAGATACTTGGTAGACTACATGTTGTCCCCATCCCACCCCTCAATTCCTTTTTTTGTGATAGGGTCATGCTACAGGGCCCGGGCTGGCCTTAAAGTTGGAATCTCCTGCTTTAGCATCCTGGGTGTTAGATTACAAATGTGTGCCACCATACCAGTTCACATTTTGTCTTTTCTGATCTCGCTTATTAGGAAAGCTGGCTGCAAAGTATTTTCTGTCTTTTGGTGAAGCTGTGGCAATCAACTAATAAAACATTTTCAAAAGAAAACTAAGTGTAGTGTGGGAGATGAGTAGGTAAAAGAACTGTGATATTTCTTGAAATGCCTACCACTCGGTATTTGGAAATTCTATATTGAAGTATTATTTGATGAAGGACAGTCTCAAGCTCATTAAGCCCTAGAGCTTGACAGAATAAACGCATCCATTAAAATCCTCAATATCCTAATGAGAATGCTCACCTGTTCCGCAAGCACAGGGAACAGAGCACCAGATTCCCGTAGGCCTCTGTGAACTTCTGTAAAGCCCGCAGCCCTGCACCTGGCTGTGTGAATTTCTGTCTGGCTTCAGCAGCAGAGAACAGCTTTTCAGCAATCTGCTCAGGAAAGCCAATGAGGGAATCAATGTGATCCACATTGTCAGAGATGAAGCCCAGGACAAGGCTGAAGAGGGATTTGGCAGAGTACCGAAGATTCCCCTCCCTGGTGTACGTGAAGATGAAATGATCGGTCTTTTCTTTCTGCGCAGTGTCATCTTCCCTGTTCATGCAAAGCTCCACAGAAAAGCCTTTGGGGAACAGTCTGAAAGGACTTGGCCTCTTCAGGCTGCTCCTGATGCCGCCGCGAGCCAGACTGACCATGTGCAGCTGCCCGTTCTCTCGCACATAGATGGGCCCTGGGTCCAGGTGCTTGTCTGAGTTGAGGTAGTAAGACATTGCCTGGGTTGTGGCTGTGAAAGCGAGGCACACAGAAGCAAATCCAATTAAAATGCCATCTAGAACCTGTAACTTCACCATGCTATGCCCACAACTTTATGAGCCTACTGGGCAGCCCTTAGCTGGTGTTGGGGAAGTAATGCCCGAGAACTTTGGAACTTGAGGCTACCTCCCCTGTCTCCACCTGGAAAGCCCCTTCCTACCCTTTCCTTGATTATCTGGTGATGCACTCATCATTCAAAACCCAGCTCAAATCTGAAGTTAATCACAGATGCCAGTGACAATTCTTTTACAAATAATTTCATGGTAGAACAGTTTACATTAGCAAAGTAAATGGAAACAACCTGAAAGTCCAACAATTGGGATGCTACTACAAAAATTACCCATTCCACGGAACATGGAACATTATGAAGCCATTAAAATTGCAGAAATTTTAAACATTTAAAAATGCAGGGGCCGGGGGATGGGACAATAATATTACAGCCAGAGCTGGGAGTAGTGATGCACGCCTGTAATCCCAGCACTCAGGAGGCTGAGGCAGGAGGATTGTTGTGAGTTGAGGCCAGCCTGAACTACACAGCAAGACCCTGTCTCAAAAAACAAAAAAACAGATTAAACCAAAAAAATATAGCCAGACATGGTGTTGCACACCTGTGATCCCAGCACTCAGGAGGTTGAGGCAGGAGGATTGTCATGAGTTTAAGGCCAGCCTGGGCTACATAGTGAGTTCAAGGCCAGCTTGCAATACAAAGCAAGACCTTGTCTCAAGGGGGGGGGGCTGGGGATTTGGCTCACTGGTGCCATGCCTTCCTCAGAAGCAGAAGGTCCTGAGTTTGATCTCTGGTACCCCCCCAAAATAAAATTACATACAGGAAAAACAAAACAAAACAAAACTAAGAACTCCCCAAACTCCTTGCTAGCTCAGCATCTTCATACACATTTTTTTTTTTAAACAGGTCTTGCTATGTAGTTCAGACTGACCTTGAACTAATTATGTGTACTCTATAGCACAGGCTGCCCTCGAACTCACAGAAATCCTGCCTCAGAGCTGGGATTACACATATGTGATACCATGCCTGGCTTCCACATACTTCTTTGCCATGCTTGGCTCACTGCTGTGTTGCTCATTTGTTTGGGACCAGCATTCTACTGCTCCAAGCCCGAGAGGAGGGGCCATGTTTATCCAGACTCCTTAACGTGGTACCCTGGAGTTACCATCCCTGAGCAGACAGCTGTAGAACTAAAGTTCACTCATTTGCTAAATCTTATATAAACCACATGCAAAGGATTTTTTAAATCTATAAATAAAGGCCTCATAACAAAAGCTAAATGAAAACTAATCTAACCTTTGAAAGCATCACATCTATTAAGGTCCTATTGGGGCACTTTTGAGGCAAATCCAAAAAACCCCCAAAAATCCAGTTGGGTATTTCTGTAACCCAAGAACTAAATGGAATAAATACATATTTTCCTGTCTGAGATTTCAAAATAGACAAGAATTTGCTGTGTTAAATAAAGATTTAACTTTCATTTCTATGACAATTTAAAGGGAAAAGAGAAGGAAAATCTATTGTATTATAGATCTAACATTATCCCTAAAACACTCTGATTAACTTTTTTTTTTTTTTTTTTTTTACCAGGGCTTTT
>NW_022900935.1:32064923-32069195 GCF_012274545.1 Fukomys damarensis | reverse complement strand
TTTTTTTTTTTTTTTTTTTGAGACAAGGTCTTGCTATGGGGTTCAGGCTGGCCTCAACACTCTTGGGCAAATCCTCCTGCCTCAGTCTCCCAAGTGCTGGGATTACAGCCACCACACCCAGCTACTCTGACCGACGTTTACAGTGTGCAAATTCAGTTTTTTTAAGGCACTTACAAGTGTCAACAAAAAGTGAGTGATCAAACATGCTGAGTCTCTGGAGATAAAACAATGAGCTGCGTGCAGGTACCAGCACTGTCCACGCTTCAACTGAAGATAATTGTACGAATAAAGCACATGGGAAAAAAATAATAATGTGCCTGGCCTTGCCTCTTCAGCTCATCTGTGCACACTCAGCTCTGTAGCCATTCTCTACAAACTGGGTGGACTACACATGCGCTCTGGCCCACAGGATGGGGCCTGTACTATTCCCTTGGGCTGGGCATCCTTGTCTGCCTCCCTGACCTAGCTACTTCCTAGCCATCACTAACACTCAGCTCACTGCCACCTCATCCCCCGTCCCCTTTACCAGTACACGCCTGTCTAGTTTTCCCAGAGTGCCCAGTGTCTTCTTCTATACAATACTTAGCACCACGTACTTTCTATGCACTTGTGACTGCACCCAGAATTGTGAGCTCTCTGAAAGCAAGGCACTTGATTCATCCCTCTTTCCCAGGCCTAACAGTGCCCTGTGCTGAGTAAGCCCTCAACAGCTACTCACTGAACTGAATGAGAGGAAGGGTGAGACCTGTGCGGGAAGATTTAGTGCTCCGAGTTGCAGAGCCTGCTGATACTGTTGCTAGGAGCCAGGGCCTCTTCCAGGCAACAGCTGCAGGCTCTCTCCCACTTGCCATTCCCTTCTGCAGGTGGCAGAAGCAGAGCAGATGATGGGAGTTTACTGCTGCTGGTACTACCAGGAAAAAACAACAGAAAAACTAAAATGCAGGGGAGAAAAACCCTGTCACAGAGCCAGCTCTCGTAACCCATACTGTTCTCCTGCCAGCATTCAGTGTCCGCTGCTAAGGAGACGTCTCACTTACTCTAAGCTCCCCTTCCAGGAGGGGTGAGCATCTGGCCCCTTCAACCTCCCAGACCTTAATCCTGATGTGGGGGGCGGGGGAGCACTTTCCTTTTGTCTTTATCCTTGTCCTTGCACATTCAGAGCCCTACTGTATCTGCAGGTCAGAAACAGATATCAGGTATGGAGGGCCCTAGAAAGGAATGACTTGGTTTCAACAGTAGGCACATTCCATGGAAGATCACATGCTACAATAAATGAGTACACTGTGAGCACCCTGAACAATGAAACGGCCTACCAATCTGCATTGCTCCTTATCCTCATCCGCAGTAATGAGCTTCCCCAGGCTTTGGAGTAAGATGGATGGTGGATGGATAGCCATGGGGATGAATGAACAGATGACCACTTCCAAGGAAAACTTTGGAAGTGCGATTTCATCCAGCAGAGGGCACAAGCAGCCTGGGACCAGGGTATGGACGCTAATCCCTGTCCAAAATGCAGGCAGCTTTCGCTTCCGGAGATCATTTTCAAAAAAGAGCTGTTAGCCAGGCGTGGTGGCGCACGCCTGTAATCCCAGCACTCGGGAGGCTGAGGCAGGAGAATCACTGTGAGTTCGAGACCAGCCTGGGCTACATAGTGAGTTTCAGGTCAGTCTCAACTACATAGTGAGACCCTGTCTCAAAAAACAAAACAAAACAAAACAAAAAAGGGCTGTTACAACTATATTTTTTCTTTAGATTACTCATCAAATGCTATTTCTATTTCTAAATAATGGAAAAAATTTAGTATTTTCTGAAGAGTAGAGCCACATCATTAGTCCAGACAGTGGTAGCCCAAGGCCTCTCTTTTCTTCAGCTGTATTTGACAAACTGACCTCGGTGACCCTTCATATCTCCACTTCTAACTCTGTATATAACCTGCATTCTCTCCATAAAGCACCTGGGAATTTGTGGGCATCATAAAATGATCTAAGAATTAATGTTTGAATCCTTCAATGTTAAAAACCATAAAGGTAAGACAAACTACTGCTGCCTGCTTCACAAGCACAAGGTCCCGAATTCGATCCTCAGTACCACCTAAAAAAAAAAATCCATGTAGTTAAATTTGTACTAGCTATAGGTCTATTCCTCAACAGAATGACTGACAGCCCACTCCAGACAGGTAGTATTGTAACCCCAACATCAAAACAAAAATACAATAGTGCATGTGCTACTGTCTGGTCATAACAAGTGAGCCAAAAGCACATCACTTCAAATAAATGAAATACAGCCTACTGCATTAAAAATTCAGCTCTCTACAACTTTGAATGAGGCAAGATAACATAATAACTAAACCTGACAGTTTTTTAGACTTTTAATCATGATTATCCCAGTCATGTGAACTGGAAGAGGAAAGAGAAGAGGTAAGAAGGGAGTAATATTAAAACTCTGAGCTGAGCTGGGTGTGGTGGCACAGGCCTGTAACCCAGCAGTTGGGAGGCTGAGACAGGATGATCAGTGAGAGTCAGAGGCCAGCCTAGAGTATATAGCAAGACTCCACCTTAAAACAAAATTAAACTAAACAACCATGAGCTAAATCTGTGGCTAACTTGAGGGGAAAGAGAAGAAAACATTTAACTTTAGTAAGCAACGTAAGTTTACAGTCCCCTTGGAACAGTGGGCCATAACAATCCTAGGAGTAGCAGGCCGCAGCAATGACAGGTGTTAAGGATACTGGATGTGACGGCTACCAGTTATTGAATACATACCAGTTGCCAAGCACCGTGCTAGGTATACCCCACAGGTAACCATCAATCCTACGAGGTCACTTTGCCATTTAATAGATGAAGCAGCTCAGAGAAACACAGGAACATACTTAAGAAACAGAGTTATGGCAGGGCATGGTGGAGCACGCCTGTAATCCTAGCACTAGGGAGGCTGAGGCAGGAGGATCGCTGTGAGTTTGAGACCAGCCTGGGCTACGTAGTGAGTTCCAGGTTAGTCTCAACCACATAGTGAGACCCTGTCTCAAACCCCCCCACAAAAAAAAGAAAGTTATGAAAGCGACAGAGAGAGAATGCAATCTTGGGCCTGTATTACTCCAAAGTTCAAGCTCTTCGCACTGCATGGTGCTGCTTCAAAATAGGTCAGCCCTAAGGATTAGAAAAAAATATTAAAAATCAATCTCACCCACCTGTCTGATCCCTCTGGTACTCCACTGGCTCAAGCCGGGTGGAGGGGAACAGGGAAGAGACAAAAAACAGTGGACATCTGAGGAAAGAGTCGGTGGGAACCGGGCCAGGGCCAGAGTTACAATGAGGCCTCCTCCCTTCTTCTCTCTGCTAGGGCAGAAAGCAGCCACATCCATACACCAGGAAAATGAGTCAACCCCCAGCCTTCATTCCAAGGCCACAGACACATTTGGTTTATTTGAAAATGTAGTATTCTTGAGAAAATTTCTAACATGAAAACCTGACCAGAAACTAGTTGTAAACTACCTTTAGACAACCAGTGATCCACCATCATTGTTCCGAGTCACTGCTATTATTCAATTTTCAATTTTCCCCTCTACTTTTTTCCTGTAACTTGTACTTCCACCTGCCTTCCCACCATACCCGGTCCTCCCTCAAGCTCCAGGGTCTCATCACACCGGGATCCCTACTTTCCACCCCTTCCCCAGAAAGCCAGTCTCAGTATTTGATACTCAGCAACTCTCCAACTTCTCACCAAAATCCAGTCCCCACATCGAAAATCTTAACCTGCTTCACCCAGTCCCAGCTTCTGTCCCCCTCCTCCCACACCCCACACTCTTCCAATCCTTTTGTGCCCTTCTGAAATGTGGCTCTCAGTCGCCAGACCCAACCTCTTCTCCGCCTGCCTGCCCTTGCCGTCTCCACGCCGTTCCACCCCGCACCCCTGCTCTCCTGCACCATCCATTCTTCCCTTCTCCTCACCTCGGGGCTTTCCTCTCCGGGAACCCAATCCCTCCATCCCTTTCCTTGGTCCTCAACCTTCAAAAAACCCCTTCCTGCCTGCCTGTCTCCCAACTTCACAATCCACAGCTCCAACTTCTTTATTCCCTGCCCCCCAAACCCCACCCCTTCCCTATTCCTTTCCTCTGTGCACCCCTCAAACCCCATCCCCCTCCCCAGCACCATCCTGCGCCCTTCTTGTCCCCCCACCCGAGCTAACCTGCCCTCTCTCCTAGCCGGGCGGGGGTCCCCAATTCTCCCACGCTTCACAGCCCACCGGAGCACCCCGCCCCCACTCTTAACCCTC
>NW_022900935.1:32061845-32064244 GCF_012274545.1 Fukomys damarensis | reverse complement strand
GAGCGGGTCGGCGGGGCTGGGGGGGAGCAGCGGGCGGCGGAAGGGAGCGGGAGGCGAGGGGAGGCCCCGGAGGGTCGCGGGCGAGGCCGCTTCGTTGCTCCCTCGGCCTGAAGGCTCTGGTCCCATGCGCGAACCTGTTTGAGACCTGAAAGAGTGACCCCAAAAAAGGGAAAACAGTTGCAGGTCGAAGTTAATCCACTGAAGTAGTGTAAGGTTTCTGTCGCATCATACTGTGTTACGAATCACATCGAAGGTCGAGGCTGGTGCATCTTTAGGGTTCTTATCGTTAAGGGGCAGCTGGTGGTTGGCGCCCAACCTTTCCAGTGCAGGCCTGGAGCGGGGCCGGGGGCTGGGGACAGAGGCCTGAGGACCCCAGAGTTTCTTGCTGAGGATGCGGGAAAAGCTGTGAGGAGCCCAGCTGTAAGAGCGCCTGGGCCCCGGGGCTGGCCAAGGAGAAGTCAGTGGAGGATTTGGTCCAGAGAGGGGATTGGAAAGGACCTGTGAACTGGAGATGAAACCAGTAGCCCTGGTTAGGGGTTGGGGGTGCGACACAGAAGCCCAAGGTCAGCAGCTGTGAAAAAATGGAAAGGAAGGCAACCTAAAGTGTATCGCCTTTGGTGAAACTGAGGCCCTGAGGGTTTCGTGTTTATTTAGAGCAAGGTCTCTCAGGATTAGAGGACACCCCAAAACTGCACTTTGGAACTGTGGAAACAGCGTTATCTGCTGAATTGTTCCGTGACTCCTTTTGGTGTTGGTTAACTTCTTTCATCATTAACTGCCGCAAGAGAACCTTAAAGAGAACCCCAGCCTTTGCCCTTTCTTGTTATTTAAGAAATTCTGCGCAACACAGGGAACAGGAAGGATACTGGTGGATGTGGGAGATAGGAAACGAGTTGTGTCGAAACACTTGTTGGCTTCAAAGAGCAACTTGTTTGCTTGTTTGCCTCCCTCAGACAACTTAAAAATAGGAGGCAAAAAAAAAAAAAAAAAAAAACGCTTAAAGAGTACACTATCCTATTTTCTGTACGTCAATACTTGATATTCTCCTAAAATGGAACTTTGAATGTGTTATATTTAATTCTCCCTGGACATTTCTGACCACGGGAGAAATCAAGAATACATGTACATTTTACAATACTTTCTATTTTGAGGCAGTCAAGTCAATTCAGTCCATCCTTGCAACAAGGCCAAGCATCAACTCTGTATCAGTCCAGCTTTAGTACATGTGCTGCCTAAGAGAGCGCTATAGCTTTTAAAAGTTCTCTCCTTGAATTTCCAACCCACACTGTTGCTATCCTCAAATGCATCCCTGCAGGGTTTTCCCACATTTTCACTATTTTACCCTCTGGATCAGATAATTATCTGGGGGTGGGGTTGTCCTGTGCTTGATATATTTAGCACCCTTCTCCCTTGCACCCTTGTGACAGCAGAAACAGTTCAGCTATTGTCAGATGTCACCTGTGGGACAAAGATGCTGCAGGCCAATTGAGAGTCCCATTGAGAACCACTGGACTACAGAGACATAAAATCCATGTTCCCTCCCTTCCTTCCTCCCTTTCTTTTTGGAGAAAAGTCTCAGGTTTGCCTAGAACACGTGGGCTCAAGCAGTGCACCTGCCTCAACCTCAAGTAGCTGGGACACCACTGCTGTGGGCCACTGCTCCCATCTTTAACTTGGCTTTTAAGGTCCTTCATTATCTGTCCCTGACCTACCTTTCCCTATTATTTGACTCAGCCTAAAGCAGCCTCCAATGTAGGAATCATTTCTTTGATCTTTTCCGTAGATAATCACCCTGTCTTGGATACATTCAGGAGTGGAAACGATTTAAAATCTGCTTTGCTTGAAAGCTCTTACCTCTATGATATCTTTCTGTTTAAGATTCATATTTATTAAATCCAATTTACTCTTGCAGCTATAAAACAAAAGAATTATTATTTTGGGGACTAGGGTCCAGACTGAAGGCCTCCTGTACTACACAAATGCTCTACTACTAAACTACATCCCAAAGCTGAAGAAAATTGCTGGGTGTGGTGGCACACACCTGTAATCCCAGTGCCTAGGAGGCTGAGGCAGAACAGCTGTGAGTTCAAGTGTAAAGAAAAATCCCCTCTAGCAAAAAAAAAAAAAAAAAAAAAAAAAAAAACTCAAAACAAATACTGTACACAAATGGTAACTTGGTTTACAAACAATTTTTCCACAATTCTGGTCACAAACCAAATTAAATTCAGTGGTTAGGTTCAATAGAGACCTTATGGGGAAATTTGATTCAGTTCTTGCCTAATTCAGTTGGTGACCAGAAATGTGGAAAGAACTAAGTTTGTGGGCCAAGGTACCACTGTACCACCAAATAGTCTCTCAACCTCAATCCTAGTCAGTCTCTCTCTCCCCTCCCCCTCCCC
>NW_022900935.1:32060958-32061782 GCF_012274545.1 Fukomys damarensis | reverse complement strand
TCCCCTTCTCCCCTTCTCCCCTTCTCCCCTTCTCCCCTTCTCCCCTCTCTCTCTTCAGTATGGGAGTCAACCCAGAACCTAACAGAGCTGCATCCCCAGCCACTTTATTTTTTATTTTGACACACTCTTGTTACTTTTATTTTCTAGGCTGGGCTTCAGCTTCCCAGAGAGCAAGGGTGACTGGCATGCACCACTGTGCCCAGCTCCAAATTATCTCTTAATATAGCCCCCATTATTTCAGCTTTCCTATAACTCAGTTTGTAGAGCATGGTAAACTTTTTTTGGAGGAGTCATTTATTTTGGTGTTGGGGATTAAACTCTAGGCCTCAGGCATGGTAAACTATCCCTCCACCCCACCCAAGCTTTTTACTCTCTGAATAATATCAAGCTTGAGAATGTCCTACTTAAAATATCACACCTGACCAGGCAGGGTGGCACACGCCTGTCATCCCAGCAACTTGGGAAGCTGAGGCAGGAAGATTAGGAGTTCAAGCCCAGCCTGGATAATTTAGCAAGATCTTGTCAAAAAAGTCAAAGAATTTGCCCCAAAATGAACAAAATATTCTGAACGTGGAGCACAGTACATTAGCACACAGTATGTTGCATATTTAGTTGCATGTTTGTCCATCTTCCCTGACTCATTTTGAAGACAAGAACCAGGTCTCATTTACTTAAATTGCATTCACCTTGCAATTTGTTTAGCTCAGTGCCCGGCCCTTAAGACAAATGGGCTTTAGCGTTCAAAAATTTTGATGGCATGTAGTATTTCCTTATTTCCTGTAACTCTTTTTTTTTTTTTTTTTTTTTTTTTTTTTTTTTTTTTT
>NW_022900935.1:32052090-32057793 GCF_012274545.1 Fukomys damarensis | reverse complement strand
TTTTTTTTTTTTTTTTTTTTTTTTTGTCTTTGTTTTTGTTTGTTTGATGTTAGGAATCAAACCCAGGGCCTCTGCCTCTCTGCCTCTACCACTGAGCTACACTTCCAGCCCAACTCCATATAATCTAAATTACCCTTCTCTTACCTTTGGGGACAGATATAATACATTGTTGCTTTATATTAACTTTGTGATTAACTAAACTGATAAATTTTGTGCATCAAAATCAAGAGTCAGCAAACTTTTTGTAAAGAACAAGATAGTATTTTAGGCTCTACGGACCTATATGTCATAGCTACTTTGTTGCCGTAGCGCAAAAACAGCTGTAGATGATGTACAAACAAATAAGCATGGCCATGTTCCAATAAAATTTTATTCATCATCATACAAAAACTGATGGAAAGCTATGTCTGGCTGACCTCAAATTTGTGGCAGTCCTCCTGCTTCAGCCTCCCTTGTGCTGGGATTATAGGCCTGCACCACCACACCTGGCTGTTTTTATTTTGTTCCTCTTCAGATTGAGTGTTTTTATAATGTTCTAATTTTTTCTCCTGTGTTGGTCTTTGTCTTAGTCCACTTAGTATGTCAATAACAAAATACCTAAAACTGAGTAATTTGTAAAGAAAGCTTTATTTAATTTGCCATTCTGGAAGACCAAGAACATGGTGCTGACATCTACTTGGCACTTAATGAGGATGGCATCTGAGAGAAAGAGGTCAAGTGGCAAGAGAGGAAGTAAGAGGGCAGACAGGGTGTGAGGGGGACCAGGATGTGTATATATCTCAACCTGATTTCACAGAAATGAGTCCACCTTGTTAGGCCTAGCTCCCTCTGTGATCCCAGTGTTACTTGTTTTACAAGTGTGATTCAGACCCTCACCTGCCACTAGCTGCCTCCTGTTAGAAGTCCCATACCTCTCATCTCAGTACTCAAATTGAGGATTAAGTGTCCAGTACAGAAACATTTTGGGGACAAACCATACCCAGTCACCATCTTCCTGTATCTCTGTTTTATGCTTTTTAGTAGTTACACTGTCCTACTCCTAAGAGTATCGTATGCATCCTGTTTTGTTTTGTTTTTGAGACAGGGTCTCCCTATGTAGTTCAGGCAGCCCTTGAATTTACTACGTAGTCCAGGTTGGCCTTGAACTTGCGGTGATCCTCCTGCCTCAGCCTTCTAACTGCTGGGATTACAGGATGCAATTTTTTTAAACTGCGGATCGAATTTAGGACCTTGTGCTTTCCAGACAGGCATGGTGCCACTGAGCTAACCCCAGCCCCAGGATGTATCTTTTAAGTCCTTGTCTACTTCGAATTCATGTATCACTTCAGTTAGTGTAAACTTTACTCAAGCACTGTATAAGTGGTTTCTTTAGCTCTTCAGTTACCTTTTGTGTTATTATTGTACTTACTGCTTTTGTATCTGTTAAATCCCTATCATTGCCTTTTTTCCCCCCAGTGCTAGGGATTGAATCTAGGAAACACTAAACTGTATCTCCAACTCTTTTTTTTTTTGAAACAGGGTCTTGCTAAGTTGCTTAGTTTGCTTGCTTGTTGTTTTTTGAGACAGGGTCTCACTATGTAGTTGAGACTGACCTGGAACTCACTGTATAGCCCAGGCTCTTCTCAAACTCACAGTGATCCTCCTGCCTCAGCCTCCTGAGTGCTGGGATTACAGGCATGTGCCATCACGCCTGGTTTTGCTAAATTGCTTAGGCTGGCCTGGAAATTCTCCTGCTTCCACCTCCCAAATTGCTGGAATTATAGGCTTGCACCATCACACCTGGCCAAAATATTTTTCCTGACTATAGAAGTCTACATTTTTCTTTCAGCACTTTGAAAATGTCATTCCATTGTCTTTCGCTTCCATGGTTTTGGATGAAAGAAATCAATTCTAATTCTTTTTTTTTGGTACTGGGGATTGAACTTGGGACCTTGTGCTTGTGAGGCAGGCAGCAGAACCACTGAGCTAAATCCTCTGCCCTTGATTCTAATTCTTAACTGTCTTAATGTAATGTATTTTTTGTTCTGACTTTTTTCTTTAATTTTCTGTAGTTGACTAAATTGTGCCTAGCTGTAATCTTTGTGAAGCAGGCTGCGGAACCACTGAGCCAAATCCCCAGCCCTTTGGAATCTTCTTTGTATTTTTTTTTTTCTTGGATTTTTGAGACAGGGCCTCACTATGTAGTTCAGGTTGGCCTTCAACTCACTATGTAGCCCAGCCTGTCTTTGAATTTGTGACAATCCTTCTGCCTCATAGCCTCTTGAGTGCTGAAATTATAGGCAGGTACCACCACACCCAGCCTTCTTTGTTTTTATTTAGTTTAAGGTTCATGGAACTTGTATTTTGGGACAGTTTCAACCATATTTCTTTATAATTTTTTTCTACATTATTTACTTTTTCTGATTTTCTGGGGCTCCAGTTACATGTATTTTAGATTAGTTTGATATTACTTCACAGTATGTAATTCTCTATTCTGTTTTTGTTTTGTTTGCAGTGCCGGGGCTCAAACCTAGGGCCTCTCAGGTGATTGGCTAGCACTCTACCACTGGGCTACACTCTCAACCCCAGGCCCATCTTCAGATTCATTGATCCCTTTTTAAAATCAATTAATGAATTTTTAATTTTAGATACTACATTTTCAGTTTTAGAATTTTATTTTGTTCTTTTTAGTCTCAATTTCTCTGCTAACATGTTCTTTCTCTTCACCCATTTTGCCCACCTTTTCTCTAAATGCTAACAGGTTTACAGTAATCATCTTTATATCTGCTAATATATATTAGCACCTGGCTAATTCTAGCACCTGGGCCATCTATGAATCTGCTTCTAATGCCTTGTTGGATATTGTGTTTAAAGGAACAGTGGAGGGCTGGGGATTTAGGTCAGTGGTGCTGCCTGCCTTGCAAGCACAAGGTCCCAAGTTCTATCCCTGGTATAAAAAAAAATGTGAAAGATAAAAAAAACAGAGACTGAAGTAGATTGTGTTTCTGACTCCCTACAGAAAATATGTCATTTCCTTTGTGTAATAGCTAGGGTGAGGGGCAAGTCAATTCAGTATAAGTAGGATTTATTCTAGGTTTAACCAAGTTGTAGTTTTAAATAATTTCATTTTATCTCTAGTTTCAGATGGAAAAGAATGATATCACTCCCTTCATCAGGGCTTTGGTGTCTTAAGTACCCAGGGCCAAAGAGGGCTTTCTCTGCTTTTCAGCTGGTTCCCAGTTTCCTGTGACAATCCAGGGGAGCTCAGTTCTTTGATTTTTTTAAAAAAATTATTTATTTATTTATTTATTTGTGAGATCTCTCTATGTAGTTCAGACTGGCCTTGAACTCCCAGGTAGCCCAGGCTGGGCTCGAACTTGCATTAGTCCTCCTGCCTCAGCCTCCAAAGTCTGGATTACAAGCGTGCCCCACCACGCCTGGCTCAGTTCTTTGATCTCATCTACAGTGGAACTGAGTGGGGGCTGAGTTGCAGCTGCTCCTAGTTACACTTCAGCTCTGCTACTAGAACTGTGATAAATGACAGATGCAGTGACGGGGGAAGGGAGCCAGATGCTAACAGTATGAACTGTGTGATTCTGTGTACAAAAAGTTCAGGCAGAATGAATCTACAGTGCTAGATACAAGGACCATTGGTTCCTTGTGGGAAGCAGGAAAGAATAGTAATTGGGAAGGAGAACAGGAAATGGCTTCTCAGGTGTTCTACTTTTTAACTAATGTGTTTACTTTGTGAAAGCAAACAATATGCTTACAATCTGTGCCCTTTTCAATACGTCTATTATAATTCAGTAACAAAAAAGAAAGACAAGTAGGAAACTTGGGTCAAAAGCGAACAAACTAACCCCATAAAGAATTAAAGTAAAATCAAGCTAGAGACTGGGAAAAGAGAGTTGCAGCAAATACAACAAAGAACTTTTATACTTGCCTGGCATGTATGAAGCCTTGGTTTGATCCACAACACTGTAAGTGCATACATACATACATACTTAAAATTTCTACAAGTGAAAAAGAAGAGGACTAAAAATATAATTTTAAAAAGACATTTAAAAAGACCCTCTCAAAGAATAAAGAGACAACTCAGCTGAGCATACTAGTGCATGCTTATAATCCCAGCACTCAGGAGGCTGAGGCAGGAGGGTCACTGGGGATTTTGAACCAGCTTGGGCTACATAATCAGTTCAAGGTCGGCCTGAACTACATAGACCCTGTCTCAAAAAATAAATAGTACATGGGGAGGGGAGGGAGTTTGGTGGGGGGAGTGGGATTTTTAAAAAAAGTATACCTAGGTTCTATTGATAAAAATACATGTATTTGTATTTTTGAAGAAAAATAAAAATTCTTCCACATATGTGCAAAGATGTATATTGCAAGTTTGTGATAGCAAAAAATTGGAAATAGACCTAAATGTCTGTCCATAGGGAAATAGAGAAATCCCTCAGGCAGTTAACATGAATAAGTAGGTTTACGTGTGTCAATATGGCAAGATCTCAGAATCAGTACTGCATGAAAAAGCAAATACCAAAAGGATGTAAACACATCTAAAGTGTAAAAGAACAACATGGTTCTTTGTGGGTGCATATATGGTATAAGTATAAACACAGGAGAAGTCATCAGCTTTAGAAGAGCTCTTACCTCTGGATAAGGAAGAACACTGTGTAGGGCTAGGGAAGGCTAGTTCTTTCTCAAAAAAAAATCATAAATATAAAACAGCACTTATTAAATTTTAGAAATGGGTACGTAGTAGTTGAGCATGTGCAATAGTCTCTGTACTTTTTGTTTGGTAGTTTAGTTGAAATGGTTTCTTTGGGGGTATGTGCATTAAAACAGTGTTTTCCTATGTAGTTCAGACTGGTTTTCTTTTTTCTTTTTTCTTTTTCTTTTCTTTCTTTTTTTTTTTTGCATAACCTGAGATTGAACTCAGGACCTTATGCTTGCCAGGCAGGCACATCACTGAGCTACATCCCCAGACCTCAGACTGGTTTTCAACTCACTGTATAGCTCACACTGACCTCAAACTCCCAAGGATCCTCCTGCCTTGGCCCTTTGATTGCTGGAATTACCGATGTACACCACTACACCCAGAAAATAATTTCTTTCGTTCATTCATTCGTTTGATTTTTGAGACAGGGTTTCTGCTAGGTAGGCTGGCCTTGAACTCACCTTGTAGACCAGGCTGTGCCTCATCCTCCCAAGTGCTGGGATTACAGGCAAGCACTATCACACCCAGCTAGTTTCATTTTTAAAGAAAGATTAAATTGTGTGAAGTATTAATGAAGTAAAATTTAAATGTATGAAGGGCATTGTGCATCTCTGGGAGCTCTCCTCTCTTTGATGCCCCCCTCCCCATTTTTTTCTTTGTGATATTGGGGATTTAACGTAGGACCTCTGCACTGAGCTACATTCAGCTGCTTTTTCTTTTTCTTTTCTTTTTTTTGCAGTATCAGATATTGAATGCAGGACCTTGGGCTTGCCAGGCAGGCACAGCACCACTGAGGTACATGCCTGGCCCTCCACCTGCCTTTTTTTAAAATAGGGATTTTGGGGTTTTTTTGTTTTGTTTTATTTTTTTGAGAGAAGGTCTAACTGTGTAGTTCAGGCTGGCCTTGAACTTACTGTGTAGCCCAGGTAGACCTCAAACTCATGGTGATCCTCCTGCTTCCATCTCTCAAGTGTTGGGATTACGGCTATGTACCACCGTCTGGCAAA
>NW_022900935.1:32048764-32051808 GCF_012274545.1 Fukomys damarensis | reverse complement strand
TTTTTTTTTTTTTTTTTTTTTTTTTTTTTTTTTTTTTTTACTGGGGACTTTGTGCTTGTGAGGCAGGCAGTGGCACCACTGAGCTAAATCCCTGGCCCTGTAATTTTTGTTTTTTAAACAGTCTTACTGGAGCTGGGGATTTAGTTCAGCAGCACAGCACCTGCCTGGCAAGCATGAGGTCCTGAGCTTGATCCCTGGCACTAAAAAAAAAAGTCTGAGTCTTACTGAGTTACCCAGGCTGGATTCCAGCTTAGTTTGTTTGTTTGGTTTGGTTTGGTTTGGACTTTTTGAGAGAGGGCCTTGCTATATATAGTTCAGGCTAACCTTCAACTCACTATGTAGCCCATTCAAACTCATGGCAGTCCTCTTGCCTCAACCTCCCAAGCGTTAGGGTTACAGGCATGTACCACCACGCCCAGCAGTCCAACTTGTGATCCTCCTGCTTCAGGCCCTAAGAGTGTTAGGGTTACGGGCATGCATCACCATGCCCAGCTTCCTTTAATTCTTTATAGGTAAAGCTTTCCAGGTTTCTTGGCATCTGTGTCACCATTACATCACGTAAGAAGAAGGTGAAAAGGTCTAATCCAATCTTTTCTCCTCTGCCTTACCCTTCAGGCTCTACAGTAGAGCTTTCAAAGCCCTTTTTATTGAACTGTAACCCTCCAAGAGAAATGTGCTTAAGTCCCTTATCCAAGCGACTGATTCAGAGATTTAAAAGAAGTAAAAGGTTATCTTTCTCCTCTCCCTCTACCCTCCCCCATTGTGGGGATTGAACCCAGGGTCTCACATGTATAGTACTAAGCAAATGCTGTACTACTGAGCAACATCCCTAGCCCTTTTTTATATTTTTCATTTTGAGACAGGTTCTTGCTGTGTGACAGGAACCACCCAAAGGGAATAAAATGGTCTGGGAAGGGGCCTCACAGGGGTCAATCCTGCCTGTCTTGTACTTTTACAATAAAACTAAATATATAAATGGGATCCATGTCTCATACACAGGCCCTGACTTAAAAATACAATGGCTGCCGACCATCCTGGGACCCCAGAGGCAGACAGTGATCATCAGCACCTGAAAACCTGCCTTCCCCTAGTGTCCTGCTCACACGGGAGTGGCCTGGAGCTGATCCCAGACGTTGACCAGTCAGGACTGGTCACTGTCAATACAGAGGACCTGAGTGGAGACTTTGGTGGTGTAGTGATTAATTTTGATTTCAACTCAGTTGTCTTTCCAAATGCCTAGGAGATTAATAAGGCACAACCCTGGTGTGTCTGAGTGTTCATGGAGCTGTGACCTGGGGGGCTGTGTCTGGGCCCTGGGCCCTCCTTTCTTACCTGCTCTCTGCTTCTGGAATCCATGAGTCTAGCAGCTGTTTTCACCCTGCCCTTCTGCCATTATATTTTTGTCTGAAATCCTGCTGACCATGGACTAAAACCCTGAATCCCAGTAATCCTCACCTTTTCTAAGTTGTGGGTGTCAGATACTTTGCCTTCTCAGTGAAGGAAGGTTGACCAGTACAGGCAGGAACCTTTGCTATGTGTACTGTATTCACCACCTTTTTCCTTTGTTCTGAGAACTGCTGGTCTGACTTGCTCTTGGTCCGGGCTGCAGCTTCCTTGGTTTCCTCATGGCTAGAGCAGAGTCTCACTTTAAAAAGCCTCGCCTATGCCTGTACTTCTTTGGAGTCTGGTCTCCTTTCTACAGTTCCTGGTCCCAAGGCCAGTCTCTAGTGACAGCTGCGTTGCTTGGGCTGACCTCAAACATGTGATCCTCCTGCCTCAGCCTCCTGAGTAACTAAGATTACAGAAATGCATGTGCCATTACTCCTGGCTGTCTTTCTCTTACTTCATAATCCTGTTCAAAAAATGATGATAGCCAGGTGTGGTGGCATATGGCTGTATTCTCAGCAACTGGATAGGCTGAGACAGGATTTCTTGAACCCGCAAGTTTAGGCAACATTTCAAGACCCCATATAAATAAATTCAACAATGTATTGGTTTTGTTTTATTTTGTTTTGAAATAGGATCTGGTTACACAGTTTAGACTAGCCTTGAACTTGCTCCAGTCCTCCTGCTTCATCTCCGGAGTTCTGAGATTACAGGCATGAATCACCATACCTGGCAATATAATGTACATTTTAAGATACAAATAATATTGTTTGACACATTAACTGATGTGTATTAATTGAAGTTGTGATAAATAATCACAAAAAAATCTGTTGTTATCCTTCAGATTGTTTTCAGAAAAATTTTTTTTCCTCTCGAGTTTATTGGTACATTTTAGGTATACAGTACAGTTACATTATTCATCATTGGAATCTTATACCTTCACATGACAGGTCTTGGTTCTTATTTTTTCCCCTATTTTCAGAAATTATGCACAATTTTTAAAACTTAATTCCTGTCACTCTAGTTTAACTGTCTCCATATAATTGAAAACTTTCCATTTTAGAAGCTGAAAAATAGTATCAGTTCAGGTGGTCAGAGTTGCTTTTGTTTTGTTATGTTTTTCAACAGTGAGGGGGAAAAAGTCCTGTTTTACAACTTACCAGTGGGAGAAGTCAGAAGTTTACTTAGGTAAATAAACATGTTGGAGTCACTTCCACATGTTGAATGCCTTGGTTGTTAAACCATAGTGCTAGGCAACAAGCTTTCCTTCTTCCTTTTCTTGAGGTTTAAAGAATCAAGAATTTGCTTTTTTGTTATTTTTTTATTTTCAGGTTAAACAGGAAGATGAGAAAAGCTGATCTGTGTTTGAGCTCTGAAGGGGCTGAGGTGATTTTAGCCACATCAAGTGATGAAAAACACCCACCTGAAAATATCATAGATGGGTAAGAGTTACTGAACTGTTTTTCTTAAAGATTTAACATCATACAGGGAACCCATTTAGTATGGGAAGTGGTATTTTAAACATGGTGTAACAAATGTTTCATGAACTAGATTAGTTGGTAGTATTTTATATTTGCTCTTATTCCTGGAACTAATTTAGTTGTTGATGTTTTAAGTTTTGGGGGTTTTGTTCGTTTTTTTTTTTTTTTTTTTTTTTT
>NW_022900935.1:32023742-32048524 GCF_012274545.1 Fukomys damarensis | reverse complement strand
TTTTTTTTTTTTTTTTTTTTTTTTTTTTTTTGGTACCAGGGATCGAACTCAGGACCTTGTGCTTACAAGGCAGGTGGCAGCACCACTGAGCTAAATCCCCCAGAGTGATATTTAAGTTTTTTATTCTTTTCTCTATAATTCTTTTTTTCACTTTTTTTCTCTATAATTCTTAAACTGACCCCTATACAAATAGACTTTAAATTTAATATTATTATTGTTGCTGTCATCATTGTTATTGTAGTATTGGGGATCAAACCTGGGGCTTTGATCATTTTAAGCAAGTGCTGATTTACATCCCCAGTCAATCAGCTTTTTTAAATAAGTGGTTTGCCAAGGCAGAAACCCAGACAACTCATTTTTTGGAAGGGTAAAGTTTAATGACCCATTTTGGTTTTATTCCTGTCTTGTCTTGGGTATAGGAATATAAACATTGTAACTTCCTACTTACTGCCTGTTTCCTTACTAGTCTAAGCAACATCTTTGCGAACTGAAAGGCTTCACTTCCTGCTAGTCTCCTGCATTCTTTGCTTCTCAGTCTCTTGATATTTTTCCAATTTCCACTCTTCACAGGGTGAGAGCCCATACTACTAGGGAGAGATACTCAGACTTTTCTTTTTTTTTTTGGTACCGGGTATCGAAATCAGGCTCTTGTGCTTGCAAGGCAGGCAGTGGCACCACTGAGCTAAATCCTCAGCCCTTCAGACTTTCAATTCCAAGAAAAAGAGGTTATTGGGAGAACTTTATTTTTGGTACTGGGGATCGAACTCGGGTCCTTGCTCTTGCAAGGCAGGCAGCAGCACCATTAAGCTAAATCCTCAGCGGAGAAAACTCCTTTTAATCATTTGGGCTTATTTTCTGAAACTCTTCTTGGTACAATGACCAGAGCTTGACTCAGAACCAACTTTAGAACTGGAAAAACATAAATTCATATTGTCTAACTGCTTTATTTAATTTATTTATTTTTTGTTTTATTTTATTTTTGATGCTGGGAATTGGACTCAGGGCCTGGCACATGCTAGACTCCTGCTTTATCACTGAACTGCACCCCTGCCAAAATCCTGTATGTCCAAAGACTTGGGGTGAGAGTAGTCTAAATGCACTGAATGTGAGCTGTAATTATTGAAGGCAGAGCCGGTTGTAAGAAGAAATTTTGTGATTCTTTGTGCTCTATCGTGAAGCTCTAGTGCCTGGGCACAACTCTAACCCTTGGCCTCCTCCTCCATGGCTTGTTGCTGTTTCCTATCCAATGTCTGCCTCTTTCCCTGAGTTGGTTATATCTTTGCTGGGCTTCAACATCATTTGATATGTACCTTTGTCGTCTTACTTCTTTATTGTATAATTGTTTAGTTTTAATTCTTTAAATCAGAGTCTAGGTCTTCATCTTTGAACGGTCTTAAATTGTTGAATACTTTGTTAAATTAGAACATAAAATACTAGTTAAACCTGGCAAAACTGAAAAGTATCAGAATGTATATGCATGTATTACTCTACATTTGCATAGGGCTTTATAATTTCATAGATATATGTACATTAATTGGGAAATAAACACAAAGAAGTATTTTTAACTGTGTTGTAAAATAAGGAAAAGGATAATCAAAGGTAAAACAACTTGCTCAAAATCACACAGATAAGCAAATGGCAAAATCAACTAACACTCCAGTCTTCTGGCTTCTAGTTCAGAGTTCTTTGTCTTATACTATGATAACTCAAACTTAAAATTTGAATTAAAAAAAACAACAACTGGTGTGGTGGTGCACACCTGTAATCCCAGCACTGGGGAGGCTGGCAGGAGGATCACCATAAGTCCAAGGCCAGCCTGGGCTACATAGTGAGACCCTGTCTCAAAAAACAAAACAAAACAAAACAAAAAGTCAATATCTCCCTTTGCCAGTGTCTCTGAGTTATTCTTAGTTTTTTGTTTGCTGAAAGTCACGTCATTGGGATAGAAAAATAATTGTGGAAATTGCATACAAGATTGAATGAAATTCACATTGCCAGAGCAAGGGAGAAAATCATATGATTGTGGCAGTAGTTGCAGAGAAAGCATTTGACAAAATTCATTGTCCATTCATGATACCAGCTCTCAGCATACTGAGAGAAAGAACATCCTCAACCTGTTAAAGGTATCTCCAAATTTGCAGCTCAGGGGTGAGATAGGAAATGCTTTCCCCCAAGACTAGAAACAAACATGGGTGTTTGTTCTTGCTGTTTCTTTTCAGTCTTATCCTGGAGATCTTAGCAAGTATGCTAAGATGAGGAAAGGTATAAAAGGCAGAAAGATGGAGATAAAATTTGTCTCACAAATTATGACTACGTTCATAGAAAACTCCAAAGGATCTGCCATAATAAATATACTAGATGGTTGGGAATTTAGCTAAGTGGCACTATGCCTGCCTCGCAAGCGCAAGGTCCTGAGTTCGATCCCTGGTACTGGAAAAAAAACATTAAGTTAATAAATAAACTACTAGAGCCAGTAAGTGAATTTAGCAAGATCAGTATCAGTTTTATTACTATATATTAGTAAGGAACAGAAAATTTAAAAATTTTTTTGATTTTTTTTTTTTGAGATGGGGCTCACTACATAGTTCAGGCTGGCCTTGAACTTACTATGTAGCCCAAGCTGGCCTTGAACTTACAGAGATCCTCCTGTCTCAGCCTCTTGAGTGCTGGAATTATAAGTGTATGCTACCACACTCAGGTTAGAAAATGAAATTTTAAAAAATTCCAATTCCAGGAGAAGGGAAGAAAAGAAAAATAATTTAGATGTGTTATGTGAATATACCACCTCCTCACAATGAATGCAGTCATTATTATAGAAACATGTACTAATAAAATTATTAAAATTCTCTTTACAAGGGCCAGGGATTTAGCTCAGCAGTTCGGTGGCCCGCCTTGCAAGTGCAAGGACCCGAGTTCAATCCCTGGTACCAAAAAAAAAAAAAAATTCTATTTACAGTAGCATTCAGAACATAAAATAGGCTGGGCATAATAGAATATACCTGTAATCCTAGCATTTAGGAGGCTGAGGCAGGATGCAGTGAACTTGAGGCCAGCCTAGGACTACATAGCAAGACCCTGTCTCAACTGACCTACCAAAGAAAAACATAAAACAGTTAAGAATAAATTTAAGAAAACATGTTAGATCTTTACACTGAAAAATACAAACTATTGCTGACAGAACTATATTTTAATATAAAGAACTGTAAGGGTTTTTTTGGGGGGTACTGGGGGTCAAACGGGTCCTTGTGCTTGTGGTTCTGCAGGAGGCAGAACCACTGAGCTAAATCCTCAGCCCAATAAAGAACTAAATGAGTGAAAATATAATGCTTTGTTCATGATTAGAACTCATGGTGTTCCTCCTGCCTCAGCCTACAGAGTGCTGGGTTTACAGACTTGCACCACCATGCCCAGCTTCCATTTATCTGTTGAATAGATGTATAGGCTGCTTCTAACAGGCAGGATGTGTCATGTGCAGGTACAGATTCCCTACAAAGAGTGTTAATCATTATATATGCCTAAAATGTACCAATAAAAGTTTTGCTATAAAAAAAAGATCTAGCTGTTATGAGCTGTGCTGCTGTAAACATGTGCATGTATCACTGTAATATGATGTCTTTAACTCTTTTAGGAAATGCCTGGAAGGATAATAACTGGGTCAAATGGAATTTCTACTTTTAGTTTTTTGAGGACTCTATACAGATCTCCATAGTAGTTGCACTATTTTACATTCCTACCAACAATGTAGAAGTGTGTCCTTTTCCTGCAGCCTTGCCAGCATTTTTTTATTAATTAAGTTAGTACAATTTATGTGTGTATGTGTGTGTGTGTATTTTAGCATTTGTTATGATTTGATTTCTTGATGGCCGTTCTTTCTGAAGTAAGATGGAATCTCATGTTGTTTTAATTTGTATTTCTCTAATGGCCAGCAATGTTAAACATTTTTTGCATGTATTTATTGGCCATTTCTTCTTGTTCTTCTGAGAAGTATCTGTTCATTTTACCCATTTTTGATTGGGCCTTTTATTTTTTGAGGAAGCCTAATTTTTTAAAGTTAATTATATATTCTGGATATCAGTCCTCTGTCTGAAGAATAGCTGGCAAAATTATTATTCCATTTTGTAGGTTGTCTCTTCACTGTGCTGGCTGGTTGTTTTGCTGTCAGCAGCTTTTTAATTTGATGTGATCCCATTTGTTGATTGTTACTATTTCTTATGCATCTGGGGTTCTCTTCAGACCTACACCTCTGACTTCAAGAGCTTTACCTATTTTATTTTATAGCAGCTTAAGTGTTTCTGTTTTAACATTTAGTTCTTTGATCCATCTTGGTTTTAGTTTAGTACGTAGTGAGAATTGTGGTCTAGATTCAATCTTCTGCACATGGATAGGCAGTTTTCCCAGCACCATTTATTAAAGAGGCTCTCTCTTTCCTCTAGGGTGTGTTTTTAGCTCCTTTGTCAAAGATCAGATGAGGGCCAGGATTTAGCTCAGTGGCTCTGTGCCTGCCCATGGTCCTGAGTTTGATCCCCAGTACCAAAAAAAAAGTCAAATGTGATTGGAATTGTTTTTGCCTCCTCTATTATGTTCTGTTGATCCTCTTTTCTGTATTTGTGCCAGTACCATGCTGTTTGTATCTCAGTAGCTTTGTAGTCCAAGAATATGATGCTTCCTGCCTTGCTTCTTTTACCCAGGATTTCTTTTGCTATTTTGGGTCTCTTCTGATTTCATATGAATTTTAGGATTGTTTTCCTGAGTTCTGTGAAAAAGCTGTTGTTACTTTGTTTGGAATCACATTAAATCTGTATATTGATTTTGAAAGTATGGCCATTTTGACTATACTGATTCTGCCTATCCAGGGGAGAAAATATACTTAATGATATATAGAGTTGTAAATGCCATACTATGGAGTTTAGATATATAAACAAAAAGGGAACACTAGCCATGTGTGGTGGTGCACCCCTGTAATCCCAGCACTCAGGAAGCTTAGGCAGGATCACTGTGAGTTCGACGCCAGCCTGGGCTATATATTGAGTTGAAGGCCAGCCTGAATTATATAGCAAGACCTTGTCTCAACCTCCTCACCAAAAGGCAGGGAACCACTAAAGGCTTGTCGACAGGACTGACACAAATTCTGTTCCTGAATTTCAGAAGATACTATGTGGTAGTAGCAAAGAATTATTAAAGCTGGGGAGAGATTAGAGACAGAGTTAACAGAAAGGAATTGTAAAAATCCAGTAGTCACTTTTTTAAATACTTATTCATTAGAATTTTGTGATTAAATTTTCATATTCGACTATTTCTTTTTCTTTAAAATTAACAATAGGAATGCAGAAACGTTTTGGACCACCACAGGAATGTTTCCTCAAGAGTTTATTATTTGTTTTCACAAACATGTAAAAATTGAAAAGATCATAATCCAGAGTTACTTAGGTAAGCAAATGATGCGTTAATTTTATCTTAGTTTAATTTTTTGATTGGCAGAGAGCACAGATGTAAACATTTGGCAAAGCACTACTAGTTTTTCTTTACAGCATGGAATCTGTTTTTATTGCTGGAATGGGAGGGTGAGGATTACAAGTTAACTGCCTTCAGCGCAGTTAGCCTCTCTGAAACTGCAAGTCTGAAACCCTTTCAAACCATGTAATAATTTCCATGCAATTTACTACATTGAAGTCTTTGACATAAGAAACTACCTTGCAAGAACACTAAGTTTCAAGATGTCTTATTCTCAATTCTTTTGACCTGGAGTTCACAGTCAAATTCTTTCTGAAAATCTGATGACTGTTCACACTGAAAAGTTTTGATTCTTCTGTTGCTAATGACCTTTTCTGGGGATTTGGGAGGGGAATCTCCCTTTGGAACATCATTCTGATCCTATCTATGTCTATTTGAGATAAAGTGTGGTAGATAAAAATCAAGGCAGGCGATAAAATACATCCCAGATGTTACAGAGGAAAAGATTTTACTGATGGGTCTACTTACAAAATTATGGCCTGGGCTGAGGGAACAAACAAGGGATGACAAGACCCTGAGAAACTAGCTATAGCAAGAAGCCTGGTCTGTCCTGGGGCAAGGGAAGGAGTCAGTGGCCCCATTGAGAGGAGGAGCCTGTTCTGTAGTCTTGAAGGGACATAAGAGACTGCCAAGGATCTGACACTGAAGCAGGGAGGGGTGGAGACAAACAACCTGATCTCACTTCCCCACTGCCCTCCAGTCTCTGCAGTGGAAGCCAGTGCGTAAGTCTATCAGGCCACAGAAAAGGAAAGGGGAGGACTGGATTTGGAATTTCAGGATCTGGGTGGGGAGCAAGGAGAAAACCCAGTGCATCAAGAAGATGACTACATGCCTGCTATAGCTCCTGATTTCTGTCATTAAGTGCAGAGGTCCCAGGGCCAGACAGATCTCGAGTTCCAGTTCCAGTTCTGGTGTGTACTAACTATCGCATTGAACACCTTACTTGCTCTCCAAGCACGTGTCCTCATACTATAGTGGGTTCATAGAACCTTCCTCCTATGACTGTAGTCAACAGTGAAGGAAGGAATAAAACCCCATGACTCAGCTCCTTCATAAGGGCTTATAACTGAGACCATCAATAATGCCATTGTTGTTAGCAGTTTATAAAAAATTCCAGATAATAACCAGATTTTAAAAAGCTCTGCTAAATTTGTGTTATATGGTTACAAACACTGTTAGGATCACTGTTACACAAGACCACATTTTCCCATCAGGATTTATGGAAAAGCAGAGTAGGTAACTTCCAGAACATGACATTCCTGATCCCCATATTCTTTGTAGTTCCACCAATTCAGGGCGGTCTCATTCAGAGGAGAAAAGATACATAGCAAGGCCCACAACTTAGCACCAGGAGGTGATTAACGTCCTATTTACCTTGTTTGTTTATGATGTCAGTGCGTACCTTGAGGGTGGAAAAGAGCACATCTAAAGAGCCTGTTGGATTCGAGCAGTGGATTGAAAAAGGTATGTGCTTAAATCAGAAATGGTGGCACATGCCTGTAATCCCAACACTGGGGAGGCTGAGGCAGGAGGATTGCCACAAGTCTGAGGCCAGCCTGAACTACAATGCAAGATCCTATCTCAAAAATCAAACAAAAAAGGCATGTGCTTATTCACCATTATCATTCTGAAGTGGGGGAAGAGAGAGAATTACTCCCTTTCTCCACATTTCCAATCCACCTGCATCTTGATTAATAAAAAGTGATTGTTGTGACCCAGTTAGAGTCCAGGAAAACCCAGTTTTGAGTAAAGACCATGGTACAGGTTATATAAGGATTAATATATTACTTATTTTTTTAGAATTTCAGAATATCCTGATCAGAAAAGTAGAGATGATACCTATCATTGATGCTTTTCTGAGCTAGTGGCTGGTATATGATAAACAATAAATATTAGTTTCTCATCAGTGGAATTGGTAGCATCCAGTTAAGCACAACTGTACTGCCTCCAATATGTCCATCACCTTTCCTTCACAAAATACTGTGCCAGGAAAGCTGTAGTAAAGTAATCAAAGGCTAAACTTCCAAGGACAAAAAAATTAAACAAGAACCAAAGTCTCCCTAAAGTCACCAAGTTGGCCAGGCTTAGCTTGAACTTTGTATCTACCTGCCTCAGCCTCCCAGGGTGCCAGGATTACTGCACCACCAAGTCTGGTGAGATTAAGATATATTATGACAGAGGGAAAGCAACAACTTCTAAAGCTGAATGGACTAGGTTGTAACCTGAGTCTGCCATGGAAAGTGTCAGCAAGCCAGTTTACCTAGAACCCCATGAAGGTCTTGAACTTGAAGGAAAGCTCTAGAACTTGTGCAGAGTGTGAGACATGGGCTGGAAAAGAAGGGTGATCAGTTGAGTACCTACAGAATGGCTAGACTCTAGGTGCCTTCTCCTACCCCGTGAAGCTAGGTGACCACTTCTTCCCAAGAGACTGCCATGGCTGCTGGAGATGACAGGGTATGTGAGTACAGTATGGAGGCTCAGGACTCAGGAGAGCAGGCAAAGTCGAGTGAAACGTGGGTCTGATTCAGAGCACTAAAGTGGAAGCCTGCATATCCAGCAGCAGGAACTCCAGCCCTCTACCTGTGCTTTGCTACTAATTACAGAGACTAAGAGGATGAGCCCCACTAGGACATGAAGGATTCATCTTTAGGAAACTGAGTGGCCCCAGAAAAAATGTTTGTGGAAGCTGGCAAAGGCCTGCTCGCTCCTGGTCGCTGTGTTGAAGTCTGCCAGTCAGCAAGCAGCCCTGGCTCTTGCAATTTCAAGTGATTTATTATTCATAAGTAACAATACAGCCAAGGTCACCACACACTCAGTGAAGGCCTCAAACCCTGAATGTGATCAAGGCTTTTACTTTGGTTTCCAGTCTGCAGGAAGTAGAGGACAGAGGATATAATTAAATGAAGCAAGATGCCAAAGCTTAGAAATGTTATGATGTTCTACAGGACAACTGACCTGAAAAAAAAAAAAATGTGTGTGTAGAAGAAAAAATAGTAGAAGATAAAAAGATACGGAAGTCCATGACTTATGAATGAGTTCTGTTCTGGAAGAATTTTTCATAAGTAGGATTCATTTGTAAGCTGACAAAGTATACCTATGAAAGTTCCCAACTTGAATGTTCATAAGTTGGGGACTTACTGTACTTGGTTCCAATAACTAATAATAAAAAGACATTTGGAGGATAATTGGGGAAATAAGGACTAGGTCTTAAAGTATTTTGTGTTGTTTTGTGACAAAGTCTCATTATGTAGTTCAGGCTGGCCTTGAACTTACTATGTAGCCCAGGCTGACTTAGAACTCACTGCAGTCCTCTTGGCTCAGCCTCCCCAATTGCTGGAATGATGGGTATGTGCTACCACGCTCAGTTTATTTTTGGTATCGGGGATTGAACTCTGGACCTTAAGCTTGCCAGGCAGGTGCGGAGCCACTGAGCTACATCTCTGGCCTATTTTTTATATTAGTATGATAATGATATTGTAGTTATAGTAAAAAATCCTGGGCCGGGGATTTGGCTCAGTGGTTTCACCACCTGCCTTGCAAGCGTAGTTTGAGTTGGATCCCTGATACCCCCCGAAAAAAATCTTATATTTAAAGAAGGATAAAATACTTAGAGATGAAATGTCATATCTTAGACTTACCTTAAAATATTTTAGCAAAGGGGCCGGGGATTTAGCTCAGCGGTTCGGTGGCCTGCCTTGCAAGCGCAAGGACCAGAGTTCAATCCCCGGTACTGAAAAAGAAAAAAAAAAGAATATTCTTTAAAGGTGTAGGGAAGGTGTGATACGTAGGGGAAGAACAAAAAGGGAAAAGAAAAAAATGTGAGAGAATGAAAAGATGAAAATAAAGTGTTTGTAGATGGGGAGGGGAGGAGGGGGTGAAGGGAGGGCAGAGGTAAGGGGAAAAAATGAGAATCAAGACTTGCCATGTAAAGGTACATGATCCCAACAATGAATGTAACTGTACTGTATCCCTAAATGTACCAATAAACTCAATAAAAAAAAAAATATTTTAGCAAAAAATTTAAATTAACCATGCTGAAATGTTAATAATTATAAAATGTGACAACTATAAGTGAAAGTTACTGTTCTGTTTTCATGTATATTTGAGATTTTCCAGTTTTCACAACTAAAAAAAAAAAAAAAACCCAGCTAATGAAAATGAGGTTATTATTAACTTCTGATGGAGAAATTATATAAGAAAATGAGATAATTTTATTTATTTCATTACTAAACATTTATATAGGCATAATAATTAATATCAAGTATTGATTTCAAAGTTAAGATGAGGGGAAGGAAAAGTTGGAGGAGGAGGAAGTGGGTATTGATTTATGAAATCTAAATTTTTAGCCAGGCATGGTGGCACACATCTGTAATCCTGGCACTCAGGAGGCTGAGGCAAGATGAGTGCCATGAGTTCAAGGCCAGCCTGGGCTACATAGTGAATTCCAGGTCAGTCTGACCTACATAGTGAGAACTTGTCTCAAAAAAAAAAAAAAATTAAATTTTTCCAGTTCCAGGGGTGCGTGCCTATAACAACAGCTACTTAGGATGCTATTATAGTCAGGGTTTGCAAGAGAAATAAATTTAATACAGGTCACATAATTTTTAGGGTTCTTTTATAATAGTCACCCAAAAAGTCAAATGCAGAGGAGTACATGAGATCTATCCACACACTAGAGACACAATCCAACCAAGGGCCTGGATCCCATAACAATGTTTCACAAGTCCAGCTGAAAGCCTAGAGTCCAAAGCAGTGTCTTCCATGAGTCCAGCCAGTGGCCAAGAGCCCATAGCAATGTCCCATGCTTATCTGTATTAAGCATCTGCCCTGGGGAGGCCACAAAGCCAGTGGTGGAAGCTACAAAGCCTTCGCCAGCAGGATGCAGGATCTGTGTCACCAGGCTGAGGGGTCTGCACTGGAACCAGGAAGTGATGCTTGTGACAAAGATCAGAAGTCCTCTGATGAGAACAGCCATTCGCAGCGACAGGGAGGACCCAAGCTCCTCCTCCGATGAGAGAACAGCCAAGTTCACATCAGGAAAACCACCCTCTGCAAGCTTCTCCAAGAAAATAAAAAACCAATGATCTTCCCCTCCAGTTCTCTTTTTATGCTATTGACAACAGTCCTCATGTGGGTCTCCCAAGCCCAGAACCACTCTGACTTGGTTCAGCCGGGCATTCCCAGTTGACCATTAGTTAATGCACCACAGAGGCCAAGGCAAGAGAATGATAAGTTTGAGGCCAACCTAGATAAGTTAGTGAGACCCCGTCTCAAAATAAAAATTTTAAAAAGGGTTTGAGATGAACTCCCTGAGGTTCAGTCCCAACTACTGCAAAACAAACACAACAAAATCTAAATTTCTGCCTAGCATAATATAAAGTCAAATCTATAAATAAGGAAAAGAATATAATCTTATTGAAAGTCTAGGAAAAACAGTATGAAGAGTTAAAATGCTTATTGCTGGGGCCATGCCTGGAGGAGAGTAAAGGGTGAGGCAGGGATTACTATTTTTTATTATCTCAGAGAAGGTTCAGGAAGCAGAAAGTCAACCTTCAATCTTACTTTCCAGAGACTTCCCTTTTAGTTCTTTGTGGCTTTTCAAATTATATATACTGGGCCGGATGTGGTGGTACACACTTGTAATCCCAGCAGTAGGGAGGCTGAGGCAGGAGGACTCCTGCAAATTTGAGGCCAGCCTGGACTACATAACAAGACTCTGTCTCCAAAAAATTTTAAAAATGTGTATTAATTATTTTAATACAAATAAGATTAATATTGAGTAATGTCATTAGCTGTCATCAGATGATTAAGTAGTTCAGGTTTCCAAAAGAAAGTTTGATATTATTAGTTCTTGACCAAATGAATTAATCTGTCATACCATTACACAAGTAAAGGTTTTTAAAACTTGGATACTGAGATTCCTTCTCAGGCCACTGAATTCCAAGTTTAGTGACAATTGCCTGAGACCCGAAGCTGTGCTGTTACTCTGCAGGGTGGTAAAGCAGCTCCTTTCAGGCTTATTTGTCGTCACTGTTAGTGGCTTGATCCATACAGTGGATTTTCCTGTGATTTTACATATTCCTCAATGTATATTCCTTTACTATAATTTAAATTTGCACAGTCTTTTGCTTATACTCACTAGATATATTTTATATGTCATAGTTTTATTTTTTACTTTTTATATCAGATGTCTCTATTTGTATATCAGATTTCAACCCCCAAATGCTGGTAATTTTTAAAAATATGCTTTTAATTTATAGTTTACCAGATAATTGTATTTGCTGAATATAAATTTCAGTAGCTGTCCTCAGATATTCTGAGCATTAACTCAAGTCTGTTAAATTTGTTTTGTAGATTTAGTACACACCGAGGGACAACTTCAAAATGAGGAAATTATGGTAAGTAAATGTACTTTGTAGAGATGAAAATTATCCTTAGCAAGCACAATGTATTTAGATTTTAAATACATCTCTGTAGTCCCAGAATTAATACCCATCCTTATGGTGTCATAGGTTCTAAATCTAATAAACCAATAGAGAGGTGATTCTCAAGTGTTAGAAGCTGACCATTGTGAATTAGGTTCTTGCTCATCATAGAAAGGAGACAGGAGAAAACAATATGTTTACTTCTTGTTTCACTTTGCTAATTTATTAGAAAGTGTTAGCTTTGCATTCTTTCATTTAGGTTAGGAATAAAAAAAGGTCGAAATGTCAAAATTGGATGTTAATTTAAGTGTGAAAAGACAGGGAGATTCGGATGAGGGGAATTGGGGAATAGAATCAGCAACAAATGAGCCAGTGAGGGCTGAAGTGGAGAGAGTCCGCATGTCCTATTCCAACAGCATCCCACCAACTTTGCTCGGCTAGAGGAACGAACTGAACTGCTGATGGGAACTGCTGCTTGGTCATGAGCTCCTCTGCTCCCTCGATTTACACAAGCAAAAACATAAATAACTGAATGCATATTTTTTAGGTGGTTGTGTTTACTTAAATAAGGTTCCTTAAATGAGGGTTAAAGTGATGCTTTTTTCACTGTTTACTTCATATCTTGCTAAGAGCTGCTGTGATGCTGTAGGAAAGTTTTTTGGTTTTTTGAGAGAGGGTCTCACTGCCTTGAGTTCACTGTGGAGCCCAGGCTGACCCTCCCTGAACTCACACCTACTGTAGGAAAGTTTTTTAATCTTCTAATTTCCGTTTCTCCCACCAAAATTTGCCCAATGTTTGGAGAAACCAGCAGGATCCAGAAAAAATGATTACGCTGAATTCTGCCGTATTTTTTTCCAACTTCACCATGTGGGCTGTGATTCGTGAGTTCTGCTTTCTTCAGTTTTTTTCTCTCAGGACTCACTTAGGTTGCAGAGAGTTCTATACAATCTGGAAAGCCGTAAGGGGGAGGAACCTGGAAGTCACCCTTAATTTCATTGCTCTGTCACAGCATATTTTTCTTTCTTTCTTTCTTTTTTTTTGGTACCAGGGATGGAACTCGGGCCCTTGTGCTTGCAAGGCAGGTGGCAGCACCACTGAGCTAAAATCCCCAGCCCTGTCACGGCATATTTATGGCACTGCTTTCTTCTAGTCAACACACAAATTGCATAGTTACAGTAATTTTGTATGGACAATTTTGTATCTTTTGGGGGTGTGTTGTTGTTGTTGTTTTTTGGCTTTTGAGACTGGGTCTTGCTTTGTAGTGCAGGCTAGTAATGAACTCATTGTATAGCCTAGGCTGGCCTCAAATTCACAGTGATCCTCCTGCCTCAGCCTCCTAAGTGCTGAGATTATAGATGTGTACCTGCACACCCAGCCCAACTATCATCTTTTTCTAACTTAATATTATATCACAAGCTTCATAGTTGTAGGATAACATTTGTCTGTTTGCTAACTTCCTTTTCTCTCCCTCTGTCATTATGAGTAATACACAGGAGACATTTTATGCATGTTCTTAATATCATGACCTTCACCTTTTTTATTATTTTCTAAGATTAAATTTTATGCAATGGAGTTACTGGGTGCAAGAATATAAACATTTTTATAGCTTTTTACATACATTGCCATATTGCTTTCCAGAGAAATTATAGAAATGTGAAAGTATACTGTGTTTCAGGGAAGTACATTCTGAGGCATCATTAACCAAGGGAAACTTATTATCAGGAAAAAGATTTTAGAAAGACACTTTTAAAAAATTGATTAGATTGTACAATTGCAGTGGTAGCCCTCCTACTGTTTTTCATAAAACTAAGACTGATATCCTGCTGATAGGCACCAGAACAACTGTTTTGAGGAAAAGAAAACTTCTGCTTAAGAGAGACAGAAGGGGGACGGGAAAGTGGGTTGCTCACTCATCCCACTTTTCAAAGGTGTTTTATACAGCGAAGCCATGTGGTGAAGTGGGTACAAAGTGGGACAAAACTATAAGACCCAATGGAAAATTACAAGATGGGCATGAGGTGGGGCAAAATCGTGACCAATAAGATTACAAGTACAGTCACCCAGGTAGCATGGATTAAATGGGGGTCAAATGGGGGAGCAAGTCATGTAGCAAGCATGTAAGGATTTTCAGTAAGGATAGGGGTTAGAGTATACTTCCTGGAAAAGCTGGGCTAAGACCTTGACCCCCACCCAGGTGATTGAAACCTATTTAGACTATCAGTCACTGCTCTATATCCCCAGGGAAAGCACAAGAGTATAGTAGTTTCTTTTTACAATTCTGGCCTTCAGAGAATGTATCTTGATTATCCTCCATGTTGGCTCCTTGAGGGCGGTGGGCTGTTATCTGAATATAATATCTTACATATTGTACAGTTAGACTGTTACTCTTTCATCAAATCCTTTCTTCTGCTAACTGCTTGTTAACAGCTGACTAGGATTGCTAAAAGCATCCATATTGATTTTTTTCTCCTACAGGCACATGATGGCCATGCTACTTACTTGAGAGTCATTATTCTGTCAGCCTTTGATCATTTTGCATCTGTGCATAGCATTTCTGCGGAGGGAACAGTAGTCTTAAATTTTTCTTAGTAATTACAAAAAGATGCTCTTGTGTGTTTTTTTAGCAATGTATTTATTTAGAAACAAAGTTGTTATTGATATGCTTTATTAAAAGGATTTGTCAACCTGTTTCTGTTTTTATTTGTATTTTATTCACTATTTTGGGCAAAGAAATTCCTGTTTCCTCAATCAGCAGTGGAGGATGTAAGGACACTGTGGCTTCAATATGCAGTTTAATCAAAGAAATATGGAAAAATTTAACTGATAGTGTGTATTATCCACAACGTAGGTGTTGGCTCAGAGAACCTGTCCCATCCTTTTCCTGCTGCTGGTGTCACACAGTGCTTGGCTTAGGGCACCACAGCTCTGGTCCTTACCAACAACGTTGTGTAGTATCTCTGTGAATCTTCACATCCTCTTCCTTCTGTGTATCTTTTCCTTGCCGTCTGGTCTTGTGTTATAGTGATGCTAGGAAGTTAAGAGCCCACCCTCCTCCTGTATGATCTTGTCTTGTATTTTGTTTTGTTTTTGCTTTTGAGACAAGGACTCACTTTGTAGTTCAGTTTGGCCTTGAACTCTACTAGCCTAGGCTGGCCTCAATCTTCCCACCTCAGCCTCCAAGTGCCAAGATTATAGGTATGTGCTACCAGTCCTGGCTTCTTGCCTTCACTAGTTACATCTGCAGGGATCCTGTTCCAAGTCATATCACAATCTCAGGTACCAGGTTTTAGGACTTGAGCATATCTTGTGGAAGACACAATTCAACCCACATCATAGTATATTTGTAATGGTTAATTTTATTTGTCAGCTTGGCTGGCCCTGAGAACCAGATATTAGGTCAGCATTATTCAGGATGTTTCTATGAGGATGTGTTTTTTTTTTTTAATGAGATAAACATTAAGCTGGTGGACTTTAAATAAAGCAGATTGTTCTCTATAATGTGGGTGGCCTCATCCAATCGGTTGAAGGCCTTAACAGAACAAAGACTGAGCTCCCTGGCAAGAAGGAATTCAGCTCACAGATGGCTTGCGGCCTTGACCTACATACAGCACTGGCCCTTTCCTGGGTCTCTAGGCCCCCTGCAGTTTGGGACTTGGGCTCACTAACTTTCATGAGTAAATAATCTGTCTCTGCCTGCATATGTGTGTGTGTGCGTGCACACGCGTGCACACACACACACACACACATCCTATTGGTTCTATTTCTCTTGAGAAAATTAGTTTATTATTATTATTTTTTGGTAGAAGCAGGGCCTTACTGTGTTAAACAAGCTGTGTTAACTCCTGTGCTCATCCTCCTGCCATAGCCTCCAGGGGCTACTGGCATGCACTACCATGCCCAACTCATCTCTAGAGAAGTCTGACACAGATTCTAGAGGTAAAGAAAAGTAGAGCTACAAGAAAATCTTAGATTTCATTTAGTTAATTAATGCCTTACTTTGAAACTTTTAATATCCTTTATGTTGGATAATGCAAATAAGTTATTCTGTTATGGTGGCTAATAATGAAGATTATAATTTGTAAGTAAAGAAATACGATGGACCCTTGACTTACGAACTCAATTCGTTCTCCAGGGCTGGTTGTAACTCAAGTTGGTTAGGCTCCTCTCAAGTAGGTTAGCCTTCAAAGGTCTCTCTCCTGTATAATTTTAGGTCACACTCAGTCTCATTAGAGAAACATTGGTCTAAGATTTCTCAGTTAACCCCACACAGGAAAGGATGTTGTAATGTTCCTTCCAGAACTCTTACGGGTTAAATTTGTATCTGAGACCATCTGGAAGTACAAGCAGCTAGTATTCTAGTGGTAACTCAAGACTGGTCATAAGTTAAAACTAAAATTCTAGTTGTGATCCAAGTTGTTTGTATGTCAGTCCGATCATAACTCAAGGGTCCACTGCACAAGCAAAAAAATCAAAGAAATTAAGTCCTGTATAGTTTAATTTTAATTGAAAACACCAATATAACTTCCTCTCCCATCCTTTTTTTTTCTTTGAGACAGGGTCTCATTAATGATTGAAGACTAATGGATCCTGTCAAAAGGATACAGAAGCCAATAGGTGGGCCAAAAGTAGAGCAATTTAAGCAAAAGAAAAATATCTGCAGTTGGTTAAAACCATACTTAGTATACTCAATTCATATTGATATGAAAGAAATTTTATACACATATATATTATGTATATCAAAGCCCTCATTGGACTCCATGGCAAATGTCTAGGATAAAGTATCTCTTTTGAAAATTTAAATTTAAAAGGAAAGAATTAGATATCTATCATCTAAGTAACAAGTAAATTAGAGAATGTTATTTGCAGGAGAAAGCCTGTGGATTAATTATAATTTTGAGCCAGGCTTGGTGGCACACACCTGTTATCCTAGCACTTAGGAGGCTGAGGCAGGAGGAGCATCTTGAGTCTAAGGTGGCCTCAACTAGAACTACTCATCTCTGCTCTTAGTTGTTTCTGATCTTTGAGAGGGCTAGGCCAGGCCTTTTCAGATGGTGTCACAGTATTCACAAAAGCATCAAAAAAGGAGAAAGCCCCAAAGTGCACTGTTTTGAGTCTCTACTTGTGTCAGATTTGCTCTTTTCCTTATTTCCAGGTCCTGTCACGTGACTGAGCCCCATTTAAGGATCAGAGAGGTCTAAGCTGAGGGCATGAAAACATAGAGGTGTAGAGGAGAGGGGTTTGTTACTTCTACGAACTATTATGAGCACTGAGCATCTCATGATGTGATACTAGGTGAAGCACACTGACCAACCTGTGAAATACTCTTGGCAAAGTTATTGAACTTGAGTCTTCTAGAGTTAGCTTCCATTTTCAGAGAATGCAAGGAACAGTGGAATAAGGAAAATGACACTACAAGAAAGCAAGTAACTAGTAGCCTTTGCTGCAACTCACTCCAATGTCCACTTCTGTGCTTTCCTTTCAGATGGTAAAATATACTCCTTGGTCTTTGGGTAGAGCCCTGTCTTCAGTTCTAGCCAGTGAGGTGAAGGGTAATTGACATCAAGGTTGAGCACTTTAGTGCCTGAGTGAAACCCTCCTAAGGTCCTTTGTTCTGCTGAGATGACCGGCAGTGTAACTAAGTGCTCAGCATGGTACCTACTTCCCAGTCTTGTTCTGGAGGTGAGGCTCATGACTAAATCTGAGGTAGATATAGGGAAGGAGTGAGATTCAAGTTTCATTGTTTCAGCCACAGAGATTTTAAAGTTGCTGGTTTCCATAGCATAACACAGCCTATACCTAAATGACATGCACGCAAATCTAGGATGTCCTACAAGATGAGTGGCCTGATTTCCTCAACACTTCGGTGGCCTTAAAATGTTAATTAAGGACAGGGCTTCACTCTAGAGTCAAAGAGACATTGGATGCTGGTTTGAATAAATCAACCAAGAAAAGACATTTTTAAGATCAGTAGGGAGCTGGAGATAAGCTTGGTGGTAGAGCACTTGCCTAGTGCGGGTGAGGGCCTAGGTTCATTCCCTAGAGCACTAAAAAAAAATTGGATATATTTGCTTGTGGATTAAGTGTTATTATTTATTTTGCTAGATGTGTTACTGGCCATAAACCTATGTAAGAAAATGCCCATGCTTTTCAGAGATGCATAGATAGGGGTGAGTGAGATGACGTGATATTTGAGATTTGCTTTAAAATACCTAAGCAGAGGGCCAGGGATTTAGTTCAGTGGTTCCGCCACCTGCCTCATAAGTGCAAGGACTCGAGTTTGATCCCTGGTACAAAAAAAAAAAAAAGTAAATGGCCCAAATACTTAAGCAGAGTTCTGTTTGTTTTATTTTTGTTTTGTTTTGTTTTGCTTTTGGTGATACTAGGGATTGAACCTGGGGTACTGTACCACTAAACTAGACTTTCATTCCTTTTTGTGTTTTGTTTGTTTGTTTGTTTGTTTGTTTTTTGTGTACTGGAGATTGAACTCAGGACCTTGTGCTTGTGAGGCAGTGGTACCACTAAGCTAAATCCCCAGTCTTGTGTTTTACTTTGAAACAGAGACTTCCTGTGTAACTCAGACTGACCTTCAATTTGAGATCCACCCGCCTTAGCTTCTCAAGTAGCTGGCGTTACAGACATGTGCCACTACACCTGGATTTGTGCAGAGAATTTTTTTTTTTTTTTTTTTTTTTGAGACAGGGTCTTACTTTGTAGTTCGTGCTGGCTTTGAACTCTCTGTGGAGCCCAAGCTGGCTTCAAACCTGTGACAATCCTCCTGTCTGAGACTCCCAGATGCTACAATGACAGGCGTACACTACCATACCCAGCCGTGCACCATACTTGAAAGCAGTATGCTTGAAACTGCATCTTCCTAGACTGAAAAATCATTTTCTCCTCATATGACTATTCTAAGTCAGCAGCAAGTGTGGGGACGCATGACTTGATCCTTGTGCTTTGTTTCGTTTTTCACCCCAGCATCTTTTGGCACCACTCTTCCCCTCACCAGGCCTCTTCTCCACCTGCGTGTGGCACCTCCTGCATCATGGGACGTGGACTTCCTCTCTCAGGTGTCTGTAACTGGCCTCCTCATGCAGTTCAGTTTTAGTAAATGTGCTGCCTAAGTGAGCACTCATTCATTTCAGATTGTTACTAAAAATCTCTCTCACCCAGGCCTTCCCTGGCTCTGGCTTAAAGTCCTGTGTCTCCTCCTTGCCTCTTATCCCCCACAGAATACCCCGCAGCAAAAACATATTCAGTCGTTCTTCTCTATTTTTCTGCTCTTAGGTTAGATTCCTGCGGCAGCCAATATATGTTCTGAATTCAGAGTTCTTGTCTTTACTCATCTTTTCTGTTGTTGCAGTTCAACTTAGGTGTTTTTCCTTAGAGATATCCCACATGTGCTGTGCAAACAAGAGCCATGCAGTCTTCTCACACATGTGAGTGCGGTGGACGGGGGTTCAACTGGTGGGTCCCACACCCTGATGGAGACAGTTTACAGCTATCTTTTTCTTTATTTAGGGACCATATCATGTTTGTTGTCTCTGTGTCTTAGTAGAGTGTCAGCTGCACAAGGGCAGGGGGTTTTATTGCTTTTGCTTACCGCTGAGAATAGCATCCAGTACAGAGATTCTTAGTAAATATTTGTTTACTGAATGAATGAACATTGTCTATTGATTTATATGTCTGTATTTCCTTACTCAGTGAAATCATTTTGTCTTTTGAGGCAGGGTCTCACTCTGTAGTTTAGGCTGGCCTCAAACTCACTATGTAGCCCAGGCTGGCCTCGGACTCTGGGTAGTCCTCCTGCCTCAGCCTCCTAAGCACTGGGATTACAGGCGTGTGCCACCATCCCTGGCTACCCTGTGAAATCTTTGAGGGGTTTTTAATATGGTTTAGCTAAAAATTCACATACATTTGTGGGTCACTTACTGTAGGCCAATACCTTTCACAGTGTCTGTCTTACATAAAGTTAAACAACCAACCAATGTTTATTTAAAGGAATGGATGAAAAAATAAAGCTCTAATGACCATTTGGTCATGATGAAGGAAATATTACAGGGATGAAAATTATTGTGTCTGTGACTCATTTGTAGAAACGTCTCAAAAAGTACTGCAGCTGTGGGTTCTGTCTGAGGAATGTAGGAGGCATCTACTGCCAGCTCCACCCTCCAGCCCGCCCTTTGTAACTTGATCCTGGTCGTGAAATTTCCCAGTGTTGTGGCAGTTCATCAGAGATTTAAGCATGTACACAAAGTCTTTGTCACTACTACAGAAATTCTACTTCTAGAAATACATTTCAAGATGAGCAAATAAGGGACAAATATACCAAAATAAATGGAAAAAAATTATGGTGGTGCTGTTCATAAGATAGGAAAACTGGAAACTAGCAGGCATGTACACATTAGAAAGTATGAGATATATGTGCCTCTTGTGCCATATTATAGTGAGAGATACCAGTCATACATAAACATACAGTGGATACTTACAGCTAAAGATAGTGGAGCAAAGGGATCTTTGTTCTTTCCCTTTCTCAAAACTCATTATTCACAACACAAAGAATTATTGTAAAAAGAAAGAGGAAATGATTTAACCGTCAAGGAAATAGTTATGGCTTCTAACAGGGACACATCCTTGTACTTGCTAAGCACTGTGAAATCCGGAATTAGGTGAAGGAGGAAGCTAAGAACTGACGCATGGACTCCCAGAGCTGGTGACTTCACTAGGAAAAGCTCAGCCAGCCGTCCCTTGACTAGTCCCAAGAGGACCCCAAGTGGCTGCAGCAGGAGGGAGGATCTCCCCATAGTCTCCCGCTCCTAACACAGGATGGCAGGGAGGAGGAACTGAAGGAGAAACCAGCCAAGACTCACTGACGAGGCTCCTGGAGGTAAAGCATGGTGCCTCAGCTTAGCTGCCACAGCAAAATCCACAGGCTGGTGGCTTCAACAGCAGATGTTTATGTTGTCACTGCTGAAGTCCAGAAGTCTGAGATCTGGAGAAGCATCCATTATGGTGTGGCAGGTGACCACCATCACACTGTGTACTCGCGTGACCTCTTCTGTGTGAGTATGCAGGGACCAAGAGAGCTCTCTGGTGTCACTACCACCCAGTACTGGGGATAGAACCCAGGCCCTTCACACTGAGATACATTCCCAGTCTTTTAAGACAGGGTCTTGTTAAATTGCTGATTCTTAGTTGGGCTTGAATTTGTAATCCTTCTGCCTTAGCCTGCCGAGTAGCTGGAATTACAGGTACGCACCTCCATGCCTGGCTACTGTGTATATGCTTATAAAGATATTATTTTTGTATCAGAGCACTCCTCTTAATGGGCTTTGCACTTGCCAGGCAATTACTATGCCACTGAGCTATATCCCCAGCCTCTTATGACCTTTTTAACCTTGATTACCTCTCTGTAGGCACCATCTCCACATGTAGCCCTACTTGGTTGGGGCTTTAACACGTAAGTGTGAGGAATGCGGGGCACAATCATTACAGCCCATGAGAAAGCATCCATAGCAAGGAAGAAGCCACTAATGGGCACTGCTCTGAGTCCCACTGCAAAGGGAAACATTAAGAGGCCATCAAAACAATGCAGAGGAAAAACTAGCAAAAGTTATGGCTTTGGCCAGTGTCTAGGAAGCTCGGCACAAACGGCACCAGAGGCACACTCCCTCACTCAGGACAGGGATGACACCTTCATTCACCCCAGCACCTCAGTCATTGGCCATGGGCACTGCTCAAGTAGAAGATGGACTCTGTCACGCATTTCTGGGTAAGACAGATTCTGTCACTTGAGGGTGGTTCTCAGGAACTGGGGCATCTGTGGGCCATTGGCAGCCAGCCCTCATGGGGTGGTTCCTGAAAGAGCAGTGTCTGCTGCATTTGAGGACTTGTTAAAAATGCAGATTCCCAGCTGGGCATGGTGGCACACACTTGTAATCCCAGTACTCTGAGAGACTGAGGCAGGAAGTTTGCAAGTTCTAGTCCAGCCCAGGCATTTTAGTGACTTAGCAAGACCTTGAGTCAAAAAATTAAAGAAAAATAGGGCTAGGGGTCTAGCTCAGTGTGGAGGCCCTGGGTTCAATCCCCAAAATCACAGAGAGAGAGACACACACAGAGAGACAGATTCCCTAGCCCATCCCCAGATCTGCTGAATCAACTGATGGTGGGAGCTGGGAATCTGTGATTTAACAAGCCCGTGGGTACTTCTGATACCAAATTTCAAGAAGCTCAATAGAATAAAGACCTCTGACTAGAGCTGTAAAAGGTAGGGGGCAGCAGGAAAATAGGGGAGATACAGAACATTTATTGCAGGAGAAATTGCACAGAGAATATATCAAATTGAGACCTTAGTTGTCTTTCAGAAAGATCAAAAGAGCTCAAAGAAGAGAGACAAGGATTTAAAGAAGAAATTATGACACTGAAGACAAAAAGTGAGCTGGTAGAGCCAAGTAATGGAAAAGAAAAATATTTTTCAGAAGTGAAAGTCACATAGGAAACAAGGTGTGGTGGTTAATTGACTGTGCAATGTGAGTTGGAAATGCCCAGCTAGATTGGGTCAGCACAGTTCTGTGTGTGGAAGACCCACCCCAGGGAGGATTGTCGCCACAATGGAATAAAAGGGAAACGAAGAAGGAAGGCTGCTTCTGTTTCTGCAGAGGAGCTCTGTCTTCACCTTCGTCCTGCATGCTGTCTCCTGGCTTCCAGCACAGACCCTTCGGCTTCCTGATACGGACTCCCACGGGACCCTACGCTGAGCTCCAGGCCTTCGAGTGCACCCAGCGGATCCCCAGTGTGCAGACAGAGCTTCCACTCTCTTCCACGCCTGACCCTGTGGATGGCCACTGTAAGCCACTCTCGTAAATTCTTATTTATGTGTATATCTTGCATTAAACCTGTTTCTTTAGTGAGCACTGACTGATGCACAAGGAATGGTAACAATGGCCCTACGTGGAGTCCTCAGAGTTTGGTGAGGAAAACTGAAGTCCCTCTAGATATTTTCAGCAGAGAGACAAGCAATGAGGGAAATAGGTTACAAGGTAGTAGATAAGACTGGAAAGCCCAGGTGTGACCCGTACTGAGGCCCAGGACTGTACTCACTCTTGCCTGTGAGGTGTGTCACTACCTCTGGATGGAAGCCTCCTGCCTCCATGGCTGGTGATACCGCAGCTGCTTCCCTTCAGGCACAGTCACCTATAATCCTCACACCCAGAAGTGGAAGGATGGCTTTGCCCATCCAGCACTGCCTTCTAATCTCCCCACAGTGCTTCCCCACCCTGGGAGCATGGGAATGCTGCTTCCTGGAACCAGGGAAGGCAATGGGAGAGGGGGCATGGATGTGAACCAACATAGTCTGGCACGGTAATAAACCCAGTTATAGGAAGGATCAGGATCAGAGCTTGTGGAAAATCACAACATGAAATAGGCAAGAACACAGATGGAGGAAATTGTTAAATGGCTAGTGAAGATAATAATTATGAAAGAAAAGGAGATACAACACCTATGGTCATAAATCGTGATAAGAGAATGCAGCAAATGCCATAGGAAAGATATTCAGGGCAACAAAAGAAAATGCTCCTGAAATTAAAATGTAAGAAACTTAGGATCAAAATATTTTTTAATTTTAATTTTGTTTTATCCCCCTCCCCACTCCCCTTCCTATGTACAAAAACTTGTTTCCATTTTTCCTTCTATTTTCACTTTTTTCTTGTCCCTTCCTTTCTTCCTCCCACCCTCCTCCCTTGTTTCCCTTCCCATTTGAACATTTTCTTCCCATTTCCCAATATCTATTATACATTTTAGTCCTTATTTCCATTTTCAGTTTCTCACACTAGAGAAATGACACAGTATTTAAATATGTGTGTCCAATTTATTTCACTTATGAGTATGGTCTCGAGGTCCATCCATTTAGTTATAAATGTCTACAACCCATCCTTCTTTATGGCAGAGTATAAAGAAAACCCCACATCATCTTTATCCATTTATTGGTTGATGGGCATTTGGGCTGTTTCCAAGATTTAGCTGTTACAAACTGTCCTGCTATAAACATGGGTGTGCGTATGCTGTGGTGTGATGCTTTTAATTCTTTTGGGAAGATACCAAGAAGTGGAATAGCTGCATCAAATGGAACCTCTAGTTTTAGTTCTTTGTGGGAAAGCTCCACACTGATTTCCACAGTGGTTGCGCCAGCCTACACTCCCACCAACGGTGAAGAAGCGTTACTTTTTCCCCACAGCCTCTCCAGAATTTGTTATTGGTTGATTTCTTGACAGCAGCCATTCTTTCTGGAATGAGATAGAATCTCATTGTTGTTTTAATTGGCATTTCACGAATGTTGAACACTTTTTCATATATTTATTTGCTGTTTTCACTTCATATGAGAAGTGTCTTTTCATTTCAGATGCCCATTTTTGGATTGGGTCTTTAAATTTGGGCGATCTGATTTTTTTGAGTTCTTTGTATATTCTAGACAACAGTCTGTCTGATGAGTAGCTGGTAAAAATTTTTCCCCACTGTGGGTTGTTTCTTCACTCTGTTGGCGGTTTCTCTTTCTTTCTTTCTTTTTTTTTTTTGAAACAGGGTCTCAGCATGTAGTTCAGGCTTGTCTTGAACCCAGTATGTAGCCCAGGATGACCTGGAACTCACAGCAATCCTCCTGCCTCAGCCTTCCAAGTGCTGGGATTACAGGTATGCACCACGACATCTGGCTATTGGTGGTTTCTTTTGCTGCGCAAAAGCTTTTTAATAAGATGAGGCCCCAGTTGTTGCTTCTTTGTAGTATTTCCTGTGCAGTCTGGGTTTTATTCTTTAAGTCTTTTCCTCCTCTTATGTTTTTTTTTTTTTTTTTTT
>NW_022900935.1:31949546-32023406 GCF_012274545.1 Fukomys damarensis | reverse complement strand
TTTTTTTGAGACAGGGTCTCACTATGTAGTTGAGACTGACCTGGAACTCTCTATGTAGCTCAGGCTGGTCTCCAACTTACAGCGATCCTCCTGCCTCAGCCTCCCGAGTGCTGGGATTATGGCATGTGCCACCACGCCTGGCTCCCTACTTTTACGTTCTCAAGCCTTCTACCTATTCTCTCTTTCAGCAGATTTAGTGTTTCTGTTTTAATATTTAGATCTTTGAGGATCAAAATGTTTTGGAAACAGGATCTTTCTGTGTTGCCCAGCCTGGCCTTGAACACAGTAGTTAGTGATAAACTACTAACTACTGCCTCAGCCTCCCAGGAACTGGGATTACAGGTGTGCACAATGCGCCTAGCCAACTCCTGTCTTTACTGCTAGAAGATAGCCTAAAAGTGTTCCCAAATCTGAGGCAGACTGAAATAAAAGAATCCAAAACCCAGCCATGCATCTTCCCAGTTTAAAGATGCCAGCCTGATACTTGGAAGCAAACCTTCAGGGAATAAGAGACTCATACCCTTCTTAACAAAACCATAGGACCAGAGATTTAGCTCAGTGATTCTGCCACCTGCTGTGCAAGTACAAGGTCCCAAGTTCAATCCCCAGTGCCAAAAGAAACAAACAAACAAAAAACTATTGGTGACTTCAGTGAGCCGATCTGTTCAGCAGATTAGGTGTCTGACAATGCTGCATGGCATTTTTAAATAAATGTTTTTAAATTAATGGCAAAACTTATCAAAAATAAAAGAAAATACTCTCTAGCCAAGAGTAAATTAGAGCCTAACTGTAGGGAGATGAATAAGCATACTGTACTGGCCACTCAGGGGGTATCTGCCAATCCTGGCAGTCAGATCTTTCATTTCTAGGCTCCCGCCATGTACAGGAGGCCCTGTCTTGGGCCATCAGAATGCATGAAGATCTGACTCCCCACATGAAGCTTGGACTACAAGGGGAATCACTCACAGAGAACAAGCAAACTGGAGGGAAATCCTCTCTTCCAAAGCAGACGGGCTGGGGGTGTAGCTCAACGGAAGAGCTCTTTTCTAGCGTGCACACGGAATCCCTGTGTTTGATTCCCAGCACTGCAAAAAGAAAAAAAAGCAGAACATGGGTTGTGGTGAAGTATTTTCTTTAAATCAGTTACGTTCTGAATGCAGACTATATTGCAGTCTGGACAGGATATACCGAAAGTTTTTGTTGTTGTTTTTTTTTAACCTCCCAGTGCTTTACGATATTAGTCAAGCAGAATGGGTTTATTCTTGACATCCAGAGCTAGAAAGGTTATTTTTGAAGAAACATCCCTTCTGCATCGTCAATTAGATTTGAGCCCAAAGCTCTCTCAGTCCCTGCATGTGTTCTGTTTCTGCTTTTGTCCATATAGTTCCTCTACTTGGAATGCTTTTCTCCCTTCCCACATATGAAAGTACTGGGCATCCCTGAAGACCAAGCTGAAATGCCATTACACCATAAAGCTTGAGATTCACCCAGCTCAGAGACGTTGCTCTGTCTTCTGTGCCTGGTGATAGCTAACATATCACACACCACCTTCAGTTGGAGTCGATGTATATGTCTGATCCCCCATGAAACTAAGCTTCTGGAAGATAAGCTGTGCTCTGTCCATCTTTGCAACACTCTGTATCCTGAAAAGAATCAGCACTCAAGTAATGTTTGGTGTGTTAAATTGAAGAGACTCAAACTGGGAACCCGGGGCTCTATTTCATCACTCTGAAAACTCCTCAGTTACAGCTACTATCATTTGTTGAAAACTGGGAGATTTCTGTGCATTTATAGACACAGATCAGAGGGCTATTCAGAAGAGCATTGCCATGTATGCTGTCTCCTTCTGTGGGCCTCACTACTTAGGAAGAACAGTGCTCATCTGTCCCGCCCTCTCATGGAAAGAATGTTATTTGCCCTCAGTGCAAGCTCACAAACCCTTGCCTGTGTCAGCCAGCTACTTTGCCAAGATGGAGCATTTTTATTGAGTGAAGCTACTGTCCTGACCCCCTGCCCTCAAAGGGGAGCCCAAGGAGGTGGGTGCAGAGCAATAATGATGATAATCATGGTAACAGCCAGGCACAGCTCTAAATGCTGTACTCATAAAATTTTCTATGGTAGACACTACTAACATCTCTTTTTATATTTCAGATACCAGCACAGCTTACCCCAGCCACATACTTAGTAGGAGCAGAGCTCAGACTCTGGCCTTAACATCAGTGATAGCATTTGAATCTGTGTTATTTCCAGCGCTGAGACTTACTTAACTCTCTGAGCCTTGATTTTCTTGTTCTGTAAAATGAACATAATAATCTTGTCTTTAGGATAAAAAGAAATTAAATGAGAACACTACAACACCTATGCTTTTTAGATGATTAATAATAACTTTTTTTTTTTTGTACCGGGATCAAACTTGGGACCTTGTGCTTATGAGGCAGGCAGCAACACCACTGAGCTAAATCCCCAGCTATAATAACTACTTTAAAAATAATAAAATGGCCAGGCACAGTGGCATGCATGATCATGTGAGCCCAGGAGTTCCAGCACAGCCTGGACAACGTTGTCGTTAAAAAAAAAAAAGATCAAATGGCAGCATTAAAAAATATTAGCATTGTAGCAATGAAGGCATGACCAGGGAGAATATATTTGCATGTTAGTAAAATGTCCCCCAAGTCCATTCTTTGTCATGTTATGAAGATAGTTTGATTCCAATATGAAAAATTATTTCCCTCTATCAGGATTTCACAAGAAAATACCACATCTGACATGTAACACAGAGACTGAATAGTCTTCAAACCAAACGAGCCCCCCCCAGCATGTGGTGTTTTTGCTGACCACATTATATTGAGCTATAATAAAGGATAGATCAGGCTGACACAAATTGAAAAATCAAATGCAAAGATCACACTGAAGCCATCCAAAATAGCGTAACACACTTTAATTATTCTGTTTTAGCTTGCTGCATCTTAAAACATTTCCTTTCAAATCAAGTCACAGCTCTGTGTACTTTAGGCTGTGGCCATCATGAGCAAATATGAAAAGAAGCAGAGTTAGAACAGATGAATACCCAGGGTTGTCCATTTTTCTAATGTAATGTAACATAAATGACCATTAAGAGACTTGTGAAGAAATCAGTGAAACAATGTCAAGTACACGTTTCTGTATAATTGAATGACAGCTTTTGTTAGTGCCTGTTACCAGGTTTGGTGAAGGTTATCATTCTTTTGGAAAGTCAAAAAGTCCTCCCCTCAAAATGACTCTCAAGTTAGAACAGTGGAAAATAAACATACTCGAAGTTGGTAAAGTGAGTATTCCTCCTTCTGGAGGAAGTGGAAATGTGTTACCATAGAAACTCACCATCCCTCTACCTGCAACAACTGATTTAAATATTTTGGCAAGGAAAAGGTTGAAGTCATCTTCTGGTTCCACCTTCTCCTCTTACAATTCCTCAACTCACCTGAACAACTTGGAGTTCTACAAACCAATTAGTCTTAAATGGTTAATTCTAGGAATGGTAGATTTGGTCAGCTTAATTTTCCCTGAATGAGGGATGTCATATTGAACCACTTGGTTTGAGAGTGGCTGGAGAGATACCGACACTTCAGAAGCATGCTAGTGGAGTGTGACTGCTCTCTCACTCAGTGATGCCGTGCAGTGAATGGGACCAGTGATGGGAGCAATGTGGAGTTGTGCATTCTTTCACAGTTCACTTGCAAGAACAGCTTGAGTGTTGCTTCATCGTCTGATGATCGTAACAGTTTGTCCTCGTTGGGTGCTGTGACCTGTACCCCCTGGTGGGAGTTGTTTGCTTAGATCTGGAAAATCTGTACTCGTGGTTTGGCTGGGAACACAAGTCAAAGATAAAGACAGCTGGGGGATGAGCTGAGCTGGGAGGAGCTCTCCTGTTGGTCACTTACACCTACAACATGGGGATCTGTCCAGGTTGAGTATGGAGTTTTTCCAGAACAGCACGAACTTCCTCAGGATTGTAGTTCCAAGGACCAGATTTACCCTGCAAAAGAAACAAATCATGGATTCCCACATTTCCAACGTTCAAGGAATATGCATGTCCGGAGCTTGATTGTGAGACGGATGTGAGCTGATGGTGTCTATGCAGCCCAGGCGATAGCAGATGCAGCCGTGGGGTGGATCAGACCTCCCAAGGAAAGTGTGTTGAGTGGCACTGACATTTACCTGGAAGACTGGACAGAGAAGTAGGCGGAGACTGGAGACAGTAACGTGGCAGTTTTAGGAGAAAAGGCTCTATACAAATAAACTCTTCGTCCAGCCTCAGACCTTCAGACCTGCCTTTCCTCTTTTCCAGTCCTCACGTCGTGTTCTCCCATTCGATAGCAGTGCCTCCTCTGCCCATCCAAGCCCTCTGTCCTAGCCGAGCCCCCTCACCCACTACTTGGGCAGCTGCCGTGCTTCCCAGCCATCCCAGGCGCTGCTCCCTGCAGCCCATTCTCCACCCTGTAGCCATTGATCATATCAAGTAGAGGTCAGATTGTTCCTCTTCCCCCTCAGAACCCTTCCTTAGTGCTTCCTTGCTGTACAATGAAGACCAAACTCCTTGGTCCAGAACTCTGCCCCCTTGGTCCCCAGTTCCCTATTCACAGCCTGCTCTAATATGCCCCCGTGCCTTTGGCCACCTTTTTCTCTCTATTTGTGGTGATTTTCCCTCACCATGCTTGCTTGTCTGGCTCCTTATGCTTTCAGGCCCAAACATGCCCCAGCTTCTAAAATGCCTACCTTTCCTCAGGGCTTGGAAAACCTGCAGTCTGGGAGCCTCATCAGTCTTGATATGGCTGCCTCTGCGTTATAACAGCCGGATGGAAATGTTGCAGATTCAGTGGTTATTTGGTTCACAGAGCAAGCAACATTTACTGTTTGGCCTTTTACAAATCCTGCTCTGGAGTCTCAGCACTTGCGACACTGTACTTCTACTCTTATTTGGGTCTTCCTTGTCCCCAGACCATGAGCTCCTTGAAGTAGAGTGGGAGTCATTTTTAATTCATTTTTGTGTTTCCAGTACTTGTACCAGGATTAAACTGGTGTTGTGGGGGGAACCTCAGTCCTGCCAGGTTAGAACCATGATGAGGGTAGGGTGGAGAACCTGTGTCCTGTACTGTGGCCCTTGCACCCTGAGGCAGGGTATGTTAGAATTGAATCAAAAGCCTTCCTAGTGACTGGGAGAGTCAGTTCCCTTCTCTGAGGATCATTTATAAAATGGAAACATTTTATATCTCTCAGCTTAACAGCAAACCAGGCCTGGTCTAGTCTGGGTTCAGAAGGCAGCCAGGAGGTTGCAGCTAGGGGCTTCCATGAACATCATTTCATCCCCAGTGAGGTGGGGACCAATCTCATTTTGCAGAAGAGGAAACAGGCTACAAGAGGTAAAAGGACCACTTATGGTCACATGGCTAGCAGTGATCTGAATCCACATCTCCCTGATACAAAGCCCTCTGTTGACCCACTTCTCCCACCCCATTCCCCCTGCACCTAGGTCATCACCTTATAAAGGATCCTGCCTGCCTGGAGTACATAGAGTCTCTCAGGCAGAGCGGCATAGAGCTGGCTGCCCTGGTTCTGCATGGTGTCCACCACCACAGGGCACTGGGGGCTCTTGGCCAGCAGCAGGTGGGCTGCCCGCATGCGGTCCTGGAGGTTCTGGTGCTGCCTGATGTCCACATTGTTCTTAAAAGCCCAGCCATCTGCAAGAGAAAGGTCAGATTCTGAGGCCCCACAGATGTGGCACACACTTTCTGCACAGCAAACACCACCCGCTTTTAGTGAAGGTCCCAGACAGAGGTGCCCTTGGCCATGATAATGACCCAATTTCTTATGAGAGGTGAATATACAGGGTCACCTAGGGATTTATCAATCGATCCAGAACTGGCCTCAGCTCCTCACTGTGAGAAACTCCAACGGATACATGATTCGTGATCATTAATGTGCATACGGATCACGCGGGGACATTGTTAAGGGAAGCTTAGCAGCCTCGGAGGAGTGGCACTCAGAGTCCACCCAGGATACCATGGCCAGTGGTGCCTGGATCACACTTGGAGTGGCGGGAGTCTAGAGCTGTGGCTGTCTAAGTGTGTGGTCCCAGCCCAGCTGCAAAAGGATACTGTACCTTATAGTAATGCAAATTCTCAGGCCCTACATTAGGCTACTCAGGAGTAGGGCCCAGCAATCTGTATTTCAGTAGCCGTCTAGATGATTCTAAGGCACAGTGAAATTTAACTGTTGTAGAACCTAGCCATCCTCTTCTATTTGTCTCCACAATATTATTTCCAAAATGCAAATTGCCATGTCATTCTTCTGCTTAGACCTTTCAGTGGCTCCCTATCAGCTCCAAGACACATCCCAGGCTCCTCAGTGACCCCACTCAAAGCAAATGGGTGAACTACTTGGATTCCTTGACTCACCAACCCCTCAATCTGTCCCTTGCCTTCACCCTTATTTTGTTACAGTGGCTGCCTCATAACAAGCCACTTAACAGTGAGCTCATAGCCAAGTACACCTGCTGGCCTGGCCATGGCCCTTATTCTCATCCTCTCTTACACAGTCCTCCTGCCTCCTAATCATGTGCCTTCCAGCCCCTCATCCTGCCTGTCCTTTAGAGACTCAGCACAATGGACCTACGAGTTGAAAAATTGACCATTTGATGAACCACTGATGGCCTTACTGCATTGCTGGGCAAAGTAATATTAGGTTCCCTCGGAAGCTACGTGGCCTGTGTGTGCAATCACTGTTGCTTCTGTGGGTGATAAAAGTTGATTAAATCTACTGGTAGAGTAGGTTCTACCTCCTCAGGGCTTCCAGGTCATCTTGCTCAGTACTTTTCCCCCAAGTTATACCAGCTCTGTAAAGAGATTCACAGCAAGACTCAAATGTTTGGCCAGCGCTGACAGCCTTGTTACTTGTCATCAAATTTGTTGATGACGATAACCAGTTTATCTGTACCATGGTAGGGCAGCCTCACCTTCCACTGGCCCACTAGGGTTTCGTAGCAGCCTCCCCTGGGAGGCCAAGCAGGGTTTCTCAGTCCCAAGAAACAGCTGAGAACATGAAGACCAAGGGGAGGAGCAACTTTCCTCCTCTGTAGAAATTTGAGTTTCTTATAGGAAGGAGCTGTGTGTCTCTTGTCCCTGGCCTGGGCACATGACAGGTGCTCATTAAATACTGTCAACTGAACAGTTCTGAGGGAGGTGTTGTCATCCCATTGTTGTGGTAGAGAATGAGGCATGACAAGTAAATTGACCAAGGTCACATGATCAGCTTGGGCTACAGCTGGATTCATACCCAAAGAGTGTGATCTTCCTATTATACTTTGTGCCTCCCTGGATTTTCCTGGACAAATGTGTGTGAGGAAGAGCAAGGTGACTGATTTGGGCTACTGACCCCAGACCTCCTAGTTTTGGTGGACCCTGGCTGTATACATTTTATTTCTGAGGTTCCAGCCATGCCCAGTCCTGTCTGACTGATAGAAGCAAGGTCCCTGGAAAAGGAGATAGGGAAGAAGAACTGTGTAGTAGGAGGCGGAAGGCACCAAAGTAAGAAACTGGACCATGTCAGGAAGAGTCCAGGAAGCCTTTCCTCTGTAGCTTGAGGTAGACAGCTCTGGTTCTAGGAAGGGTTAAACCTGCCTGTCTAATTTTAGGGAAACAAGAAACAGGTATCAGGACCAGGAAGCACGATTAGTGATGATCTAACCACTCTTACTGCAGTTTGCAGTTTGTTCTTTGGGAGATCAATGCTGGATCCTAGGACCTGTTACTCAAAATATCCCTGGGCCAGCAGCCTTGGCCATACCTGGGTGCACCCCATCCCCTCCTGAGCCAGCACCTGTATTTCACTCAGATCCCCCAGGTGATTTGTTCATATATTCAGGTTAGGGAAGTGCCTCCTTAGAGTGGACAGAAATGTCCCCAGCCTCCCCAGGAGGCTGAATAAGCTTTGACTGAGCTGCAGCTGTCAGCTGTGGTGATATCAGGACTTTGTATCTTCTCAGCAGAGGACGCCAAAGTCACTGTCCTAAGTCCCTTTCTTTAACTGATGGCTGCTGCTCTCACAAAGGGTGTGTGTGTGTGTGTGTGTGTGTGTGTGTGTGTGTGTGTGTGAGAGAGAGAGAGAGAGAGAGAGAGAGAGAGACAAAGAGACACATTGTGCTGGTGTTTGCTCTCCTGTTCCCTTGGCTGGATTTTTTAAAAACGGCTTTATTATAGAAATTTCAAGTATACAGAAGATAGAATAGTATAATGAATCTCATCGTGTACCTCTTACCCTGTGATGATATTTAAAATTGTCCCAAAACTTCAATGAGGGATTTTAAATTGCCCCCAAATCTTAATGAGTACAGAAGCTGCAGTTAAATGAAGACAGTATTGAGTTTAAAGCAGCTTTCAACCCTTTGAGACTTGAAATCAATATGTAGCAGGCTTGGTGTGGAGCTCCGGAGTATGTGTTTTCCACAAACAATCCAGGTGGTTCTGTCACTAAGAGATCCAGAGACCACACTGGAAAAACACTACTGGGCTAACTTGGCTGAAAATTCTTCCGCGTGATCTCTTTGCATACAGCACATAGACAAGCCAGCAAGGCCAGTATCGGCCCGAACACACATTCGCCCAGTGGCTGCCCCACCTTGGGGGTGACAAAGACTCCGCAGAGTGCTGTACGAGAGCCACAGCTTGCACTGCACCTTTCCCCATCTTACTCCAGAGGTGACTCCCCAGCCTCGTAAACCTTCTGGCCCTCTTCAACCTCAGGATTTGAGACTTGGGCCAAATTCATGGGTTCTGTCCTCATGAAGATGAGAGAGATAGAGATGTGTCCAATCTTGACACAGTACCTGTAGGGACATTTCTGTCCACTGTAAGGAAAACTATCTCACTTCTCAGCTTTCTCAGCAAGAGAAAGGATTTCCTGTGGAATGGCGATGATCAGTGACCACCAGTTAGGAGCTGGAGGGAGGATTTCCCACCCAGACCAAAGTTGGCAACAAGAGCGGTTCTCTAGGTGTGGTCCTCAGACTAAAAGTGTCAGCATCCTTGGAACACATCAGAATACCGGTTTTCAGGCTATCCCAGAGCCACAAAGGCAGTCTGTTTGTAGCCAGTGCTCCAGTGGCTTCCATTGCTCACAAAAGGCCTCAAACTACTGACCCAGATGATCCATAATGTCCTTCTGAATCTTAGTCTCTCCTGATTTCCCTATTTATCCGTTCGGGATGTTGGAATGCAGAGGAGCATAGTGGCCCATGCCTGAAATCCCAACACTCTGGGAGGCTGAAGCAGGGTGATCCCAAGTTCAAACCCTGCCTGGGCAAGTTAGTGATTTAGTGAGATTTCATCTCAAAATTAAAAAAAAAAAAAAAGGCTGGGTATGTAGCTCAGTGTGAAAGCAATGGGTTTTATTCCCAGTATCCCCTACTAGAGAGAGGAGAAAAAAAAAAAAGAAAAGGGATAAAGTTGGAATGCACCCCAGACAAGCCCGATGTCTCCAGGTCTTCCCAAATGTGTGCCTGGTTGGAAGCAGACTGGTAAGAGGGAGAGACTGGAAGGTGGTGTGCGCCCAGTGAATAGCAGCTCCCCTCCTCCCCCCTTCCTCCTCCTTCTCCTCCTCCTCTTCCCTTCCCCTGAAGGGGCAGGGGTGGGGTGGGGTGGCTGGGAGGAAGGGATGGAGAAACTGGGTGGGAAGAGGTAGAGGAGGAGAATCCTTCAGTACCTGAGGCGTGCGCTTCTTCAATGTAAATAATGAGAAAATCTGCGATGAGATGAAAGTCTTCAATAAGTCTCTCAAATTGGTGAAATTTGAACATAAATGAAGGTCAGGTGCAACTTCCAAAATTCAGAACCAGTGGCCTGTTGCCTAAAACAGAAAAGAAACCACCCTAAACCAAGAATCTATACCATTTTCTTTGGCAAGCTGCCCCTTCCCTCTTGCGTTCAATGCTGCTACCCTTCCTGTCCCCTAAGGGCGAGTACCCAGCACAGTGCGGGGACCAAAGCCTAGCAAGGACTGCTTAGCAGGGCTGGAGCTGGTCATTACTTTTCTAAAATGAGAGGGTTTTGTTAGGAGGTCTCAGTGGACCACTTGCAGACACAGGGTGTTAGTAAGAATGATGAATGAGGAGTCTCTTTCATGCAGTTTATCAGACAGGCAAGGGTCCATTCTCTGTGTGATGTTATCGGTGATACTTCAAGGTAGGTAAAGAAAGTTCATAGACTTGCTGCAGGATAAAGAGCAGGTTGGTGGTGAAGTGAAATGAACACTTGGGCTTTTGGATTCTCAAGTCAGTGCTCCTTCTATTCAAAACACCTCAGTTCCCTCATCCATAATTGGACAAAATAATAATACATGCTCGACAGGATTGTTCTGATGATGTAAATTAGCACCGATAAGGGGCTTAAAATGTTGCCTAACTCCTAGCAGATGCTTAATAAACACAAGATATTACTATAGCTCTTACCTCCTCCCTGAGCTCTGAAGCAGGGAGACTGGGAAGGAGCTGCTGAAAAATGAAAATGCAGGGCCCCTTGTTCAAAAAGCAGGGGCAAGTGCTATTAACTTCATTAAAATAGAGAGATTTCCCCTCTCTTCTGCCATCTTTCTCTTGACCTGGCATAGTGTTTTTCAGTTGCCATTCAGTGTCGCATTCCCCTGGCACAAGGAAATGCACAGGGTGAAGTCTTACTGTCACCCTGTAGCCCCGCAGCCAAGTAGGCATGTGCATGTGGGCCTGTGGCCTCAGGCCACCAGCTTCCTCCTCCCTCTGGCCACTAGGCCCACATAGCATGTGCCAGCCAGGAGCACAGGAATCTCGCCAGACTTTTGCCCTTCCTGCCCACACACCACTCCAGCTCACAGTGTGCAGGCCATGCTGGGCACCCTGATGGGGGAGGGGAGGCCAGTGGCTTCTCCCTCAAGGTAGCTCAGCCACTTTCCAGACTGCACCATGGCACTAAGTCCAGGATGGAGATGACAACCCCTGTGCCCTGCCTCAAGACTCTGAGGGATGCCCACACCTGACAATGACCTTTCCCATTCTCAGGCCCAGGCCCTTTCTTGGGCCAGAAGGCAACAGCATTCATTGGGTGAGAACAAGGAAAAGGGCCTTTGACAATGAGACCCAAGGAGGTAGGGAGCTCAGCCGGAGGCAGGACACCATGGGAGACAAGGCTCCCAGCCCTCAGAGACTTTGGTCCCATTGGACTTCACTTATGGAGTACAGATTCAAAGATAAAATTATGAAGAATTTTAAGACAACTGCTGTACAACACTAATCCCCAACTATGAGGCCCTTCTGAGTATGGGGCCGTGCCCAGGAAGCCAGGGCCGGAGCCTTGTGTAATTAATCCCCTGGCCTTGTTAGGAGCTGCCAGAGCCCAGTGTTTTATTATGGCTAGAGCTGAAACGTCATTGAGCCCTCACTATACAACTATTGGATCATGTGCATTAAGTGTCCACACTCCCCAGGGTACTCATTGCCCCTTGAGCACTGGGATTCTATCTGTGTCTCTGCCTGCATACAGTTTGAAGTCTATTTAATGGGGAGACAGGTCAAAAGCAAGTAAACATGGAAATGAAGTTATTTCAAATACTAAGTGTCACAGAAGATACCATAAAGGAGTGGCCTACGTGTGTGTGTGTGTCGCAGTGTGTGTGTGTCTATGTGTGCTTTTGAGACAAGTCCTCACTGTGTAGTTCATGCTTGTCTTGAACTTACTATGTAGCCCAGGCTAGTCTCGAACTCATGGCATCCTCCTGCCTCGGCTTCCTGAGTCCTGAGATCACAGGCATGTGCCACCATACTCAGCAAGCGAGGTCTACTTTAGACAGGGAGGCCAGGGAGGGGTTCTAGGGGGCTGCCATTTAACCTGAGAAATGAAGGTTAGCAAAGAGCCAACCATGGGCAATTCTAGGCAAAGTGATTTTGTGTACAAAGTTCCCAAAGAGGAACAGAGCTTAAATTGATCTAGGTCCTTAAGATACTGGCTGAAAACAGGCAAGAGAAGCAATAAGAGAGATGACTGAAGAGCAAGGAGCCAGAGCAGGAAGCTCTCATGACCTTGGTGAAGAATCCAGATTTTATTCTCGGTGTAAAGGGAAGTCATGGAAATACAAAGCAAGAGTCGTGGATATTGTTGCAATTTTAGCTGCTCCTACATCTCCTTTCTATTTGGAATTCCCTTTTGTGAGCTATTGATAAGAGAGTGTGCCCAGTGATGTTTGACTCTGAGTTTCCTGTCTGCCAAGTAAAAGGATAGGCAGTTAGTTATGTATCCCTAATCCTTGGTCTGTAATGGGGAGAAGGTAAGATGGTTTCTCGGGGATGCAAAGCTCTGCTGCCTTTAGTTCACAGCTTATTTGCATGGGAGGCCCCGGGAGGTGCTGAGTGGGCCTCCGCCCTGCTGGTTGACTGTGGGATGATTTCTCACTCAGGTTATGGGGAGGCCCAGGCCTCAACAGGGTAGGCTCCAAGGGTAGTCATGGACAGGCTGGTCATTGGACTCCAGTAAACCCTGGGAGTCACTCTTTAAACAAGAAAACTCCTGACTGCAGGTCAGGACCAGGTCTAAATATTAGCTGTCTGGAATTTTGTTTTTAATTGACAAAAAATTCAACACCTGCTGATTAGGACCCTGCAAGAAACAGAGCCATTTGTTTAATTATTTATCATGTGGCTGGCTACAGTGATCAGTATTGAGAGCAAAATTTTAACTTCGTTCCCCACTTTCCTGGAAGTAGTGAGAGGAAGGATGGGAACAGGAGGGTGGATCTGCAGTGTGCTGGCACCCGGCCCATGTCCACAGGCCACAGGGCAGAGAACACCGTTTTAAGAATGTCTGGTAAGGACTGTCAAGTTGTGTAAGTGGGAAAAGAGTTCTGTAGTACAGCTGGAGTAGGGCTGCCAGACCAATAAATTAGTCCCTATGCCAGGCTCTCTCAGCAGAGAATCCCATTTATAGTTACTAGACAACCCTGCCTCAGTCTACTTGGAGAGATTTCAGGAGATTTTAAACAGGGGCTGAATTAAAGTCAGTTTCAGCTGAACTCTTAAGTACTCAGAAAATAAATCATCTGTGCATTGTTTTCTGCACAAGATGCCAGTTAATCAATGTTTTACTCTGTGTGTGTGTGTGTGTGTGTGTGTGTGTGTGTGTGCTTGAACATGGACATGCACAGGATAGGAGATGGCTGAGAATTGCTCTGAGCCCCTGTTGTCTTAAGCAATGCTGAGAGTCCCTGAGGAGTCAGAAGGCAACTTCTGGCTTACTAAGAACTTGCTGTGTGGCTCTAAACAAGTCATTTACCTCTTTGGGGCTTTGTATCTGAAAAATGAAGGAGCTGTTTTTGGTTATCTGTAAAGGATCTTCTAGGTCTCCCAGTCTGTGGCTCCAAAATGAGTTCAGAGTTTATACCCCAAATATATGACAGAGCATTTTAATGGCCTGGCAGTTCTTCAAGCAGGATGTCTTTCGAATAAGCAGAACTGATCACATTACCTCTGTACTGAAAATCCTTCCAGAACTCACCAACTCCCTCAGGTCATGTCAGGTGAGACGCAGAAGTCCCCTGCTCTGGTCCTTGACAGTATCCTTAACCTCATCTTTAGCCCGTCCTGCCTCTTGCACCCCATTTCCACCAAACTTAACAGTACTTCTCTGCATCCCAGGCCTCTGCTGTTCCTCACCGTTCTGCCTCTCTCTAAACCCTTTTTCTTCACTCACCCCAAGTCTTCCCTGTCCCTAGACACTCAGCTGTCCTCCAAGCAGCCTTTCTTGGCCACTTCCTTAACCCACCCAATGAGGGTCCCTTCTCCAGAGCCTTCTGCTCCGCTCTCACTACTCTGTCTCCCACTTTGGGTCCTGAGGTCTTCTGGACAGAGGCTAGTGGTGTTTATTTCTGAATTGCCAGCACCTATTTCAGGACACTCTAAGTCAAAGTGCTGAAAGTGGATGCCAATTTAGAAATGAAAAGCTTTGGTTTTGTCTCACTCCCCTCTTCCTGTCCTCTATCAGTCTCAGTTGAAGCATCAGAGATTGGAGACAAACTGAACTCTTTCTAACTGAAAATGGACAGTTAAAGGATGCCAATGAACTCTGTGAAGCAGCCCGGAGGCAAGTTGGTTTTCAGGGAACCAATCTTCAGATGACTGACAATCAGCATTTTGTCCTGTTCTGCAAAGTGCTTGGCCCTTGGCAGATACACCATAAAAGTTAGTTGTTATTCTCATTGCTGTCATTATCAGCACTTATTTGATGAAAGTTAATTGAATAGATTGAGATCTTTTGGGCCGGGGATTTAGCTCAGTGGTTCGGTGACCTGCCTTGGAAGCGCAAGGACCCGAGTTCAATCCCTGGTACCCCCCCCAAAAAAAGATTGAGATCTTTTGTGTACTGTAGTTTAAAATCACAAAAGAAACTATTGTCCTTTTCTCGGTTTAATGCACTCTTCCCTCTCACACTATAAAAACCCTTCTCCTCCTTTAAGGCCTAGTTCCTAAGCTGCCTCTTCCAGGAAACCTTCTGAAATCATACCTTCACAGCCTCCTCCACCCCACAAGGCTCTCAGGATTTATTACATCATCTGCTGTGTGGAGCCACAAAGTCCTTGAGCCAAGGAACAGGCATTTACCTGAGGGCCTGGCACACAGGAGGTGCTATGCTTTTTTTGTTTTGTTTTGTTTTGTTTTTTGTACTGGGGATCAAACTCAGGCCTTGTGCTTGCCAGGCAGGTGCAGCACCACTGAGCTAAATCCCCGGCTCTTGGGAATGCTTATTGAGGAACACAGGGATTCTGGGTGTGACCTGTCCCTCACTGGCTCTATTACCTCAGCCTCTCAGTTCTCCATTCCCTTCCATGACGAGAGGATTGGAGAAGGTCAGCAATTCCCAAAGAGTGTTCTCTGAAACTGGTGCAATGAGCATAGGCATTTTCTCAGGCGGAGAGAGGGGAGTGTGTGTGTGTGTGTGTGTGTGTGTGTGTGTTAGCAAAGCCAGTCAAGGCTGTGTTAAGCAAAGATTTTTTTCAAGTTCTATGTATTTGCTTTTAAGCTTCAAGTTTTCTCACAGCCTTTTATACACTTACATGTATTATGAATTCCCAGAAGTATGACAGGGAATGGGAGCTTTATATGGTAAAGCCTATCTGGGGGACGAGGGTTCCAAAGAATATGGCAGGAAAACCCAATTAGCCAGCTGCCTCAAGGGCCTTCTGTGTGTGCCTGCTGCTAGGCCCTGGGGTAGCGTGCTGAGGACGGCTGAGGTCAGTCAGACACAGCCCTTACTTAAGTCTCTCTGTTAGGCAGGGATCTTGGGTAGCCAGATGCTTGATAGAAAGAGCAGTGTCTAGGAGACGTGTGAATAGGGAGCCTGCATCCAGGACAGAGAGCATGGCTAACCACAGGGATCTGAGTTGTCATTAGGATGAGGCTGAAGATATGTTCCCTGAGGCATGAGGGATGTGAACACTGGCCGAAGACAAGGGTGCTCTGGACCAACCACAGTGCTGGCAGGGCAAAGAGAAGGGATAGCACAGGATAAAGGAGGCCCGCATCTATCTTGGGAAATGAGAGCCTTTGAGGCCTTGAGGGTAAAACTGGGGGGAAAGTCAGAGCCTGACCCCAGAGGACCTTGGATGGAAGGCTGAGCCTGTGCCTCACCACAGTTCAGATGCGGGCTGCAGAGAGTGCTGAGCTGGGGTGGCCTTAGAGAAGACCAGTCTGGCAGCCACCTAAATCTGGGTGGGAAGAAAGAGCAAGAGGAGGAGAAGGAGGTCCTGGTAAGAAGAGAAGTGAGTGATGAGGTCTTCAAGAACCCATATATATGGTGCTAGTTTGCCTGGATCCGGGGGAGGGAAGGGCTGAGAAGAAGGGAGGGAGAGAAAAAGCATCAAGAGTTTACTGAGCAACTGCCACGCACCAGCATGAGGCCCAGGGTGCCATCGGGGGGGCAGTCAGAGCTATCGTCTCCACCTGTACAAAGTTTGCAGCTAGTGAGGGCAACACACTTAAGTCAATACCCACACATGATTGTAACTGGCATGGCTTTAATTTTTTTTTTTTTTAAGTTTAAGATGTTAATCAAGCACATAGAAGGGAGAACCTGGCCTGGGAAGTTGGGATTGGCTTCTTGAGGGAAGTGCCACTGAGCAGAAGCCTGAGGATGAAGAGGATTTCAGCAGGTACAGGTGGACCCAAAGGGCCCCAGGAAGAATGGATATCACGGTAAGAATGATATTCAAGGGAGTGAAGGCCACCGTGGGTGGCTCATGGTTTTAGTGCCTGGGAAGGCGCTGATGCTGCTCAGAGAAACAGGATCCCGGAGAATTCCTGGTTCCCTGAACCCTCAAAAGGAGTAGCTAGAGTAGTAGTGGAATTCCCGGCACCCGCTCCATCCCCCTCCAATGCCTTGCAGCAGGCGCCTGAACACGGAGCAGCCTCCTGACCTTGCATGAAGTCCCAGATGGTGCGCTTCTGTCCGGAGAGGCAGACCACCGAGCAATCTGGGGCCAGACCCCCTAGCTCAGCTGTGTCCTCCAGCCGCTGCCAACGCACCTTCAGGACAAACCAGAAATACTGGATGCTGAAGAAGGTTGGGATCCAGTTGTCATGGGAAAACTGGGGATTCCCGGTCATCCCAGTCTTCTGGCCCATGGCCAGGATGTTCTTCTTGATCCTCGCTGGAAACAGCGTTATTAGCACTTTGCCCATGGCTACCTCCATGGCCACCTGCACGAGCACCCAGAGCCTCTTCAGCCATAGCCCTGGCCGGGGCAGCCCCATCTCTGCGGCACAGCTGGTGCTGGCTCTGAGGCTGCAGCCAGGCAGTGCGGGGCGGAGCTGAGCAAAGGTACAGAACAGAGCAGCCAACCCCACACAAGAGGCAGGTGTCAGGGCAGGAAATGTTTGCTTTTCTGTCAATAAAAGCAGAAGATTCCAAACCAGCTGCACAGAGGTCTGTTCTAATTTACTGGATTTTAGATTCTGTTTCTTGACTTTTGAGATATTTTTGGATTGGGAGATCACAGATCTTAAATTTTCCCTCTGATTAAAATTTAAAAACAAGTACTTAAAAAGATCCACACATAAAGGGACCCTGTTTAAACATTATATTGGGAGTGAATAGCTTCCAATGTTAATTATTCTTTTAGTAAGCTAAATGGTTCTTTTACTAATGGATTATAGTCACCTCCCTCACAACTTTCAGCTGGTGGTTGAGTATTTCTGGAGGCAGAGCCCTTGCCAGGGGATAAGGATCTGGACCCTCCTGGGGCAGGGACAGAGCTGGGGCCATCCCCAAGGAGATCTGGGACCTGCAACCCCCTTCAGGACCTCTCTACTCTCCCGGAGGTCAAGACCTAGTGCAGACAAGGGACAAGTAAACAGAAAATTAGGGAGAGGGGAGAGGCAGATGACGTGGGAGGCTAGGGGAGTGTGGAGAAGGGGTGGCTAATTGTGTTTAGAGAAGTCAAGAGGACTTCCCTGTGGAAGTGATGTCTCTGTGAAACTTGAAAGACAGCGCACAGTCATCCAGGCAAAGCAAGGTTAGTGATCCCATTGGGAGGAAATAAAGGGCCAAAGGCTGAAAAGCCAGAGATAGAACACAGCTCAGAAGCTCAGAGTTGGAAAGTAACACATCTAAAATCACTTCGTTTTTGAAACAGAGAAACTGAAGCCAAGAAAAGGGGAAGTGTCCTGCCTGCGGCCGGTTCTGGTCTCAGTAATCTCCAGGTATTAGTTTACCCCTCCCAAAGGCATTTACATACCTAAATTCTCTCGGGGTGTCCCTAAGGGTGGGTGGCACAGATGACTGGAAGGATGGCACGTAAGCTCCAAAAAGGTGACAACCCTAGGCTCTGGAATCTAATAGTCTTTATTACATTAACTTTTGGTTTGGTTTGTTTTTTGAGACAGGGTCTTACTATGTAGTTTAAGCTAGCCTTCAACTCACTATGTAGCCCAGGTTGGCCTAGAACTGCCGGCGACCCTCTTGCCTCGGCCTCCCCAGTGCTGGGATCACAGGTGTACGCCACCATACTGGGATTGCATGAACTTTATTGAAGAGGGAACAAAAAAGTTCCAGAAGATGTTCCATTTTGGAGCATTTGACAGCAAATGTCACATGTGATACCCACAAAGTACAGTACCTACCTCTTATGTGCTGATTTTTTTTTTTTTTTTTTACCATATACAAAGAACTTTTACATCCTTGAGATTGTTCAGGCTTTTATTTTCTAATTCTGTCTCTCTCTCTCTCTCTCTTCTTTAGGTTCACAGAAAAATGGAACAGAAAATGTAGGGAGTTCCCACACACGCCCCACTCTCAAATCCACATGCCTCCCCATCGTCATCATCTTGCACTTGGGTGGTGACGTGTTACAGTCAAGGAACCTCGGCAGACACAGCACAGGACCTTACATCCATAGGGCACGCGAGGGTTCACTCTCAGTGTTGTACGTTCTGTGGGTCTGGACAAACGTATGCTCATGTGTGCCCTCATAATAGTACCACGCAGAGTGGTTTTGGAACCGTGAATCCATATCCATTGCTCACATTCTAGAAGTCCAATGACTCAAGGACAGTTTGGGGAATAAAGGAAAAGATATATTCAGAGAGCTAGCAAACCAAAGAAGAGGGGAGCTCTCACTGACAAAGTGCATCTTGCTTAGGGTTTTCAAGGAAAGGCTTAGACAGTGTGGAGAGGCGTGTTGGCCGGCGTGCACCAGGATAGTTCCAAAGTCCAGGGTAGCTGCACATTTTGGGCAGGCTGCTCTTCTGACACACAGGCTGCTCTTATGTGTTGGTCACTGGATTTTCTAGGTGCTGTAAACCTAAAGAAAAGTTATAACTAGAAAGTCTCATGACTCGTGTTTTTTCAGTTTCTTTTCTTTTCCCAGGAACAGTATCATCATTAGGGTACAAAAAGCAGCCTTTGTCTGGAAAACAGGATGACAGCAAAAGGCTACTTTTCCACCCGGAGGACAGTGGAGGAGACAGAGAAAGAAGGGCTCTCCCTTGGAGGACAGGGAGATGACACTTGTTGGAGGATAGATTTTCATCCATGGGGTGGCTCCAGTTAAGGTGTCATCTACAGCAAAGCTAGGGGGAAAACTACTAATGAAGTGTAGACGTGTGACTCCCAAAATTAGTGACTTTTTTTTTCCAGTACTGGGGCTTGAACTTGGGGCCACTGAGCTACATTCCCAGCCTTTTATTTTTTTATTTTGAGACAAGGTTTTTCTAAGTTGTGAGGGCCAGGCTAGTCTCTGGGCTGGCAATCCTCTCACCTCAGCCTCTCAGAGTTGGGATTACAGGTGTGCACCACCACGCCTGGGTCCAAAATGTGTGCATTTTAAGAGTAAACTAAGGGTAAATGGAGCTGGAAAGTTTGTTTAGATTCTTCCTTGCTAACAGTTTTACTACCCTGAAAAATCTCTTGTTCTCTATTCATTCTTCCTGTTTACTCCAACCCCTGGCACACATGGACCTTTTTACAGTCTCCACAGTTTCGTCTTTTTGAGAGTGTCGTATACCTGGAATCATACAGTATAAAGCTTTTTCAAATTGGCTTTTTCTACTTAATAAAATGCAATTATGTTTCTTCCAAGTCTTCATCATTTGATAATTCATTTATTTTTGTGCTAAATAATGTTCCATTGTCTAGACTTGCCACTGTCTATTCATTCGCCTACTGAAGGACATATTCGTTGCTTTCAAGATTTGACAATTATATGCTGGGTGTGGCAGCGCACGCCTGTAATCCCAGGGAGGCTGAGGCAGGAGAATCGCTGTGAATTTTAGACCAGCCTGGGCCACATAGTGAGTTCCAGGTCAGACTCAACTACATAGTGAGACCCTGTCTCAAACAAACAAACAAACAAACAAAGATTTGACAATTATAAACAAAGCTATAACACCATGTGCAGATTTTTATGTGGATATAAGTTTTCAACTCATTTAGAGAAACAAATGAGGATAATTGCATAGATTACATGGTGGGAGTATGTTTAGTTTTGCAAATAACCACTACCCTGGCTTTTGAAGTGGCCCTACTCTTGGGCTGGGGATTTAGCTCAGTGGTTCTGCCACCTGCCTCACAAGCAGAAGGTTCTGAGTTCAATCCCTGGCACAAAAAAAAAAAAAAAAAAAAAAAAAAAAAGGCCCTACTCTCTTGCATCCCCAACAGTACATTAGAGCTCCTGTTGATCCACATCTGTGCTAGCATTTGATGTCAGTATTTTTCATTTTTGCCATCCCAATATGTGTGTGTGTGTGTGTGTGTGTGTGTGTAGTGGTAGCTCTTTTTAATTTTAATTCCTTAATGACCTATGAGGTAGAGCATCTTTTTATATATAGATGCTTTTCAATTTATGAGGAAGCTATGTCCTGATAAATCCCTTGCAAGTTGAAAATGTCGTAAGTTCAAGATACATTTAATTCATCTGTGATAGTCAAGTGTAGTGTCAATTTGAATGAGAAATGCCCAGCGGATTGGCTTAGCACAATTCTGGGTGTGGCTGGATGATGGATTCCCTGAAGAGGGAAGACTCACCCTGGGTGTGGGTGGCACCAACTAACAGGCTTGTAGCCTAGATGGAATAAAAAGGGACAGAATAAGGAAGCATCTGGTTTTTTGGAGGAGCTCCAGTCTTTGCCATCACCTTTGGAGGTCCGTCTCCGCACTTCCAATGCAGACTCTTCAGCCTTCCAGCATTACAGTTCCTTTCCAAACTTCGGGCAGTTCGCCTGGTGATACATTTTGCTGGAAGGGAAAAATGGCCAGATGTGCAACTATATACTGATTCAGAGGCTGTAGCTGGTAGTCTGGTCAGATGGTCAGCAACTTGGAAAATTAGTTACAAAGATATTTGGGGAAGAAGTAGGGGGATAGACCTCTCTGTATGGGCAGGCGATGTAAAGATATTTGTGTCCCATGTAGGTCCTCATCTGTGGGTAGCAGTCAACCTTTTTCTTCTGCCGCCCCTGTCATTGTCCAATAGGTTCATGAACTAAGTGGCCGTCGTGGCAGGGATGGAGGATATGCGTGGACTCAGCAACACAGACTTCCACTCCCAAGGATGACCTGGCTACAGCCACTGCTGAATGCCCAGTGTGCCACCAGCAGCAGAGACCAACAGTGAGTTCCGGATATGACGTCATTCCCCAGAGTGCTCCTCCTCAACCTCGCGGCAGGTTGACTATATGGGACAGCTTCCATCACAGAAAGTGTAGCACTTAGTCCTTACAGGCATAGACGCTTATTCCATGTATGGATTTTTTTTTTTAACAGTAGCAAAGTTTATTAAAGGTAGGAAAAGAAACAGGTTCTGCAGAGTGAGTTTGGGCAAGTTAAAGTAGGAAGAGAAGTACAGCTTACAGTGTGAGGGTGGGCCACTGCGAAAGAGAACACAAAATGGCCTCTAGGTATGGATTTGGCTCCCTTGCATGTAGTGCTTCTGCCAAAACCACCATCTGTGCACTCACAGCATGCCTTCTCCACCATCACAGTATATCACACAGCATTGCTTCTAAGCAAGGAACACACTGAGCAGCAAAAGAAGTGAGGTGGCGAGCTCATGCTCATGGAATTCATTGGTCTCACCATATTCCTCTCCAACCAGAAGCAGCTGGGTCGATAGAAAGGTGGAATGTTCTTTTTAAGATGTTATAGTGCCAGCTAGGTGGCAATACCTTACAGGGATGGGGAAAGGTTTTTCAAAAGCTGTATGTGCTTTGAATCGGTGCTCATTGTATGGTACCATTATCTCCCTTGGCCAGTAATAATGGAATCAAAAGATGGAAGTGGGAATGGTACCACTCACCATTACCCCTAGTGACCCACTAGCACAACTGCTAAGTCCTATTCCCACAACCTTATGTTCTGTTGACTTAGAAGTCTTAGGTCCAGGGCCGGGGATTTAGCTCAGTGGTTCCGCCGCCTGCCTCACAAGTGCAAGGACCTGAGTTTGATACCCAGTACCAAAAAAATAAAAATAAATAAATAAAATTTAAAAAGAAGTCAAGTTCAGAGTGTGGAAGGCTTGTATTACCTTCACTCCTTTGTCAAATATCTACTAACTATATTTATGTGGGGCTATTTCTGTCCCATTGAGAATTTTATTTATGCTTTTACCACTATCACAATCTTCTATTACTTTATAATAGGGCTTAAAATTGGTTATCATAAGTATGTTTCTTTAATTATTATGTTCAGTATTTTGGTTTTTGTTGTTGTTTTTTTCATCTCCTCATAAACTTTACAATCATTTTGTGGAAGCTATATCAACAAAATAATTTGCTAGAATTTGGCTTGGGAGGATGTTGAATCTGCCAGTCAAAGTGGGAAGGACTGACCACTTGACAATGTTGTTCTTATCCATGAACTTGGACTATGTCTCCATTTATTTAGTTATTTGATTTCTTTTAGCAAAATTTTGTAGTTTTCCTCATATAGATCTTGTTCATATTTTATTAGATTTATATTTAAATATTTATTTTTTGGATTCTAATACCAATGGTATTATGCCTTTAATTTCACATTCCAGCTGTTCATTGATGGTATATAGGAAGGCTGTTAACGCTTTTATATTTACTTTTTATCCTGCAGTGTTGCTATTGTTGCTTTTAGATCATAATGTCATCTGCAAACAAAAAATGGTTTATTTCTTCCTTCCCAATGTGTATAGCTTTTCATTTCTGGTTCTTGTCTTACTGTAATAACTAGAATTTCCATTTAATATTGAAAAGGAGCGGGGACAGGATATCCTGACCTTATTCCTGATCTTAACAGGAAAACTTCCAATTTTCACCATTAAATATAGTAAGCTGTCTTAGTTACCTTCCTACTGCTGGGACAGATTACCTGACACTTGCAATATAAAGGAGTTATCACAGTTTCCGTGGATTCATTTCACGGTTAGCTAGCTCCAAGGCAAAAACAGAATGGTGGAGGGGCCCAGCGGAATAAAGCTCCTTGTGTTTTTTGATTTATAAAGCTGTTCATGTTATAGTGACCAGAAAGCAGAAAGAGGAGAGGAGTCAGATACACTGTACCTATCCAGGTTGTGCCCCTAGTGACCCACCTCTAAAGAGGCCTCACCTAACAGCACACTCAGCTACTATACTCACTAGTTAAACCACAACATCAGTTGTATGATTTTTTTGTTGATATTCTTTTTTTAAATTTTGGTACCGGGCGGGGATTGAACTCAGGTCCTTGCACTTGCAAGGCAGGCGGCAGAACCACTGAGCTAAATCCCTGGCCCTGTTGATATATTCTTTATTAAGGAATAATTATTGAGGAAGTTCCCCTTTATTCCTAGTTTGGCGAAACTTTTTATCATGAATGTTGGATTTTTGTCAAATGCTTTTTCTGCTTCTATTGATATGGTCATGCTATTTTTCTCTTTCAACCTGTTGGTGTTGTGGGTTACATTAACTGATTTTTGAATGACAATCTAGTTTTGCATGCCAGAAATAAGTCTCACTTGGTTATGATGCATAATCTGTTTTATACATTGTTGGGTTTGCTACTATTTTATTGAGGATTTTTACATGTATGTTCATGAAAGACATGGTCTATAGTTTTCTTTTCCTGTAATTTTTTTTCTGGTACTGGGGATCAAACTCAGGACCTTGTGCTTGCAAGGCAGGCGCATTGCCACTGAACTAAAGCCCTGGCCCTTTTCTGAAATGTTTTTCTTTGGTTTTGGTGTTAGGGTAATGCTAGCTTTGTAAGAGTAAATTAAGAAATAATCCATCTTCTATATTCTCAAAGAGAATAGATGAATTGATATAATTTCTCACCTACTTTGTAGACTCACTAGTGAATTTATTTGGGCCTGATGTTTTTTGTTTTGGAAGATTACTAATTACCAGCTGAATTTCTTGAAAAGATATAGGCCTATTCGGAGTGTCTGTTTCTTCTTGCATGAATTTGCATAGATCGTGTCTTTCAAGGAATTGGTCTTATCTAGATTATCAAATTTGTGGGCAGAGAGTTGTTCATAGTATTTTTTTCTTATCTCTTTATTTTATTATTTTTAAAAAAATTTTTTGAGACAGAGTATCACTATGTAGTTGAGACTGACCTGGAACTCCTATGTAGCCCAGGCTGGTCTCGAACTCACAGCAATCCTCCTGCCTCAGCCTCCCGAGTCCCAGGATTACAGGTGTGCACCACCATGCCCGGCTTTTAGCTCTTTAATGAACATAGGATATATAGTGCTGTCCTCTTTTTTATTCATAAAGTAAAATTAAAATTTTGCCAGGCATAGTGGTTCACAATTCTAATCTTAGCACTCTGGAGGCTGAGGCAGGAGAAGTGCTGTGAGTTGGAGAGTTTGAGAATTTGAGTAAGACATTGTTTCAAAAAGCCCAAAATTTTTTAAATTAAAAACTTTAAAAATAAAAATTAAATGTTAGTATTAAATTTCTAAAATAAATTTTTATTATACTAATAATTTGTGTTTTACCTCTTTTTTAATCATCTTGGTAGTTTATTGATTTTATTGATTAGAAAGAGCCAGCTTGTTGGATTAGTATCTGCCATATTTGATATTATTTGCTATTCAGTGCCCTTGTTCTTTTATTTATTTATTTATTTTTGGTACTGGGGATTGAACTCAGGTCCTTGTGCTTGCAAGGCAGGCCAGCGAACCACTGAGCTAAATCCCCAGCCCCCTTGTTCTTTATTATTACATTCCACTCTTTCTCTACATTTTGTGGTTTAATTCAGCTGTTGTGTGAGTCCTTTTTCTTTCCTTTCTTTTCTAGCATATTAATTGTGCTGCACTTGCAATATACATTTATAGCTACTCCACGTCTAATTTCAAACAACACTATACAGATTCTCAAGGAGTGCAAACACCTTAAAATAGCAAAATATTTCTAATTCCTCTTTTCTGTCCCTTGTTGTTCACTGCTGTCATTCATTTCATTTATACATAGACATACACAAATAAATACATATATAAGCATGCTTAATCAAATACATTGTTTTTATTGTTTTGAGCAAAAAAGTTTTTATTTTACTGTTACTTCTTTCTCTAATGATCTTAATTTTTTAAATATAAATTTGAGTTTCTGACCCATGTCATTTTCTTTCTCTCTGAACTACCATTTATTGACAGGTAAGTCTATTGACAACAAATTCAATGGTAATTTTTTAATTTCCCTTTCACTTTTGAAGAAATTTTTTCCCAGAATACAGAATTATAGGTTGCTGTTGTCCTTGTTTTTTTCATCTCAACACAAAACCATTTCACTTCTATATGTGAACTCCCCTTCCACTGTTTTCAAGATTTATTTCTTTATCTTAGATTGTCTGGAGTTTGAATATAGAGTACATGTAGGTGGTGTGTGTGTGTGTGTGTGTGTGTGTGTGTGTGTGTTCATTGATTTTGCTTGATGTTTTCTGCATCTCCTAGATGTGTTGTTTGCTGTCTAATATTAATTCAGAGGAAATTCTCAGTCATTGTTTCAAATATTTTTATTTTTATCTGGTTTTTGTCCTGCTGGTCCTATTACACATGGTTATACCTTTTGTAGTTTTCTCACAGTCCTGGACAGTCTTCCTGCTTTTTTCATTCTTTCATCTGTTTGAAATTCAGTTTTGGATGTTTCTATTGACATATCATCCATCCTAAAGCTCAGAGATTCTTTCATCAATTGAGTTCAGTTTACTAATAAGCTTGTTCTTAGAATTCTTTATTTCTGGCATAGTATTTTGGATCCCTAGAATTTCTTTTTGACTCTTTGTTAGAGTTTTGAGCTCTCTGCTTTCAATACCCATCTGTTTATTTTTTATGTTGTTAGTCCTCTTAGCATGTTAATCATAGTTATTTTTAAACCCCTCTCTGACAATTCCGGCATTTCTGTCATATTTGACTCTAATACTTGCTCAATCTCTTCAAACTGTGTTTGTACTTTTTAGTATGCCTTGTAATTTTTGGTTATAAGCTAGACGTACTAGACCACTAGTAATGTGGTGGTAATGTGTCATGGATAGGAAGCATTCTGTAGTTCTGTGACTAGAGCACAACCTTTAATGAGCGTGGGCCTCTACCTGTGAACTTCATAAGTGTTTTCTTGATTGTCCCCTTTTTATGTGGGACAGGATGGCCAAAGGGGGCTGAATTTAGGTATTTTCTTTCTTCTAGTTCAGTTAGACTCTGATAAAACCCAAATAGGTCAGGCTCTGGTAAAATAGCTTTTTTTTTTTTTTTTTTTTGTGTCAGGGATTGAACTCAGGACCTTATGTTTGTGAGGCAGGTGGCAGCACCACTGAGCTAAATCCCCAGCCCTAAAATAACTTCTCTTGACAGGATGTCTTAACAGAATTTTCTGGCATATTTCAAAATCTTTATTTTCATCCTCTCTTTGCTGAAAGTATGAAGGGATTTTCCTCCAGTCTTCATGTGAGAACCCAGTGGAGATCCAGGAGGTAAATTTTACAAGTATGGATGGGTACACTCTGTTAAGTCTGTGTTTCCTGGAGTTCTCAATTCTCAGCCTTGTCTGCATTGAATCCTCATCAAGTCATCAAAAAGAGTTGAGGTTCCCTACCCTGGCAGTGATTTTTGCAGCGGCTTCTGCTCTGGGTCTCTGCTATGCCAGGGTATGAATTTTTGTATCCATCCGTCTGTCTCTCCAATGCTGGCAGTAATAATTATCTCTGTGGTCAGTTATCATTGTCAACCAGGGAAGCTCTGCTAAGCTCTGGTATCTAGGGTTTTTGATGGTTGACCACATAGGTATGGCTGATATTCTCACGTGTCTGACTTTTAGTCTCAGACTCCTCCAGGCATCAAACTGGTAGCACATGGCCTAAGATCTCCACCATAAATCACAGTTAGCATAAACTATCTGGCATGGTCCCAAATGTTAGATAAACAAGGTCAATTTCTTCCTTTCTTTTTTTTGTTCTTTTTCTCCCCCCCGCTCTTTTTTCTGTACTGGGGATCAAATCCAGGGTCTTGCCCATGCTAGGCAAGCACTCTTCCTCTGAGCTATATTCCTAGCCCTTTTTATTTTAATAAATTGCCCTAGCTAGCGATGAACTTGCCGTCGTCTTGCCTCAGTCTCCCAAGCAGCTGAAATTACTGGCATGCACCTGCCTCCAAGGACAGTCTTATTAATAGGATATTCTGAGAATTTAAAGTTTATTTTCAAGGAGCCAAAAAAAAAAGGGATTTAAACCTTTCTTTAAAATTTGCAGGATTTGAGTAATTCAGATCTGCTGAATGTGTTTTGCTGCCCATCATTCTAACGGACTAATGAAGAAAGATTACATGACTTCTTACTAAACCTCAAAAAGGCACTGGATAAAATTCAATATCTATTTTTATTTTTACAATTTTTTGTTTGTTTGTTTTTTGTTTTTCTTCTCTGTACCGGGGGGTCGAACATCAATCAACACCTCACACTTGAGAGGCAGGAGCGACTGAGCTAAATCCTTGACCCTCTATATTTTTAGAAGAGAATCTTTTAAAAAGCTACGAATAAGAGGAAACTTTATTAATTAGAAAACCAGGCGTCGTTAGCCGGGCCCTGTTCTTGGGGAGGGCAGTCATATGCCTAAGGGACACAGGTGAGAGGCTCATCCCTCCCGGGCTCCTCCCCAGACTTGCCCCCGGAACAAGGGCGGGAATAAAGGCACAAAACACTTGACTTTGCGGGGTGCTCGTGTTAACAGGCGGCATCCGGCCCTAATCTCACCCTAATTTGGTTTGATTTTTATAGCCAAAGAACCCCAGAAGGCTAGTGATGCGCGTGATCATTTTTTATTTTGGTAATCATCTTTTATTCTAATTTGTTTTTCTCTAAGAAAAGAGCTACTATAAACAAAGGGTAAGAAAACCCCAAACTCTTGAGAATTCCCTGCGCCCTCTGGAGCTCGGCGAGCGCAGGTGACCCGTCTTCAATTACGCCTCGCTCCGCCCCGCTGCGCCTGTCTTTTTAAGCACGCGAAGCTCTCCATTGGGAGGGGTGGGGCAGGGGCGGGGCTCTCTCCGCGCTGAGGTCTTTGGGAGCGGTTCCCGGGGTCTACTGCATCTTTAAGGAGGCGGGGCTCTGCCCGGAGGAGGCGGGGAAGTTCCCGCTCCCCGGATCTCTGGCTTCCGGCAACTCGGCGGGACGGAAGGGCCAGGCGAACCTGTCCGGCCTAGGAGTCCCGGGGCTGCTCGCGAGGTGAGGCGTCTACGTGTACGAGACCAGTGCTCGGGCCGCTGCCGCACAGCTCCTAGCCCTAAAATTTGCCGTTGCTTCGCGGTGTCCCTGGCTGTAGCGTCGCCTCCAAAGCTGCCTGGCAGTGTGCGAAGCTCCTCCCATATGGTGTGTCCTTTAATGGCTCCTGCACTGTGTTGAGTAGGTGCCGCTATGAACCCGTTTTACAGATGAGGAAGCTGAGGCCCAGAGGAGCGCCCACACAGCAGAGAAGGAACAGAATCGGAAATAAAACCCAGGTCTGTCTGATCCCAGAGCCTTTGTCCTTACCCGCCGTCTAGGCTGAACAGCTTTTGTTCGTCACCTCTCCTACCTCAGCCTCTCCTCCCGCATCCTGCCACCCAGTCTGCATCCCTAAACATTCAGCCGGTGGAACATGTAAACTAGATGGAACTTGTAGACTCCGGCGCTAGTTTCTTGTTGTTTTGTTGCGACGGGGTCTCTTTATGTAGTCTAGACCTTCCTTGAGCTATGTTACTTTGGCAGGTCTCGAACTTGCAGCAATCCTCCTGCTTCAGCCTTCTGAGTGCTGGGATCATAGGCGTGTGCCACCTCACCTGGCAGTTTTATAACAGTTTCATATGTAGACCTATCAAATCCTACCGACAAAGGTGCCAAAGGCAAGCAGCACTTTTTCTAACCCTGAAATGTGTTTTGTTTGTAGATATTTTACTTTGAAATCTGATGAAGTGTTATCTTTTCCTTTTAGACCCCTGCACATTTTCTTCCTCCTAATTGGGAGAAGACCCACTGGCTGAATGGCAGCTGTGGATAACTTGCGATTTGAAGGTACAGCAGTTGGGGTGTCCACCTTTATGATGACTATTTCCGCCAGTGGCAGCACTGGATTTTCATTGCTAAGTTGGCTTGTACATTATTTCATACACCTTGGTAGGAGAATGGTGGTCGCACTCAGGGTTTTGATGTTTGTCCATACCAGCTGTTCATTTTTGCCACCTGACCTTTCAGATGGGTACACGTAGCAGAGATTTGGTTCAGTGGTTGCCTAGTGTTTTATAAACACATAGCACTTATTATATATCAGGCACTGTTCTAGATGTCTTACATGTGATTCACTTAGTCCTTATATCAGTTTTTGGTTTTTTGAGAGTCTCACTATGTAGCCTTGAATTCAGTATGTTGCCCAGGCTGGCCTCAAACTCCTGGCTATCCTTCTGCCTCAGCCTGCGAAGTGCTGGAATAACAAGTATGCCTTACCATGCCTGGCTCCCATATTTTTCTCAATAAGAAATGGAGGCACAGAAAATTCAAGCAGTTTTCCTGAAGATCACACAGTTAATAAACCATGAAGGGAGGATTTGAACCCAGCAGTCTGGCATCACAGACTTTACTGTCGAGGAAGAGGTGTGATGTCTAAAGAGAAATCCACTTTTTTGACGAACACCACCATCTCCATAATGTGTCTAGTATCTGACCACTTCTCTCAGCTTCCACCTCTACTCCCACCATGTTCAGGGACACTTAGTACCTTTCGTCCTAATTACAACCCCTATTACCATCCTCTGGTTTCTTGCTTCCTCCCTTCCCTCTCTAGACTGTGTAATTTGCTCCTGTGGTAATCTTTTAAAAACTGTCAGGTCATGTTCTTTTACAACCTTCCATTAGCTCCCATCATACTAGGAGTGAAAGCTGGGGCTTTCTATGACTTAGGAGGCCCCCGCATGATCCAGCCTTCCATTACCCTGATTTCATCTCCTGCCGCTCCTGCCCTTTCATTCTCTCTGCCCTAGAAGCAAGGCCTCATCACTTTTTCTGGTACAGTCACAGTTAGGGGTTTTGTGCCATCTTTCTGTCTTAAGACATTCTTTCTCCAGTTAAGCATGTGATTTACTCCCTTTCTCTGATCAAATCTTGCTTTGTTAGAGAGGCTTCCTTGGAGTGGAGTGCAAGAAGGTTGAAGCATAGAGAACAGCATGTGCAAGTCCCTGAGGAGGAAAGAAGTTTGATTTTCTTCCCACCAGATTGAAAGAAAGTCTTTGTTCCAGACCACAGACAGTGAGGCGAGTGGAGGTTGACAGGTGAGGCTGGAGAGGAGGCAGGCAGCCACTCAGGCAGGCTTTATAAATTGTTTTTTTGTTTTGTTTTGTTTTTTTGAGACAGGGTCTCTATGTAGTTTCAGCCACTCAGGCAGGCTTTATAAATTGTTTTTTTGTTTTGTTTTGTTTTTTTGAGACAGGGTCTCACTATGTAGTTGAGACTGACCTGGATCTCACTATGTAGCCCAGGCTGGTCTTGAACTCACAGCGATCCTCCTGCCTCAGCCTCCCGAGTGCTGGGATTACAGGCATGCGCCACCACGCCCGGCTCCAGGGTTTATAAATTGTGTTGAGGACTTTAGTCCTGAGAAAAGAACACAGGGGCTGTGGGAATCTTAGAAAGCTTCCCTGAGGAAGAATGGTAGTGTTACGTGAGCCTTCATGTGGAAGACTATCTGTGAGGGAGGGAACAGAGGCAAAACATGGCTTAGGAGATATAGAAGCTGAGAATGCTCATGACAGAAGTCAGGCACCAGCCTTGCCCTCAAGGAGCTGAGGTGAGCAAGAATAACGTGCAGAGAATGTGTGAGCAAGCATGGTGTTAGAAGCAGACACACTACACTCCAGCCAAGCCATGCCATCTGCCGTCCCTCTGCTGTGGGAGACACTTCCTATTCTTGGGTCCTGCTCATCTCCCTGCCTTTCCGTGAGATGCTTTCCCAACTCCTCCAGCCGTTCTTCTCACTTTCTGGATCTCCAACTACTGTAGATGAATTACCTTCCTTTGAGTCTCCTTGGTCTTTGTATTTCTTTTTTCTTTTTTGTTACTGGGGATCAAACTCAGGACCTTGTGCTTGCAAAGCAGACAGTGGAACCACTGAGCTAAATCCCTGGCCCCAGTCTTTGTATTTCTGTAGTGCCCCTCTCTGTTCCTCCTGGCTTGCCCTTCTCTCTGGAAAACTTTTAAATGTGCGGCTTAAGTATATCTTCCTTGGCCAGGTGTGGTGGTGCACAGCACTTGGGTGGCTGAGGCAGAAGGATCGCCACAAATTCAAGACCAGCCTGAATTACACAGTGAGACCCTGTAATATATAGATATATTTATATATATCTATATATCTTCGTTGGTCTGAGTCTCTCTGGCAAGGCTCTATCTTTTTAAATGTCAGTGTCCTATCCAGTAGTTGTTAATGGTAGTATAATCTCATGTCATACAACCTCTCATTGAGGAGGTATGATCTATATTTTATAGGTGAAGAAACAGAGACTCAATGGGAGTAATTTGTCCAAGATTATGGGTCATGGACTTGGTCTTGTCTTTTGTGTGTGTTTTGTTTTTTGTTTTTCTGGTACCAGGGATCAAACTCAGGACCTTGTACTTGCCAGGCAGGCGTGGTGCCACTGAACTACATCCCTGGCCCCATGGACTTAGTCTTAACTTGAACAAGAATCATCTCATTCCAGACCCTTATGCTGCTTAAACAACCCAAACGTTGCTGAGGCTGGAATAATTGTTGTGTATTAGCTGTCTGATTAATTTTTATTCAGTTTGGTTTTCTGCGTAAAACTATTCATTTAGCTGAAGGGCAGTAAGAGTAAGCTCAGTTATACAAGTGCCCCATCCTACTGGCAGGATCTATGCCATGCATGTAGTGTTAATGATGGTACCATTCCTTGGGCCTTCAAAGGCTCAGAGCTGCCCTGGATTTTATTCAAGTACAGCTAAATATAATGTGTTAGGATGCTCAGAGACAGGAAGTCCCAGTCTCTGCTGATGGATGTAAGTAGGTCAGATTCTTTTGGAAAGCAGGTTAGCAGTATGGATCAAGAACCTTAAACCTGGGCCAGGGATTTAGCTGAGTGGTTCCGCTGCCTGCCTTGCAAGCACAAGGACCCAAGTTCATTCTCTGGTACAAAAAAAAGAACCTTAAACCCGATAACCTAGTGATTGCACTGGTAGGTGGTCATCCTGAGACTGTAACTCAAAAAGACTGTAACTACAGACATTCCTTATATATTTCAAAGACATAATATAAAAAGTTTTGTATGTAATCACTAGTAGATAAAAGCAGGGTACAAGATTGTTGGTACTTGGTACTCTGGAAACATGAGGTAAATATTTGTTGAATGAATGACAGTCACTGGCATGAGTCTCACTATGTAAAGAAAAGGAAATATCAAAATGTTAACAGTGTTTGCCTTTATGTGAAGGGACAAAGAGCAATTTTTTATTATTTGTACTTTTTTGTCCTCATATTTTCTATGTGATTACATAGGACTTTTTAGAAAAGATAACTTCCATTAACATTTTTTTAACTTCAGTCAAAGAAGGGAGGTTTAGATTGGGCCAGAAACACTTTGCTAAGGACATGACTTAGGTAATATTCCAAATTCTCCCCTCTAATTTTGTGTGTGTGTGTGTGTGTGTGTGTGTGTGTGGTACTGGGGATTGAACCCAGGACCTTTGCATTGAGCTACATCCCTGGCTCTTTTTTGTTCTTTATTTTGAGACAGGGTCACTAAGTTGCCTAGGCTGGACTCAAACTTGTGATCCACCTGCTTTAGATTCCCAGAGTGCTGGGGTTAGAGATGTGCACCACAGAGCCTAGCCACTCTCCAAACTTTTCTTTTTTGTTACTGAGAATCAAACTGATGGACTCATGCTTGCCAGGCAGACGCTGTACTGCTGAGCTACATTCATGGTCCTCTCCAAATTCTTTGACATAGATTTTATTCTCTCTATTATATGGGTAGGAACACTGAGGTTTATAGTTCATATACTCAAGCTCATGCAGTTAGTAAGTAGCTGAGCCAGGACTAAAATCCAGGTCTGACTCCAAATCCTGTTGTCTTCATAATTATTTTTCAATGTCAGATTAATTTCTAGATGAAATTTTTTTCCCCAAGCTTGTGGCTATTAGTCTTGGATAGGGTCCATAGCAAAGCGGATGTAACCACTTGTCTCAGTGGAAGCATAGCATTGCCAGTGTGTGTAAGGTCCCTGAAGCCCTTTTGTTGCACTTATTTTCAGAATTTGGAGATGCATCCACTTCTCAAGCAACAAACCCAGATGCCACCACGATAAGCATTGAGGATCCTGGTGAAACCCCAAAACATCATCCAGGACCTGCAAGAGGCTCAGGGAGAGAAGAGGATGATGAATTACTGGGAAATGATGACTCTGACAAAACTGAGGTTTGAATTTGGGATTCTTTTCTTTGAATTTTTTTAGGGGTTTGTTTATGTACTTATTCACTGCATCAGGTACAGTGCCAGGCAGTGGCCACACAAGGGACAATGACCTGTGGCCTTTACCTTGAAGAGGGAACAGGCAAACAGACATTATCAATGGAAGCACTGGCGGAGGGCACATGGTGGGGAGTAGGAGCAGAGAGCAGGTTAGGAAGGCTTCCTGCAGGAAGTAACTGGTCTGCATCTGGATGCAAGAGGATGTGGCCAGAGGAGGAAGTTGGATGAGGGCAATGTGCACAAGGGGATTGGTCTTGGTGAACGCAGAGGCGTGAAGGAACATGGTGCAGGTCTCATTATTTTAGTGGAAATGGAAATTAAAACTAAAGCTTGGGCCAGGGATTTAGCTCAGTGGTGCTGCGCCTGTGTTGGAAGCACAAGGTCCTGAGTTTGATCCCCAGTACCAAAAAGCAGAAAAAGTAAAATAAGTAAAACCAAAGCTTAAAACCTTTTAATTGGAACATTGGAGAGAAGAAAGGAAAGGACTTCAGCTTAGGTAGCTGGAGAGGGCATACTCTGATGCTGGGGTTCGGACCAGCCCAGCTCTCAAGGATTGGTGGTAGGCTAGTGTTGATCATTGTCTCAGTCCTGGTGTCAGAGTTCTGGAATCTCTATGGTTGATGGGTGGCTTTGATTCCAAGAAAAGATTGTCTCTGTCTGTGATGGTCTTGGTTATGTGGGGTTCCACGTTTCCTGAAATACAGGTGTTCATGCTTTTGGGTCCCAAAGAAATTCTTTCCAGGTTCTTGGTTTACCCAAAAAAGAGAACTACACATGACACACAGGAAAGATAGTGGGATGTACATTTATTCAAGTTGGAAAAGAAATACACTCTTTCCAGTTTTACTAGTAAATCTCTTCCTAGTAAGGGACTAGGGCACCATGGCACAATTGCAAACTCACAGTTGAATATTTGACCTTCAGATTGATAAAGCAAAGCAGGAATAAAGAAGCTCTGACTAGGACTCTTAATTCTTAATATATGGCTCTAGTTTGAGAGGAGGTTTTCCAGAAAAGGAAGTTAAAACAGAGTAAGCTCCACCTGTATCTAAAAGGAATTTGTATACCCACGGTGTTCAGGATCACCAACGATTTCTCATAAGAGATGGAGATGTCTGAACAGTGTGGCATTACAATTTGCTCCAGGCCCCTTCTGTCCTCTTCGTCATAGAGAGACATGAAGCTCTTGGCTGGCCTAGCCCCTCCCTGAGAGTAGCAACAGTCAGTCCTCCAGTGCCTTGAGCCAGGCACATCAGCTGCCGACACACAGAGCAGGGCCTGGTTTGTGTGCCCATTGTCGAGTTTCCTTGAGTTTAAAGCAGGAACTCTTTCCTTGATTAGCCCTGAGTTTTCCCTTGGTGACTTAGGTGTGCTTTAAGCATTGCTGCTTACAACAGCCATGTTTTGGCTTTTCTTTTTGGTTCCTTTACTTTTTATTCTCCTCTAGATCCTGATTGTTGAACACAGGAAAGGCTTTGTTCAGCAGTTGGGTTGTAGGTCCTGGGACTCATCTGAAGTTTTAGTAATTTTTGCCGAATATCTGGGGTTGATTGGGCCCACGTACAGTGTTTAGGAACTGCAGAGGTATCCTGGATTCTGTATTTTGTGCAGGTGCCCTTGGTCTCATAACTGAAAGATTACACCTAGCTGCTTCACTGGATTTGGCCTAGCCCTAATGTCTTATCTCATTCACAGGTTTAGAACAATGGCTGCAGCCTTCTGTGTGTAGCTGAATGTCCCTGTAAACCTCTTATTTTTTTTTTTTTTTTTTTTTTTTTTTTTTTGAGACACTGTGTAGCTCTGGCTGGCCTTGAAATTATAGCTCTAGAGTATCAGTAACTTGAAATATCAAAATAAGTACCAAATATCAAAATAAGTATTGAATGTTATGTTAAAGTAATTGATGCTATATACTAAATATTGTGACAGAAACTCAGATTTAAGAGCCTGAGTTTGAATCCTAGTCCTGCCAATAGTAAGATAGTCTTGGGAGGGACACTTAGTTGCCTGAACTTGGGTTTCCTCATTTGAAATATGAGAAAAGGATCAGTTGAGTCTTGTGGTCATTATCATCATGATGGTTAATATTTTACTCACTGTTTAAATGCTCCTGGCCACCAGTTAAGGTCTTTTACTTGCACCATGTAATATAACCCTTAAAAAACAACAAACAAAACCCCTGGCCCTTTGCTTTGATACACACCTGTAATCCCATCACTCTGGGAAACTGAGGATAGAGGATTGCAAGTTCAAATCCAGTCTGGACAACTTGGTGACTTAGTGAGACCCTATGTGAAAATAAAACATAAAGGGCTGAGGATTTAGCTCAGTGGCACCGCATAGGTCCTGAGTTCTATCCCCGGTACCAAAAAAACCCCAAAAACATAAAAATAGGGCTGGGGAATGTAGCTTATTATGAAGGCCCTGGGTTCATTCCTAGTACAGGGGATGGAGGGGGAGCACTGACCCAGGAGGAATTTTTATCTTCATTTTACACTTGATCTTAGCCAAAAGGCCGAGAAGCGATATTTTATCTTCATTTTATAAGTGAGAAACTTGAGGTATAGAGTTTAAGTAACTTCCCCGATAACAACTGGCAGGTAGCAGATGGAGCTTTAACTCAAGGCCATCTGAGTCCAGAGCCCATGTTTCTCACTGTAAACTGTGTACAGGAGGGAGCATATGTTAAATGCTTATTAAAGTGTGTTCTCTCAGGTACAGAAGTGTTATTCCTAAAGCTGATTATGTTAGGGTTCTCTAGAGGAAGAGGGCCAATGAGATATGTTTGGAAAGAGAAAGATTATTTTAAGGAGTTGGTGTAAGTGATTGTGGAGGCTTGGAGAATCCAAAATCTGATGAGTGGAGCTGGAGTCTCAGGAGAGGTACAGTTCAGAGGTCACCTGCTGAGAGAATTCTCACTTGCTGGGATGGGGACCAGAGTGGGTATGGGTGGGGTGGGGCTGACCTTTTATTCTAGTCAGGCCTTCAATTGTTTGGCTGAGGCCCACCCATATTATAGAGGGCAATCTGCTTTAGTGAGTCAAGCGGTATAAATGTAAATCTCGTCCAGAAACACCCTGTCAGAAACACTGAGGAGAATGTTTAACCAATGTCCCTGCATCATGGCCCACGCCAGTTGACACATGAAATTAACATCACATTGAGTAACAGCAGGCACCAATGTTTAAAAAGAAATGTAGGGTTGGGGATTTAGCTCAGTGGTGCCATGCCTGCCTTGCTAGCGCAAGGTCCTAACTTTGATCCTGAGAGAGAGAGAGAGAGGGAGACCTGGCATGGTATAGGGTATGGTAACATACTATAGTCTCAGCACTCTGGGAGGGTGAAGCTGGAAAATTGTAAATTTGAGCTCAACCCAGGCAACTTAGCGAGTGAGCAAAACCCTGTCTTAAACTAAAAAAAATGAAAAGGACTAGATGTAGCTCAGTGGTAATGTTACTGGGTATCTCCTTCTAAAAGTGACTCATTTAGAACATTACTGCATTGTGGGTTGCTTGCTTTTTCTGAAGTTAGATTCCAGGTTCTCATGTCAAAGAATTATGAGCAAAATGCAGTGGCAGTTTATTTGAGAAAATAAAAAGTGAAGAAAAACTGGCTTTACAGAGTGAGCTTGGTGCTTGTAAAAGAGGAGAAAGCAAAATAAAAGAACACCCTGGAGTAAGCAGGGTGGGCTATCATGAGGAAAGCCAAGATAGCAAGCTCTTCTTGGTGTCTGTCCTTCTGTACTATCCAAATCTTGAGGAAACCTGTGAGAACCTCTACATAGTGGTCCTGAGAGGTGGTGCTAGGATCCCATGCCTCAGGCTGATGGTTAGGTCTAGGCCATCCTATTGAAAACCTGCTGGAGACCTAGGGAGAGCCTGCTTGCAAACACAAGGTCCTGAGTTTGATCCCTGGTACCAAGAGGAAAAAAGAAAAGAAAAGAAAAGCTGCTTGAGTTCTCAAAAGAAGTCCACATGCAGGGCTTTGGGAACTGTACTGTACCTGTACTCCAGGATCTTGTAATTAACAGGTCACACCTACTTCCCTAGCCAGCACCTAATCTATATCATTTAGTCCTCCTATCCTAGTGCCTATTCCAGTTGCTATGTCCAGACCCACTAGGAGAGGAATGAGTTTTGTGGCTTGCTTAGTTCTTGTTCTGGTGGCTGCAAGAACTGGAAGGAATTGGTTATTAGGTGCTATATTGATCTCCGGGCCAGATAAACAAGAGTGTATGTTTCTGTCCAGTTTGTTAGATGACAAAATAGAAATTAGTGCCATACAGGAAGAAAAATGCCAGAGTTTTGAGATAGAAATTATTTTCAGTAGTAAATATATATATGAGCTGATTGTTTTCATTTTCCTAAACAGATAAAGTCACTGCTGATTTAGTTGCAGTCAGAGACTGAAACAGACCATAAAAAGGTATCTGGGCCCTATAACAAGCCTATCTGCCACAGTAGTATCCCACCCTAGGTGGAAGGCATCATGTAGGCACTTAATGACTCTGTGACTTGCCACTGTGATCATTGCAGCAAGAACAGCTGGGATCTCACATACCACCATTGGCCCTTTTGGATTCCTCCCTCATCACGAATCATCTGGAGCTCTTCTATAGCATACCTGGCTCCAAGTTAAGGTCTTGAAATTAGACCACAGGTAGAATTGTTGATGGGATAGGGTTATTTTGGTTATGTTTGGCAGCCAAATCTGTCTTTGAACTTGGGAGACAGGGTCCAAGGAGGCTTGATGTCCCTAGCAATGAACAACTGCTACCTCAAGAGGGAGATTTGCTGCCTCAAGGAGGTTGAGGGCCTCGGTCTGTGTTTTATTGATTATTGATGGCTGGTCAAAAGTACCCTTTCTGGGGCTGGGGATTTTGCTCAGTGGTACTGCCTCCTGCCTTGCAAGTGCAAGGTCCTGAGTTCAATCCCTGCTACCGGAAAAAAAAAAAGGAGCCCTTTCTGGGCCAGGGACATAGCTCAGCAGTGCCACATCTTCCTGGCAAGCACAAGTTCTTGAGTTAGATGTCCTGGGGTAGGGGGTGGGAGGGGCTTTTGACAACAAAATAAAAGTCCCCTTTTTTTCCAGATGGCAGCATGTGCATGTAAGATCAGGAGTGCATACTTGGAAGCAGTGTGTTGAAGAGCTCAAAATAGGGCATAAGTTCTGCCTTTTGAGCTAAGGTCCTAAGAGGGAGTCCTCTGTTTCAGTGGCCTGGTTAGGCTGATTATTGCATGCTTGCACTCCTAATGCCATCCTTTGTGAAACTGCTGCCATCAGTGAACTATGCGCTTGCCATTCCTGTCAGTGGTTGGTCCCTCAGATCCAGACAGCTGGCATAATTCTGGTCAGTGGTTTATTAACATTCTTGTTTTACCTGTTTGTTAGTTGGGAGGACGGTGGCTGGGTTTAGAACTGTGTAAGACAAAAGAATGATGTCTGGTTTTTCAATAAGGGTGACTTAGTATTTAATAAGCCTTTCTAACAGACATCCTTGAGCTCTAGGGCCTTCACTTGGTGTGCAGTTAGAACTGAGAGCTTTTGTCCCGTTGTTATCTTAGAGCTAAGAGTGCCAGAGCAGCTATTGCATGTGGGCAGCTGAGCCAAGCTTGTGCTACCCCGTCTAGTCATTTTGAAAAGTAGGTCATTGGTTGGGTTTCTGGGCCCAGACACCAGGATAATACTCCAGTGGCTATTCCCTGTTTTCCAGCTATGAAGAGAGAAAAAAGCTTAGTTAGGTCTGGGATTTCTAATACCAGGCCCTGTGTCAGGGCCTGTTTCAGGGCCTAGAAAGCCTCCTTAGCAGCTGAGGTCCATTCCAATAATTCAGTTTCTGGTCCCTTAGTTGCTTCATATAAGGGTTTGGCTATTGCTCCAAAATGGGGGTATCCATATGTGGCAGAAGCCAGCCATCCTCAAGAAATACCTCATCTTCTGTTTAGACTCCAAAAGACCCAGTAAGCAATTGTCTTTGTTCTCCTTGAGGACTGTTGTCTCTGTCCAGGTGTTAAAACATACCCCAGGGAGGTTTGTTAAGAAATCTGGGCTTTATGTTGGGACACCTTGTAACACTTCTTTACTAAACAATTGGAAGTCTTAATGATGTCTTAATCAAGTAACTTATTGGTGGAACTACAAATAAGGAAGTTATCTGCATACTGTCATAGGCCTCCCTTCTTGAGTTTTGTCTCTTAAGATCTTGAGCCTGTGCAAACAGGTGGAGGCCATCTCTAAATACTTGAGGCAAAGTCCTCAAAGTATACTGTTGCCGGAACCCAGTTTGTGGATCTTTCCATTGAAATACAAACAAGTACAGTGTTGGGAGCTAGTGTCCATAGGAATAGAAAAGATGGTGTCCTTGAGATCAAGGACAGAGAACCAGTTAGTGTCTCCAGAGACCTTTGTAAAGAGAGCGTTTGGATCTGCCACCAGCGGATGAATAGGCACCACTGGCTCATTGATGATTCTGAGATCATGTAGTAGGCAATATTTTCTTGATGACTTGACTACCAGTAAAATGGTTATATTTCACTGAGACCGGCATGGCACATGTAGCCAAAAATTTATCGGTAATGGGCTTTAGCCCCAGTCTGGCTTCTCTTTTGAGGGGGTTTTGCCTTTTATGAGGGTATAGATTAGGATACTTGAGCTAAATGATTACTAGGGTGTCCTTGACAGCCCATCCCAGAGTGTCATTGTACTATGCTTAGAGGTCAGCTCTCTGCAGAGGAATCAGGCCCAGTGGAGCTGGTTTGATCAGCTCTCTGATAACTAAGACACATGTTGCCAGAGATTTGAGTGACAGTGGCCCTGAGCAGGAGGACTATATGTCTTCCAATTACTGGCATGGGTCATTATGGCCCTGTAGAACCATGAAGGCAGCTTAGAAAAGGAAATCTCCAACCAGCAATTCAGAGTGGGCAGTCCTTCCTCCTGTGTCACGGGTCCTCAACTGTATTCTGACCAGCTTGGCAAGGATTCAAGGCTTTTGAGGGCATTCCTTTGCCCAGTTTCCCAATTGCTTGCACTTGAAGCAGCCAAACTTGCCTCTCACCCTTTAAACTACCTTGGTTCCCTTTGGTGTCACAGGCTTTATCGTGAGCCTTACCTATTAGGGCCAGCATGGCTTCAGCCTGCCTTTTTTCTTTACTCAATTCCCATTTCCCCCTTCTTTTGTCACAGTTGTTAAAGCCTCCGTAAGCCACATCAACCAACTGACATATCCAAGCTTGTGGGCCCTGTTGGAGTTTTTGGAGTTTTCTCCTAATGTTTGGAGCTGACTGATAAAATACTGCCCCAGTATAATTTAGCTGTCTCTAGACTCTGGGTTTAAATTAGTATGTTTGTGGAGTATTGTAAATTAGTATATTTGTGGCTCTTCAAGTAGGTATTGGAAAGCTGCTAGATTTTCATCAGAACCCTGACTGATAGTTCTGAGCTTAGGATAATTCACAGGCATGGGCATGTCCTTGCACAGAGTAGCTAATATGGCCTGGAGGTGTAACTCCCAATTGGTTTCTCCACCTGTGGTGTTATAATCCCACCTGGAACCTTCTTGATGCCCAAATAACACGTCATTCGGCTGATTGCCATCAGGTGAGGCCACAATGGCCTCATTAAAAGCCTGTTTTGTAGCTCTTATGATTTCCTTTCTTTCTGTTACTGTGCAGCAAGAAACAAAGATAAACTGACATCTTGCTAGGTCTGATCAAGAGCCATTGTCAGGGTATGTAATCTGCCAGCAGATTTCGTAGGGTCTTAAGAAAATTTACCCAGTTTCTCTACACTTGCCACTTCATGAAGGGGTAGGATGGTGACCATTTTAGATGTTGAGTTTCCAGAGTCTGGGGCTTTGTGGTAGACAGACCCAGACCTAGTATAAGGTAGGCTCAGAAGGTTGTCTTTATCCCCTGGGGGCACTGACAGGTTGAGAAGAGATAATCCGTTGGGAGGAGGGGCTGACAAGAGGAGTCCTCAGCAGTGTCAGTTCTTGAACAGGAATTAGTTCTAAGGCAGGATTTGCAAAGATCAGGCTTTTGGTAGTGGTCCATGAAGCCTTGACAAAAGACACCTCTGACCATTTCCATTGTCTTTTGTAAAAAGCCTATTTGGAGTGAGCTGTTTTACTTCAAGCAGCCATTAGGGAGCCACACTTCCCAATTACCAAGTTGGTACATAGGTCATACGCCTCATTACACAAGAATATAAGATATTTACTTCTTTTTTTTCTTTTTTCTTTTTTTTTTTGGTACTGGGAATCAAACTCGGGGCCTCAAGCTTGCCAGGCAAGCGCTGTGGTGCTGAGCTACATCCCTGGCTCCATTGTTTACTTCTTGAAGGTTTGAGTTTATCCTGGTATCTTAAAAGGCATCCAAGCAGGGAGTCACATAGAATAAATTAGCATTCCTCATTATGGGTCTGTGGACAGAAGTAAAAGCTAGGTTGAAAGAACCTTACATGATGTCCCATGGGTCAGTCCCTAACCTTTCAGCTCCAAGGCACCCCGGTAAAGCCAAAGTCCTTTGGATTCAGATGCCAGATATCTCTGGCCTTGTGTGGACACCAGTGCTACTTTCTCTGGACTTCTGGATTTTTCCCTTTGTCTACAACCCATGTCCTAGACACGGGTCTGGAGCTGGGATGCCCTACTGGCTAGACACCTCTAACCAATTATAGAATCATCTAAACTTATGGCATGCCTGTCTATGGAGGTGCAGTAAGAGTTTTCCTCCATAGATCTCAGTGAAACACTGATAAATTTTCCCGCCTCTTGGGGACCCTGGCTGAGTAATTTGACAGATAGTCTTCAGTCATGATCCACTTTTCAGGGGAGTGGTTCCTTTGGGTCCTGATACGTTTTTGCACCAGCTGTTGCAAGTAGGGTAGGTGGAGTTTGCTCACTTGCAAAGGCCTGAGGAAAGTCTAATGGGTAAGGAGCCAAGTAGATAGCAGTCTAAGAACTGGAATAGCATGAGTCCCTAGGGAAAGAGACCAACACTGGGAAGGCTATCTGAGCCACTATTACCCTGGAAAAGGTGGGATTCTGGACACCAAAGCTACTAGTAGCCCAAGCCTGGCCTATCTTTAATACTTGAGCTCTTGTACAGTCCCTTCACCCCGTCCTAGCCCCTTTCCCTGTCCCCAACTCCCTGCATTTCCATCCACCCACTTCACAAAAGGATAGATGAAAACTTCTTCAAAGTGAAAGTTGAAGAACATTTCAGAGGAGTTAAAAAGATCCTGCTTGTTTGCTTTATGAAAGATGGGGATGAAACGTGAGAAAGGATGGAAAGAACAATTTAGAGGGCCTCCTTCAGGAGAAAGTTTTGTTGCTTTTGTGTTTGTTTGTTTGTGGCAGGGTCTCACTATGTAGTTCAGGCTGTCTTGAACTCACTATGTAGCCCAGGCTGGCCTTGAACTCAGTGATCCTCCTGCCTTAGCCTCCCAAGTGTTGGGATTACAGGCGTGCGCCACCACACCTGGCAGACTAAAATGTTTAGGATTAGGAGATGCTAGCAACTAAAAAGGAAACCCCAAGCTTCAGGGGTTCATGGCAAAAGGGAAATTGTACACACATAAACCTGAGCAATGTATGGAAGTTTTTTTGCTCCTGGCAGAGCCTAAAAACAGGAAAGAGAAGAGAAAAATGTAAAATTTCCCCAAAGAGACTTTACCTCCTGGCTGGCTTACCAGGATGTATCTGTGGGTGATAGGATCTGGGGCAGTTCCTAGGTTCTTGTGCATGATGAGTAAAGAATTGGATGTGGCATTCAACTTAAGGGAAAAGCAGCAGAGTCTATTAAGGTGATAGTATACTCACATTGAGCGGGCTTTTGCCTGCATAGAGAAATGGCATGAGCACTGAGGGCACAAGGTTCGGGGTTTAATTGTTACATTGGTTCTGTACCCCGCTGGGGTCACCTCCCGTTGGGGGTCTTCCAAAGTGTGACTAAAAATATGATTGACAGAGTGCTGACTTGTTACCTGTGTTGTATACGTCCTTTCCTGTAATTCATTCTGTTGTAATTGGATGTATGAGATGCAGTCCATATGCATGAACCTTCAGTGAGCTCCAGGTGCAGAAAAGTTACTGTAGGTTATGCCAGTAGGTCTGGTGCCCATACCTCTTGGTTTAGAATTTTGGAATTTTCCAGGGCAGGCTTGTGGGCCTTTCATCTTCTTATCTCTGCCTCTGTGTAGTAAGCCTTAGGACAAGGTGGGCAGTGTCTAGGGGCATTGCTCAACTTCAGGTGAATAAAGGGAAGTAAAGGGGCATTGCCCAGCAGTGAATGGAGAGGAGTGGCCCCATATCCTCAGTTGCATTATCTATATTACTATCTTAAAATCAAAAGGGTTGGGGTGTAGTGATAGAGCCCTTGCATGACCTATACACCCCTCTGGGTTCATTCCCAGTACTGGAGGAAAAAAAGAAGAAGTTGATAGTCATGACATCAGGTCTGCATCTACCATTGGAGAGCTGTGTTGTGGGGACAGGCAAGACCCTCCTCAGGACCTCCTTTCCTTTGGAATTTTGATTTTCTTTCTTTTCTTCCTCTCAGGTTAGTAATTTTTTAATACTTTAGAGTGAATCGGTATATCAGATCTTTCAGACTGCAGATGACAGTAGCAGTAAGGATCTTGAAGTGGTGGGAGAGGAAGATAGTTACACCAACTGTCTTCTATTCTTTCTTTTTTCTTGTGAGTTCTGGGAGATTGATCCCAGGCAAGCACTCTACTGTTGAGCTCCATATATCCTCCCTGTTTCCTATGAGGTCAATCTTGTTAACTGTACACTTAGTCCTTGACTTACGAACGAGTTCTATTCTGGGAAAATTGTTTATAAGTAGGGGACTTACTATACTTTGTAGTGAAGGACACTAAGTTGTAAAGGAATGTAATAATTTACCAGAGCTACTTCCAGTGGCAGAGTGGGGTGGGGTGGGTTTGAAAGCTTTGGGTGTGACTTAAAAACAGATGCTTGTTGCTCTATCAGGCTAGGAGTGGAGCATTGGCTATTGCAGAATTGATCATTGAATGCAGAAGAGCCTAGTGTTTCATACGTTTTGGTTTCTCATCAGATCAATTCTCTTTTTCAGCAGCCAGAATTATGAAAAGTTTTTAACTTTATGAGTTTTATTGTACAATGTGTACCAACAGGAAAATGTCAATAAAATAAAACATTAAATTTTATATATATGTGTAGAATAAACATTTTTAACCATCTGTTTACCTGCTTATAAGAGCTAAAAAAAAAGCAGAAATAAATTTCTGTGTGAATTATAATGAAAATACAAACAAAACTACCACAGAAATAGATCTTTGTTTCAGTTATCAAACCTAAGGCAGTATTCACACATGACAACAGAATGTTCCATATATAAGTCTCACTTACACTGATAGCATGTGTGTTTAGCTTTCCTTTCCTGTTTGTCAGGCCATACTTGTTACCTCTCTTGTTTTCCTCTTTTATCAGGAGCTTCCTATTATACAATGACCACTTTTCAGGAAAATGAAAAAGCAATAAAATAAAATGAAGTTTAAAATATATACTATTTAGAATAAACATTTTCTACATCAACTATTTCTTTGTTTACTAAATGTAAAAAATAACAGCAGAAATAAATTCCTATGTGAACTACAATGAAAATACAAATAAAATTCTACCACAAAAATAATCTTTACTTCACAATTATCACACCTAAGACGGTTTTCACATATGAGAACAGCATGTTCCACACACAAGTACTGCTTACACTGATAGTAACATGTGTTTTGTTTTCCTGTCTTCTTTGGTAGGGTGTACTTGACATCTTACTGGTCTTCCCATTTCTTAGGAGGTTGTTGTGATGTTTCACCTGTCCCAGAATTTTTTTGTGGAATTCTTTGGCTAGATACATATTGTTCTTCCTCTATTGTAGTTGATCATTTATCAATTCCAGTCCTAGTCCTCCAAGGAAATTTCTCCATGATATTTTGTCCTTGTTATTTTCTTTGTAAATGATGAAACTATTCATGCCTGACATGTTTAGCATCCAGTAAAACACAACCATTGGTCAACACTTTGTGTTTCAAGTGACATCATAGCTGCTGCATAACTCATCAACAACATCTACTCCACCTTTCATTTTGTTGTAAAATGTGGCCGTTTCTGGCTTCATTTGTGTTGTGGATTCACTATCAATCTTTGTGTTTGTTTTGAGACAGGGTCTTCCTGTGTAGCCTATGCTCTCCTGTAACTCACTAACTAATTACGCAGAGGCTGACCTTGAACTAACTCACAGGGTCCTGTTGCCTCAGTCTCTTGCGCGCTGGGATTATAGGCACCACCACACTCCTGGACTCACTGTCAATCTTGTCATCATGGTGTAAAGTTGATAGTATCAATACTACTTTGTGTTTCTTCTCCATGTAAGAGGCCAGTGTTATGTCTTTCTAAAATCCAAAGATTGTATTATACATTTCTCTATTGTGAACTTGTGACATATTTTCAGGAATCTTAGATTTATTCTTAGCAACAGTTCCTGTGCTGGTCAACTGGTGTTCTTTTAGTAAGTGTAACATCAATGGGTAACTTATGAACCAACTGTCAAATAAGACACTTGGGTTACCTTTTGAAATAGGTGCAACAAGTCTGTTTATAGAGTCATGTGATTTACTACAGCACAAAGAAAGACCTGGTGGCTGAGTCCAGGATAAATTTCTAAATTCAAGGTGTAAAGCATCTTTGCATCTACTAGGGCATATATTGTTATACCATGTTTGGAACGTTTACCTGGCATATATTGCCAGAAGCTTCAATCACCATGAAGTGATGCAAGTTGTTTGTCAACTATGTATTCAGATAGTGTATAAATTGCTTGAAAGTTTGAAACAATGCTCTTAACAAATGAGTAAATAGCCACATTGTTGGATTTTTTTCCTTTCTTGGCAGTTCTTTTTGTCATCATAATATAGGTAATTTTAAAGTAAACCAAATCTCTTGAGTGTCATTATTGTTCTAAAAATCTCAATACCACATCTCTCACTTCTCCATAAATCCTTTAGATTCTGATGATTAGAATGATAAAGTCCTGCTCTGAGGGCTTTTAGTTCAGATAGTGAGGTGTCATGATAAATATATTTTTGAGTGTTACTATTGATGCATATAGAATGTTTTCTTGTATTTCATTATTTGCATATTTTAAAACATCTTGTATCGTATCATCCATTACAAACAATTTCCAACATTGAATCACAGTGTTGGCATTCTGTCCAATACGTTTCACCCTAGGCAAGAATCTAATACCATTTTCTGTTTTTTTTTTTTTTGATCTTTGACAGTTACTTGCTGGACAGAAGAAAAGCTCTCCCTTTTGGACATTTGAGTATTATCAAACGTTCTTTGATGTGGACACTTATCAGGTTTGTAAGCCATTTTCATCCTTCCTTTTACAGGAGAGAGATGTGTTTCTTCTGTGATTAAATAGTCAAATCATGGGAAAGTCTTTCTTTACTAAAAGAGGTCTTAAAAAAGAGGTCTTACAAAAATAAAGGGTTACTACTTATGTAAAAGTACTATCATAAAAGTTCAAGTAACTGAGTTTCACTTTTGTCATAGTTGAATTTTTTAAACTTCTAAAAAAAAAGTACTCTGTAGAATTACTGTTATGTTGTTTTCCAGGTCTTTGACCGAATAAAAGGGTCTCTTTTGCCAATACCCGGGAAAAACTTTGTGAGGTTATATATCCGCAGCAATCCAGATCTCTATGGTATGTGTGGTGCTGTTTTGATTCTTTACCACATGATAGTTAAACTGGGCAAAATTTGTGGGTTGCCTAAAAATCTGGAGAATTGCATTGTTGTGGGGTCTACACTGTTTTATTTTTATTTGACTCTTCTGAGATTCAGTAAGAACCCTTGCGAAGAATTTAGGGGGAAATGCAATTAGTTCTGTTAATGCCACAACAACAAGCACCAGTATGCCTGTCAGTGTCTTCAAATGGAATTACAGGCTTGAGACAATGAAGCAAAATTGTTGATTTTACTTTATAGAGAATTTTCTGGCTGGATAAGTATGGAGAAGATAGTCTCACACTTTTTTCTTTTCTTTTTTTTGGTACTGGGATTTGAACTTGGGACCTTGTGCTTGTGAGGCAGGCCGTAAAACCACTGAGCCAAAAATCTGGCCCCTCTCATGCTTTTTTACTGATGTGCTAAGTTCAGCTGTGCCCTCAAATGGGCTGGCTTTCCTTGGGATTTGGTCACCAGCACTGGAAGTCAAAGCAGGGGTGGGCCAGGGGATAGCTGTTATTCCGCACCCACTTGCTGTCTGAGGAAAAAGTCCCAAGTCCACCCAGAGCTTCTGAGAAAATGGCTCCCGTGACAGTGGCCCTCTGTGTTTGAGGGAAAATACAGCTCTCTGCATAGCAAGTGCTTGGCCAAATTCTAGACTCTTCACGAAGCCGGGAGAATATCTAATATCAAAAACCAAGAAAAGTGGGAGTCCTCTTTGGAGGTTGGGAGGTTCCCTTCTGCTTAGCCCATGCACCCTATGACATTTCTGGAAGTTTCCCTAGGATTATGTGAACGATTCCAGGACACCTGAGGAGCCTGGTGCAGAAGCCATCGTGCTTCGGGGAGTGGTGGTGCACACACCTATAATCCCAGCGCTTGGGAGACTGAGGCAGGAGGATTTGTGAGTTTGAGGTCAGCCTGGGCTACATAGCAAAATTCTTTCTCAAAAACTGAAGAAGGAGAAGGAGGAAGGAGCCATTGTGTTGGCCCCTGTCTATCATTATCATTCAAGAGTAGTTAAGGTGGTTTCCTAGCTCTCTCATTCATCCTTCTTATTTCCAGCCTGAGGATTTCTGAGGAACGGGCTCTGTGTCTGAGTAATCTGTGTCACCTTGGCACAGAGCAACTGCTCTACAGTTTTCAAGCACCTTATCACATGGTAGGCCCTGAGCTAACGGGAAAGATTTCAAGGCAAGGCTATTGTCCCAGCCCCAGGGAGGAAGAAGAGAACCAGCATCTATTGAGCACCTGACAATTACCAAGTGTAGAGATGAGCACTATTGAATTTTACAGTAGTCTATTTCTTATGCTCCAAGGTTGCTTATCTTAACAAAAAGAGAAACCTACTCATACCCATAGAGTTACAGTAATATCAGACACAACTCAGAGTGTTTATTACCATGTGTGCCAGACAGTTATCAAGGCCGAACCTACAGTAAATCATTTACCCCATCTTTACAAGGAAGATGTTATTGTCTCCATTTTATAGATATGGACACTAAGTCATGGGCCCGGCCACTTGCCCAGTATCATATTGCTAGTAAGTGTCTGGGCTCAGTTTTCAGATCAGCACCGTAGCTCATACTTTGTATCTCTATCATTATGCTATGCTGCTTCTCATGACAAAGCCAGGGTTTGAACCCAGATTTGCTTCTTGCCATAATACTAGTAGGCTCACGACCTTTTAGACATGATTAAAATTCAGTAAAGTGTTTTATAGTAGAGAGGCATGGGCCATAGGGAGATGTAGGAGGAAAGTGGTCAAGAAATAGAGGACAGCCGGGCGTGGTGGCGCATGCCTGTAATCCCAGCACTCGGGAGGCTGAGGCAGGAGGATCACTGTGAGTTTGAGACCAGCCTAGGCTACATAGTGAGTTCCAGGTCAGTCTCAACTACATAGTGAGACCCTGTCTCAAAAAACAAACAAACAAACAAACAAACAAAAAACAACAACAAAAAAGAAATAGAGCACAAATGTGCCATTATGCAAAGTCTGGGGAGAAACTAATGAATCACCTATCTTTCAGCTTAAAGTGAATATTTCTATACAATAAAGTAACTCTTAAAAAAAAGGATGGAACAGAAGAAATGTATTTGCAGTGCACATAACCACCAAAAGATGAGAAGCAAGAACTATAAATTTTAGGTATTAAACAACTGGAGAAGAATGGACAGTTCACAGAAGACACCAAATAGCCAATAAAAGCATAAAACGCTAATCACTCGCTTCTATCAGGGAAATAAAAACTAAAACAAGACATTTATGCCTATCACTTTAGCAAGCATATTAAAGTTGGTTTGTCTTTAATTCAATTAATTCAACAAACATTGAATGCTTACTATTCCAGGCACTTTGTATACAACAGTGAATAAAACAGAAGCCCCTTAAGTAGATTGTAGTCTACTGAGTTTAACAATAAACAAAGAAAACAAGTAAAAATATATACAGTAGTTTGCTAGTTACAAGTCTAAGGTGAAAATTTAAAACACAGTCAGGACCTGAAGTGTTTGTGTGGTGTGGGAGGGGGTAGAGATTTTTCAGAGGTGAGTTTTGAGTAAAACCTGAAGGAATTGGGAGTGATGTCTGTGTCCAGTGAAGGAAAGAACATTAGAAGCAGAAGGATCAGCCAGAGCAGAGACCCTGAGGTAGGAGTGGCCTGCTGTGTTCCAGAGTAGTGCAGGCTGGCGCGGTAGACAAGGAGCTCGAGTAGATCAGGGAAGCAGGGTGGATGGGCAGACACTGATCCAGGCGTTTCCAGCTTGTGGCCAGTGGCTTGGACAGTCCTCCCATGCCTGGGCCCACTCTGAGTGAAGAGGAATTGTCTTGGCTGCATGTTAAAGGTATAATATAGTTAACATTTGTAAGTAACAAAATTTCCTTTTTAAAAAATATTTTTAGTATTGGGCCGGGATTTAGCTCAGTGATTCTGCTGCTTGCCTCGCAAGTGCAAGGACCTGAGTTCAATCCCTGGGACCCCCAAAAATGTATACATTTTTAGTATGACACAGGATTGCAGGTGTTGGGTACACCTGACTGGGTCTTGTAAGTCACCATGAGGACTTTGGCTTTTACTGAATGAGAGGCCATTAGAGAGTCTGAGCACAGAAGTGAGAGACTCTAAGTTTGATTGATTGATTTGGTAAAGAAGATTGAACCTAGGACCTTTGCACTGAGCTATATCCCCAGTTCTTCTTTCTCCCTGTGTTCCTCTATCCCTCTCTGTCTCTTTTTTTCTTACTTTGCATCCTCTCCCCTCACGCTTTTTTGTTTGTTTTTTGAGATAAGGTCTTCTCAAGCTCATTGTGTAGCCCATGCTGGCCTTGAACTCGTGGTGATTCTCCTGCCTCAGCCTCCCAAGTGCTGTGATTACAGGTGTGTACCACCATGCCCAGCTATTGTTTTTTTTTTTAATCTTTTTTTTTGGAACTGGGGATCGAACTCAGGTCCTTGCGCTTGCAAGACAGTCGCCAGAACCACTGAGCTAAATCCCCGGCCCCCAGCTATTGTTTTTTGAGACAGGGTCCTTCCATATAATTCAGGCTGGCCTTACACTCTCAGTGTACCCCAGGCTAGCTTCAAACTTGCAGTGATCTTCCTGCCTCAGTCTCCTGTGTGGTGAGATTATAGGCATGCACTACCATACTTGGCTGTCTTTTTTATTTTGAAACAGGGTCTTGCTAAATTGCCCAGGCTGGCATCAGACTTGCAATCCTCCCACCTTAGTCTTCGAAGCTTCTGGAACTACAGGGATTGCATTCAGCTCCAAGTCAGATTTCATACACATTGCTGCTGTTATCAAGTGCATAAGAGCAACAGTTTTAATAATGGATGTGTAACTGGTACACACATTAGAGCAGTGTGAAGATGCTTGGGTCCTATAACTAACTCATCAATTCCTCACTTAGATACATATTTTTAGAGAAGTGAATATATACAATATTACATAAGAAGAGTATCATTCACTGAAGCACTGTTGCTTGTAATAGCAAATATTTAAAAACCACCGAAGTATTCATCAGCAAAAGAATGGATAAATTGTGGTATATTCATACACAGAATTCTGTAGCTCTTAAAGTGAGATCTTCATATGAACATCAAGGTAGGTTTATCTCAGAACAAGGCAAATTTTAGAAAGCATGTGGTAAAAGAATATGAATGATGTGACACCATTAAAAAGATTTTTTTTTTTGAGACAGTGCCTCACTGTGCTCCCCAAGCTGGTCTTGAACTCATTGGCTTCAGCATTTTTCCTACCTTAGCCTCCCATGTAGTTGAGAATACAGGTATGTGCACTACATAGAGTTTAAAAAGATGTTTATGGAGCCAGGGATTTAGCTCAGTAGTACTGTGCCTACCTTGCAAGTGCAAGCTCTTGAGTTCAATCCCTGGTACCAAAAAAAAAAAAATGTTTACAGTGGCAAAGTAGGCACATGTGTTTATCGTTTGATCTTCTCTGTCACAAATATTTCATACTATAAAAATGCATAATATGAAAATGTCATTACAGGTGCAGTGTAGGTCTTTGTCACTCCTCTATAGTGAGTAGGAATTTGGCCTGGGAGGGTGAGAGAGAAGGCAGGGTGAAGCAGCCTGGTGGCTCTGGGATAAGTGTGTGTTACCTGAAGCAGGAGCCCCAGCTTCCTGTGGGGGTGGCTGGAGCGATTCTTAACCTCTGATCACGATGGGCCTTTTTATATAAGCCTGAGGAAGGGTTGCAAACAGGAGAGAGAGAGATGAGAATGCTAAGAGCCAGGAAGTTTTCTTGCTTCTGTCCAAGAATAAATTGCTGAGATTAAACTTAGACAAGCAGAACAAGGATGCGGATGCAGATGACTTTCCAGACTACCTGAAAATTTCTTGCCCCACCTCCTGCTGTGCCGGGGTTGTTAGACAGCTTAGGGCATGGGGCAGCCAGAGATGCTGGGCAAGTCTTTAAATCAGTGCAGTTGGCCCCTGGATTTGTAGGTTCCACATCTGCAGATTTCACTGATCATAAATCAAAAACATTTGAAAAAGTATTGCATCTGAGCTGGACATGGTGGTGCCACCTGTAGTCCCGGCACTCGGGACTCTGAGGCAGGAAGACTACGGCAAGTTCAAGGCCAACCTGTGCTGCATAGTGAGTTCAAGTCCAGCCTGAACTACATAGCAAGACCTTGTCTTTTAAAAAAAAAAATTACATTTGTACTAAACAAATAGAGATTTTTTTTCCTTCTCATTATTCCCTAACCAGTTCAGGATAAATAGCTCTCTATGTAGCATTTGCATTGTACTTGGCATTGCAGTTAATCTAGACAAGATTTAAAGCACACAGGAGGATGTGCATAGATTATATGCAAATACTATGTAATTATATGCAAATTATATGTAATTTTATCTAGAAGACTTGAGTGTCTTCACATTTTGGTATCCTTGAGGTCCTGGACCAGTCTGCTGCAGGTACCAAGGAACAGCAGTGCACTCATAAATGTCTCCTCGTGCCAGGCTGCAAGTTGCCCTTAAGATAAACTCCTAACTCACTGTCAGGGCTTCTGAGACCCTTCTTGATCCGGCCCTGGTCCAGCTCCAACCTCTGGCTACTCCTAGCCTCACATTTCCTTGCTCTTGCATTGTTTTCTCTTGTTTCTGGGTCTCTGCTCCTGCCAGTCCCTCTTGCTGGATTGTGCTTCTCTTCTGCCTTCACTTGCAAACTCCTATGCTTCTGCAGATCCCAGCTTAGACACCATGTTGTCTACATGTAGTGCTCTGCCTGTGGTCCCATGGGCTGCCTGCTCTCTTGAGGTTAAGTGTTTTGATCTCCCTCTCTCTCTCTCTCTCCCCCCCCCTTTCTCTCCTCCCCCCGCCCCCTTCTCTCCCTCTCTCTCCCTCTCTCCCCTAGCCCAGGGCCTGGATGGTACTTAGTGGCTGATAGGGTATGAATCTCAACTGGTGATTCTCTTGCCTCAGCCTTCTGAGTAGCTGTGATTATGGTATTTTCCACTGTACCTGGTTTGTTTTGCTTTTTCTTTTATGTGGTAGGCACTTAGAATGATATAGTGTAGTTTAGCCCTGACTGCAGCAGAGAGCTTGTAGTCTAGTGAGGAAACAGGCACTTGTGGAAAGCTGATGTTTGGGACTCTGGGGTATCCTATTGATGTCCCCTGCAGGAGCCAGAGCATGGCTTTGAGAAGTGCTCATCCATTTCTGTTTGTCTTCTCCCCGAGTACAGTAATTTTCTTCATTTAATCATCTGTGAAGGTGCCTGAAATTATCCCAAAGGGTGTGGTGACGTATTAGTGAAATTGAAAAAAATGAAATTCATAAAAACTATTAAAATTTCTCAATTTAAAAATCACATTTGTAAGCCAGGCATGGTGGTGCACACTTTAAACCCAGCACTCAGGAGGCTGAGGCAGGAGGATCACCTTGAGTTTGAGGCCACCCTGGGCTGCATAATGAGTTCAAGGCCACCCTGAACTACATGGTGAGACCCTGTCTCAAAACAAACAAACAAACAAATAAACAAAAATTAAATTGTTCAATGTTGTATATTTTCTATGTAGAAAGAGACAGGATGGTGCTCATGAAATCAAGCCTTTGGTGAAAGGAGTTTCACCATGGTACACTCATCCACTCAGTGGATAGTTTTATAACTATTTAGAGGCAGTTTTTTAAAATGACTAGCTGTGGTATGATCTAAGCCATATTAAGGTGAAAGTAGAAAACTGCCCAGTAGAATATACATGTATCTGTCATCATCTGTATAAAACAAACACAGTCTGGCGTAGTGGTGCATGCCTGTAGTTCAGCACCTTAGAAGGCTGAGGCAGGAGGATCCCAAGTTTGAGCCTAACCTGGGCAATGTAGTGGCTTAGTGAGACCTTATTTCAAAAATTAAAAATGGGCTGAAGATGTAGCTTAGAGTGAAGGCATTGGGTTCATTCCTGTAATTAATTAATTAAGTGAATGACTGAGGATATAGCTTAGCACAAAGGTCCTGGCTTCACTCCCCCAATCAATCAATCAGCAGGGCTGGAGCTCAGTGCAAAGCCCTAAGTTCAATCCCCTGTTGGAAAAAACAAAAATAAAACCAAACAAACGCACGCACACACACACACTCACTTCTATGTGTGGAATATTTGTGGTAGCATTTGCTAGAACCCAGCTACAGTGGTAAGTTCTGGGGAGACAGAATGGAGAGCTAGGGCACTGCTGAGAGGAGGAAAACTTCACTTTTCTCTGTATGCCCATTTCCACCTTTTGAACATTGAACTGTGTGTATGTATTATCTTTTTGTTAAAGAAAAATAGAAGAAAAGCCTTAAACTGCCCCCTTTCAAACAGAAGCATAGCGATGTAATAGCTGAGATGAACTCCTGCTGAAAGTGTTGGCCTTGCCTTGCTCTTCACTGATGCTGCAGAAGGACCTGTCTGATTTAACTTATTTTTCTCTGGCATTAACATTTGACACTTTGATAAGGGAAGTAATCATTGCTGCTTACATCTGATGAGAGTTTAACCAAACATCTATGAATTTTCTTGATGATCCTCCAATAAAAGAAACTATACACGAATCAATGTCTGTATTCACCTAATTATGGGAGGTATTTTTGCCTCTGGATTCTAATTTCCCCCATCTTTAAGGCAACTAATTGCTGAGCTGTGTTTTGACTTAAAAAAAAAGAATCCCCATTAAATAAGTGTTGAGTGCATCCAGAATTCATTTTCCATCATTTACATGAATGAGGAGAGGAAGATAAATTAGTCTATAAGAATCTAAAGGCTGTTGGTTCATTTTCCTGTGTCTGAATTTTCTGGTTGCTTTTGCAGGGCCCTTTTGGATATGTGCCACATTGGTCTTTGCCATAGCAATTAGTGGGAATCTTTCCAACTTCTTAATCCATCTGGGAGAGAAGACATACCATTATGTGCCCGAATTCCAAAAAGGTTGGTGAATAATGTGGCTCATTTAGATGCTGTCAGTTTCTAACCATGAGCTCTTTTACCCCTGAGCCCATGGGCCCCATGTCTCAGTGCTGCCGCCCCTGCCTTCTCTATTTTAAGGTTTAAACATCCCTCCTGGCTCAAAGTTACTATCCATTCTTTATTTCTTTTCCTCCCGTGGTAAAATGTATGTGATATAAAACTTAGCATTTTAAATGTATGCAATTCAGAGATAAGCATACCTTCAAAGTATTATAAATTCACATAATTTTTAGGAAAGCTATAAAGCAAGATCCAGTGGCCCTTGGAATTATTTTAAAAAAGTAGAAAATAACTAAAAAACAGTGTGTGTGAAAGTCTCCATTGTAGCGTTTTTATACTGTCCCAGTCCTGGAAACAATAGAGGCGTTGTTATTTATCTTGTGATGGCTCAGATAGCAGAGATAGGCTGTGACCACTGATTATGAAGGGCAACGTGGGAAACTGACAACTGAGGCCAGACCAGTGCCTGTTCTGTTAGCAGCTTTGTTAAAGAGAAGTCTACAAGTGGTCAAGGTCTGGAAGGAAGAATGCACAAATGAATGTGACCTGGTGATAGGCTTATAAATCACGTTCTTGTTTTAAAACTTCCTTTCCTATGTCAATATTAGGCAGTGAAAAGAAAAGAAAGAACAGCTCTTAGGGACTTGCAGATGACAGCCACTACAACGTGAGGAAGTTTGGCTTCATAGCAGATTGACCCATCGTACTTTCTCAAGTCCCAGCCCCCTCCCTAGCCACCCTCATCCTGAGAGGGTATCACTGGCCTGAATAAGAGCAGCTCCAGAGCCAGAGCACTGGCTGCGGCTTCTAGGTCTGCCCCTTGTCAGCTTCCATCTCTTGGAACAAGTTATTTCATCTCTCCTAGCCTCAGATTCACTGGTGAAATGGAAATGATAATACTTATATTACAGGGTTATTGTAAGCAGAAAGAGTTGATACATGTATTAGAATAGTGGTTTGTACAAAATGATGTATGTGTATGTGTGTGTGTCTGTGTATATCTGTATATGGTCATGTGTGTATACAGGGACAGAGTATGCATTTACCCTTCCTTCTCTTCCTCCCCTCTGCCTTCTGTGCCCATTTTCCCTTTTTGTCCTTCTCCATCGTGGAGTCAGACTCAGATTCAATTCTATTCGTTTGTTTTTGTCAGATATCTTTGGTTTGAATTTAGCCCTGCCTTCAAGTAGCTTCGCTCATAAAGCAAGATAGATGAATGAATATTGCTGTAAGCCGTACATGCTAACTTCTGTATCAGGATTGTGTGGGTGTATTACAAGAAGAGTGACCCACGGTTCCTGGGGACCTGGAAGCCTAGGAGGGTCTTTATCTGTATCAGACACTGACATAATGTCCCAGTAAGATAGTCACAGACACATCGATAAGCATTTTCCCATTTTATGTAAAGAATATGAATCACATCTGGAGTTAAATCCAGCTTCCCCCAACTTGTTAGTTATGTGATCATGATCAAATTAACTTCTCTGATCTAAAACAATAATATAGATTATATTAACTATTTCATGTAAAAAGTTGTCTTGATCGAGCATTTATTATTATCAATTCCTGCTCTCCTGAGTTCTTCCCAGTTTTTATTTATTTAATTCTCCTAATAAGTTTAAAGATAATTTTGTTTCCATTTGCAGATAGGGAAACTAAGGCAGGAAGTAACTCACCACCTGAAAGCTTACTTTGCCTAGGATTAGAACCCATGACAACTGCACAGAGACTGTGCCTTGACTATCACACGTCCTTACCTATCATTTATACTGAGTGTAACTCCTGATGCCCAATATATGATCAATGAATGGTACCTGTCGATAGAGTAGGGTTTCATTCTCTTTTGGTTAACCAAGGAAAAGGCATTATGTCAACAAAATTCTCTTTGGCTTAATGAGGGTTCCAAAGTGAAAAACCTGCTCTAGGAGCTCCAGATGTTTTGCACAATCAACTTATCCAGAGTCGGATGTAATTGCTGAGGGGGCTTTGTCATCACTAGGATGTGTTAAGTGAGCTGCTTGCTGCTTTCCACGTGGGAAGGGCTTGCACCATGCTTTATGATTTTCCACTCCAGCAGAGGGAAGACAGTCCTGGAGGGCAGCTGCTGTGAGAGAGGAGGGATCAGTGCCATGAAATACTAAATGCTGTGTTTCCAGGGGCCCCTGCCGAGCCCTTCACCACCGAGGCAGTTATTTATTTAAGGAGGAAAGTGAAACTGGAGAATAGTGCAAGCAATTCATCCATGAGCTAGAATTCTATATTTCAGAGACAGGAAGATCTCTAAATAGCATGCAGAACAAGTTAATCTGTACCCAGGGCATTTTAATAAATTTGCTAAAGAAATCAGTGTCAGCTCTTGTTTTGCTAGGGAGGAGGACGTGTTCTTCCAAGGGGATGGTTGCCTTTTATTTGATTGAAATGCTTGGTTATTTAAACACTAGCGGTGTGACCCTCTGGAGTATTTCACTTGCATAATTCAGTTTTTAATAATATTAGCTGTTGTTGAGTGAATTATGAAAGCCATATAGAAGAGTACTGGTTATCACAACAAAGGCAGACCAAAGAACACAACTAAAGATTCATTAGTTCAGCAAACATTTGTCAGGCATTCACTGGGTATCTGATACTATGCCAGGCCCAGGAAATGGCAGACCAGTAAGACATGATCCCATAGTCCTCTGCCAAAAGTTGACAGGCTAGGAGAAAAGGCCAGTAAGTTTTCAAAAGTGCTATGACAGAATGTTACCATGATGTGGATGAAAACTGTGTCCTGTCATCTGCAGTGTCCATAGCAGCGACAGTCATCTATGCCTATTCCTGGCTGGTTCCTCTTGCTCTCTGGGGTTTTCTCATGTGGAGAAACAGCAAGGTTATGAACATCGTTTCCTATTCGTTTCTGGAGATTGTGTGCGTCTATGGCTATTCACTCTTCATTTATATCCCCACAGCAGTAAGTACCATACTACCGAGCAAACTCTGAATGATATTCTCTTCATGGTTGAAAATTCAACCATGAATTTGACGAAGTATCATTATTTCCAGCCTAACACTCATGTGTTGCCGAAAATCCCCTTTGAATTTAAAGTAAATCAGGACTTGGGGGGCATGTGCCTGCCTGGCCTGCAACCCCTGAAGCATCTGCCTCAGTCTACCTGCTGGTGGGGTTTTTCCAGCCTGTCTTGGAACCAGATGTACGTTGAGGGCATGATTGGCTCAGGGGTTTATAAATGTATTGGTCTAGAGCAAACAAATACTCCTCCGAAATGCCCCAAACAATCCCTGGCCGCCCTCTTTTCTTTCAGATACTGTGGATTATCCCCCAGAAAGCAGTTCGTTGGATTCTAGTCATGATTGCCCTCGGCATCTCAGGCTCTGTCTTGGCGATGACATTCTGGCCAGCTGTTCGCGAGGATAACCGGCGCATTGCGATGGCCACAATCGTCACGATTGTGTTGCTTCACATGCTTCTTTCTGTAGGCTGCTTGGTATGGTCTCATTCCTGAATCCTTTTGGCGTGTTTTATAAACAAATTCTAAAAGATTTCAAACTGTTAGGCACATTTCCTTTAAAATCAACTCCATGGCTGGGTATGGTGATACATGCCTGTAATCCCAGCACTCAGTAGGCTGAGGCAGGAGAATCGCAAGTTCAAGGCCTGCCTAAGCAATTTAGCAAGACCCTATCTCAAAATAACATAGAAAAAGGGATGAGGTGTAGCTTTGTGATAGAATGCTTGTCTATCATGCACAGGGCCCTGGGTTCCATCTCTAGTATCACAAAATAAAATAAACTGATTCCATGAAATAAACATTGTTTTACATTCCTAGAGAGGATGTGATAAAATCATGAGAGTTTGATTCAGTTAGTGTCTGGCTTAAGCTTTAATGTCTTGTTAGAGGAAGTATGAGTGGGCGTGTGCTTCTGTATAGGGCTAGGGGATGGTTTTGGAGGAACTCTGCCTTTAGGTGCCTTGTTGACTTCCAGACTACAGCTAGAAAGATTTTGAATTTAAAATTTCATAGGTGAAAAGTCTTAAGAATGAAGCCAAGTGCAGGCAAGTGGAGTTGACCTGAAGTGAGCAACATTTAGAGCAGGTTTGGGCTCCCTGTTTATAGGTGTCTTCTTAGGAAGAGCCTGTGCTTGTGCATCAGGCAGGCCAGGTAGAAGGGCAGCTGTGTTGCCTACTGACTGAGTGCAGCCATGATTCTGTATTTCTGAATCAATCTCTTCATCTGCAGCATGGCTGTATTTCCTGCCAGAGGGTTGTTCTGAGGATCAAACAAAATAGTACATAGAAAACGCTTAACATGCCAAGCATGGTGGTGCACACCTGTAATCCCAGCAGTCAGGAGGCTGAGGCAGAAGGATGACTGAGTTCAAGGCCAACATGGGCTTCATAGTGAGATCAAGGCCTGAACTTCATAGTGAGACCTTGTCTCAAAAACAATACAAAACTCGGGCCAGGCATTTAGCTCAGTAGTTTGGTGTCCTGCCTTGCAAGCACAAGGACCTGAGTTCAATCCTCGGTACCAAAACAAAAACAAAAACAAAGACAATACAAAACTTAGCACTGACTCTGTCCTGTAAATTAGGTTCCCTTTGATCCTAAGGAGACCTAGCTAATCCACTGAAATGCTTCATGACCCTGGGGACCCTTCTTTCTATTGAAGAACACATCCTTTTCATTGTAATTAAATAGTTATCACTGTCATCTTCTCATCTTCTGCATTTTCCCCCATTGTATATAGGGCTGAGAAGTTGGTGAGAGGAAGAAGCAGGAAGAAAAGGCAATCATATTTTTCAGCTCTGTAAGGACTAGAGAGGAACAGGGAAAGATTATCATTTTCTTAAGGAACTCATTTCATGGGGCACGTGCAGCAAAGTCTTTTACTTCCTATTCCCCTTACTCCTTCCTGAGGTGAATGGCTCTGAAGCTAGTGTCTTCCTGCTGCTCTTGATGCTCAAGAACGTTGTAGAAGAGTGCATAGTTATGGAGTAGAAAGAGTCGTGGACGGGAGGTATTTAGCATTATGAACTAAGGCAGTTTAACTCTCAGGACCTTGGATTCCTTGTCTGTCAGAGATTCCCATCTGCCTGGGCTTCTGTGAGATACAGTGAGATGCTGTGGAAACCCTTCGTATACTGTGCAGGGTGGAAAGATGTTGGGAAAAGAGCCCCAGGTCATCAGAAGTTACCAGGGCCAGTCTGTCACATAATGCTCCTCAGTGCCAGGTGAGACAGGGGTCTGAGATCACACAGCTCACGCATGGACTAAAGCTCAGGTCTCTGCTCTGCGACAGTGTCCTTTTGTTGGTGCCTCTCACAGTGACTTTCCATCTCCCTGCTGAGTTTATTGTTCATTATATACCTGGCTGAGAAGCTGGGGGAGAAAAGACAGGAGACAGGCCTCTCTGTTCAGCCCTGCATGGCAGGGCAGTCTTGGGTGGGAGCCAGGAAGGCATGATTTTGTCCTCCTCACAGAAGCTTAGTGGTCAACCAGAGGCCCACCATGCCTGGGCGCTGTTCTCCACAATGGAGATGCCTCCTCCTCTCTGGAGGACAGCTGGCCCAGAAATGAGGAGACATGGTACCAGTCCCCACTCCACCACCCCCTGCTTTGGTCATTTCCTGTCTCAGGCTCCTGCCTCCTTATTTAGAAAAAGGAGCTGGTTATGTACACCATAGTAGCATCTTTGCAGCTGTAAGCATAAATGATACGTGCAACATGAAAAATATGACAAGTGATCCAAACGGAAGACATTATTGTTATTGCCAGGGTAGGGAGAGGAATTGGCAGGGGAGTTATTTGAGCTGAGGGGCAACGGCTGAACCAGACGGCCTGGCTCTCTCCCTCTCCCCTGGGGAGCATGGGATGGTATTTTTGCCTCAGTACAGTGAAGCACTGACAGCCTCACACCTGCTGAGGGCCCCTCAATGAGCGCACTTGTAGACGATCCCCCAGATTCTGCACCTGGCAGGCAATGGAGGAGGATGCATCTGGAGCATGCATCCTCATGGGCCTATTTAGAGTTACACAAGCCTGGGTTGGAGGGGAACCACTGACAGCAGAAGAACTGTGCCCTGTCTCTACTCCTAGAAAGCCTGTGATCTACTTGGAGGCCTCATAGGCTGGGGGTGGACATGTTGCCAAGTTGCAAGCAGTGTTGGAGAACAGAAGAACTGGATTGGAATCCAGCTCAGACACAGTTGCGCAACTTTGAGAAAATCTTGTTTTGAACCTTAGCTCTGTCATCTTTAAACTGGAAATAAAACCAGGTATGGTGATCATACCTGTAGGCCCAGCACTCAGAGACTGAGTCAGGAAAATCGCTGCATTTGAGTTCAGCCTAGGCAACTTAATAAGACCCTGCTGGGATAGAGTTCAATGAGAAGACCCTAAGAAAAGAAACAGCCTTTCGAGATCATCTTTTGCAGTCCTGGAGTTCTATAGATAAGAAAGCTGAGGCTTGGCGGGTGAAGGTATTTGTCCAGAGTCACTGTGAGTAGCCACAGAACCTGGGGCTCTGGCTCACTCCATCTTACCAGGGTTTCGTCAGGAGCCAGGAAGAGAGTTTCTCCTCCTGGGTCGCAGGCCTTGGCAACTCGGGGCTCCTGCAGGAGGACTGGGACTAGAACAGCCACTGTGGCTGCTGCTTCCTCCTAAATTCAGAACTTTTCTTTCCCTGTCCTAGAAAACAGCTGCAGGAAGAGGCTTTAGGGAGGGAGCCTTTTAAACAGTAGAATTGCTGCGCGGATGGACACACTAGAGGCAGCCAGAAAAGGCGTCAGTGAGGAAGTTTCTGAAAAGGATGATTGAAGAGCTGAGTACAGGGATGTGCGGGCCAGGCTCCAGAGTGTTGCATTGGTGCCCCCTTCTGGCTGGTAAATGACAGAGCTGGTGAAAATGGTCCTTGGTGACTTGTTAACTTCTCTAAAGTATACTGTCGCCAAGGTAGATAGATCATGAGCTGGAGGCCCTTGCCGTAGGAGTAGTTTTACTTTCCCTTTGAACAGCTAGTTTTCAAAGTAGCGAGGTTAATATTTTCTTGGACTAATGTTAGGATTCACACTTTGAGACAGGAAGATCCTCCTTGATGTCTTCCTTCCCCTACCCACTTCTGATTTTTGATCGTTAAATTGAAGGTGGCAAGTGGAAGCACTCATCAGACCTTTCATTTCCAAGCTGAAGCATTAGGAGGAGAAGCATGCCTAGTACTTCCTTTCAAGGTCTTTGCAGAGAGCCAATGAACTGCTGTAACAACAATCTGTCTATAGTTTGATCATTTATTTAGTGTGCCAGGCCCTGTGTGAGGTGCTGGTGGCACAAAGGTGTGTGGAGAGACTCTTTGTCCTGGGAGAGACTCTAACATAGCATTTTGGAGTCAGGTGGACCTAGCCTTGAGTCCTGGCCCCACCATTTATGACTGTCTCTCTAAGCCTGTTTCTTCATCTCTCAGATGAGGATAATTGTATTGACCTTGCAGGGTTTTAAAGTCATGTAACATAATAAGTGCCCAATAAATGGAGGCTAAATTTTAAAAGGTATGCACACAGATGCCAAGAAGAGCTTGCTGTCATGGCTTTCCTCACAAGCCTGTCCTGCTTTCTCCAGGGTGTGCTTTTTTTTTTAAGACAGGGACTCGCTATATAGTTTGGGTTGGTCTTGAACTAAGTATGTAGTCCAGGCTAGCCTTGGATCACAAGGATCCTGCTCCCTCATCCTCCTGAGTACTGGGATTACAGACATGAGCAACCATGCACGGCTTCCAGGGTGTACTTTTGCCTTGCTTTTTTGTTTTTCACTCAGCACAAGCTTGCTCTGCAGAGTCAGTTTCTCTCTCACACTTCACTTTGTCAAATAAACTTTGCCACTTAAGAAAAAAAAAAAAAAAAAAAAGGTACGCACAGATGAGTGAGACAGATATAGAGAGACAGCTCTAACTCACTGTGATGGCAAATACAGTGGGGGGACGTAGGGCCCACAAGAGCCCAGGACTGTTAGTGTGGAACCCTTAAGAACGCTTCCCTGGACCATTGTTGGTGACTCTCTCCTGGCTCTTCTCTTGCAGGCCTACTTTTTTGATGCACCAGAGATGGACCACCTCCCAACAGCTACAGCTACTCCTAACCAAACTGTTGCAGCAGCCAAGTTCAGCTAAGGAGAAAAGTAAGAGATTATATTTGTATCTTGTTGTGTGGTACCGTAGAAGATGAGCGGGTGTGGCACTCACTGTTAGCATGAAGAACAGAGAGGTCCGGATGCTTTGCCTGCAGTGTGTGTGTGTGTGTGTGTGTGTGTGTGTGTGCATGCGCGCGTTCACGTGTGCACATGTCTATATATGTGTCCTTGTGGTTGAAAGCTTCAGGTTTGGAGTCCATGTGATATTGGCCTCCTAAGTTGAGGAACATGAGTTTTCAGTCCTACTGTAAGAGAAGCCCCTGCCTTTGTCCTGCTATCGCCCTTCCTTTACTCCATATATCCTTTCCAGCAACTCAGTATGGGTTGGTTTCATGACAGTTCAGGTAGTTTTTCTAGTATCTCTGTGGCTTCTCCTGCTGGCTCAGACCCTGGATTGACCCCTCTTAAATTACTCCTGGGATTCTCCAAAACCTTCTAAACTTTTTGTGCCTTATTTTTGTGCCTTTGAGGAGGTGATCCCACTGTCAGTGGCTAGTACAGTGGGTTAAAGAGAGTACAGGGGAAATATTCAACCTCAAGCCTTGCAATTGCTTGTTCCGCATTCTTAGTTAACCCAGGCTGTAGCCATGCTGAACTGTGTGTGTGTGTGTGTGGTACTGGAGAGTGAACCCAAGGCCTCACATGTGCTAAGCAAGCCCTCTACCACTGAGCCACACCCTCCATTCTTGGAATAGATTATGTTAGATACTTGCTGTTGCAGTTGTCTGAAATGTTTCTACCCTTCCAATAGTCATCACTAGTGATCCTGTTGTATTTTATATCACACATATATCACTCATTGTCTATCTGTGTGTCCATTTATCCTCACATTAATTTGTTTAGTCATCTAGTAATCCATGGGTCCTTTATGTGCTAGTGTGTCTGCCCAGTGAGAGTCAGCTCCATGAGAGTAGCTTTCATTGCCCACCCCATAACCTGGTGTCATCGGATGCTCAAACATTTGTGGAATAAATGAATGAAGCCACTCTCTGTACATGATCTCACTGTAGTCCGGGGATCTCTCCTGTACTTTGTCATCACCAGCTGTCCTTTCTGCCCTAGCTGCTGTCCTCCAGGGTAGGGAGTGGAGTAATCTATGCAAAGGCCAAGGGTTTTATTGTCAAGTAGAATTACAATTAAATCCTATTCCTGCCATGTACTAGCAATGTGCCTTGGCCAAGGGGCTTACTCTCTTTGACCCTTAGTTAATTATCTATAAACCACCTGTGTTACAAGATCAGGCACCTGCCTATAATCCCAGTTGCTTGAGAGGCTAAGAGCAACACATGTTTGAGCCCAGCCTGGGTAATTTAGCAACTTAGAGAGACCCTGTTTTAAAAAATATAAAAATAGCTGGGGATGTAGCTATGATGGACTCTGGGTTCAATCCCACTATCCCCCACCAACAGAGTGAAGAATAGAGATAGTGTTTATAAAAAGCTCCTGCACACACTTGCTCATAACACTTTTAATTCCAGCACTCAGGAAACTGAGGCAAGAGGCTCATGAGTTCAAGGCCAGCTTGGATCACACATCTAGACTTTGTCTGAACCCTTTCCCAAAAAAAACCCTTCCCCATTGCTAGTAGACCAAGAATGTGTATGGAAATTTTGTGGTTCCCACTGATTTTACTTTGATCCTTTATTTTCTTTTTGAAAAACAAAGGGGATTTCCTCTCTTAATTTAGGAATTCAGGTTGCACGTCCTGTAATCCACAAGATGTGACAATCAAAGCTGCCTCCAGGGATCTTGTTGGTAGGACTTTCTCTCTAGTGAATGGACTGAGCAGGGAACTATTATAAACTGCCACAGGCCTTGCTCTCCCTGCTTCCTCTTTTCTCACAGGTGTGTGGTGTTAGAACCCAAGGTCAAAGCCCTGGAGACAATATGGTATGCCCTCCTCAACTCACAAGAAGGAAGCCAAGGCCTTACCCAAGGCTGCCTGAGTTTGGTTCAGAGTGATATGTGTGCATCTCATTTCATTTTATAAAACACTGTACCAGTCACTCTCATTGCTGTTCTCACCAGCCCTGTCCACCTCGCTGTACAGATGAGGCCAGACTAAGTCAGTTGACTGAGAGATCTCCTGTCCACTTAGAGGCAGAGCTGGGATTGACTCTAGGTCTTGGGGAGATGATTTCTGAGTTTTTCTGCTCTCCCATTTGTTTCTTTGACCTCTGAAACTCAAAGCTGCACTGCTGGCATTCAGCTTTCATTCGGCTTTTTTTGGAGCCCTTTGCTGCTCTGGCAATGCTGTAGCTCTGAGGTCCCCACACTTTTTAACTGCATGTCCTGTCAGTCTTAAACAGGTTTAAGTTTGAGGTGACTTCTCTGTTGCTGCCCTGCAATAGCACTGAAGATTTAGCTCCTTATGGTTTCTGGGGGCAGGGAATAGAGGCATTGCTCAGCTTGCTCCTCTCCTTCAGGTGTGGGCCAGGCCTGGGGGCTCATCCACATGCCGCACTGGGGTGGAGCTACCAGCTCACGTGGCACCAGCAGGATACAGTTTGTTGTAGCTTGTTAGGAAAAGGGCCGCCTTGCTAACTCTCTAGTGGAGGCCACCCTTAGTTCCTTATTGGGTGGCCTTTTCATCTGATGGCTGTTTCTTAAAAGCCATAAAGGGAGAGTCAATAGAGAGTCTGTTAGCAAGACAGTTACAGTCTCATAAACTTGAAAATGACATTCATCACTTAGCCGTATTTTGTTGGTTAGAAGCAAATGACAGGAGAAAGGGATAACACAGGGCATGAATACCTTGAGACAAAGATTGTTGAGGCCATTTTCAAGTCTTTTCTACAAGTACAAACTGGTGTAGTATGTGTATATTTGAAATATCTGCATATACCTTTGTTTGTCCATTGGTAGCTATTAAAGCTTAGCTCTATTTTAAAAAATAAAATATAAGTAGAAGTTCTAATAGCTCCTTTCACTGCCTCAGTGGTTTGGCTTTGGAGCCTCTTGCCATAGAATAAACAATTGGTAGTTCTGGGTATCACGGTTAATTGTCTGCACCCTTGTTCAGCTCATTCTTCAGATGGACTCCCCAACCCATTGCCCCTTCATAGTAGGAGGATGGATGAGCCCTCATAAGGTGAAGGCACAAATCAGGCTTGCCCCTTTCCAAAGGTGCCTGGCTTGCTGGGCTCAGGGCCATCCTTTAGTCTTTTCATTTACACCTTTATTGACAGTGCTCTGGCCTCTGTGCACCAGGACTTGGGGACCTAGAAAATCAGATTCAGTCTTGCGTCATGGTGGGGCAAACAGCCTAATAGATGATGCTATGTGGTATGAAAAGTGCCTTAGGCATGCTGTCAGCTGAGCACCGTGTGACTCAGGTGGCTTCAAGGGATGAGAGTGGGGATCCTTGTTTGAATGAGGCCCTGAGTAGCAAGAAGAGTAGCCTGCTTCAGGCCGATCAGGGGAACATGGTGACATGACACCATGTGTGTTCCAGGGCACAGTTGCCTGGACCTCTCCCTTGGCCCAAGATACCCGACATCAAATTTGTGAGGGATACTTTTGATGTCCTCCTGAGTGGGACTTAGTTCCTTCTTTGCCTTTCCTTGTAAGGCTCCAGGCCAAGAACCACAGGTGCTGTAACGTGGGAATCAAGCAGTGTCTGAGGAGAGCTGGGCTCTTGGGGTCCTTGAGTTCAATCTTGGGCTCCATAGTCTTGCTCAGATCTGTAAACTTAGGTGTTGGCACCTCCATTTGGGTGTCATGACTCCAAATGAGATAGTGACGAACAGCTCCTTTGCAGTCTCCCTGACAGAAGCATCCATCGCTTTGCCAAGAAGAGAGGCTGTCCAGGCCCTGAGCACTGCAGACTTAAGAGCTGGCTGTGCCTTCTGCTCTAATCTCTGGACTCCAGGTCTCACCAAAATAGAATGGCTTCTAATCCCCATGATAATCTTCCCCATGTAAATCTGTACATTGGAAGCCTTAGCCTGGAAGTGGTCTCTGGGAGGGCATTAACTTCTTCTCTCCCTGAAACCTCAGAATCCCAGGGGAGCTTCTGATTACTTGTTAAGTAGGGAATCTTCTCCTACATTAAGTCACAGGCGTGGTATGAAGAATGTCTGGCTTCTGTCCTTCTTTCTTCACTAACTTCCTGTCTGAAGGCATTGCATATTTCTTCTGTGAGCCAGGACCCTCGTATAGCCTGGGAAGTGGACCTGGGAAGCTCATCTTTGGCTTGAGGGATGGAACCTGTGAAGGACCACAGAGTTGGCTGCCTTCCCTTGGGCGGTGACAAGTGCTTCAGTCCATAGGCCTCCAGCAGATAATTGTACTGCAGTGTGATAAGGGCTTTAATAATAGATGAACAGAAGGCTTCTGGAGAGTCCTTTGTAATTAAAATCCTACTGTTTGATACACAGGGTCTGCATGTAATTATCTCTTTACTTGCTCATGTTGAGAGCATTCATTTTATAAGCCACTTTGCTGGGTTTATACAAATCGATTCTTTAATTCTAAAATCAGCTTTAACTTGGTGCTGTGATCTCTACTAGCACAGCATCCAAACTGCATGAGGTCTCACCGTCACTGATGCTGCTTTCCGTCCTTTCCACAGGTCTGCTGTGCCCCTGCCCAGAGAACACATTTTCATCCTCTGAGCCATTTCTTTCTTAGTTCTCTTTGTTGTCCCTTTTCTTAGCAGTAGATTGGGGGAACCTGGGACAGCAAATAGGTCAATACAATAACTTTTTATTCTTTTAACTTAATGGAAGATTTCTTTTTTTTTTTTTAGTACTGGGGATCAAACTCAGGCCCTTGTGCTTGTGAGGCAGGCGCCAGAACCACTGAGCTAAATCCCTGGCCCTGGAAGATTTTAACATAGACAAAAGTAGAGTAGTGAATGCAAATTTACTACTTGTGTTATACTAATTATTTTGTACTGATTGTTTCAGCAGTTGCCAACCTGATCAGCATTCACCAATCTGTTCCCCACCTCTTCCTCTACATTGTTTTGAAGCAAATCTAAAATTTCATTATTTCAGGCTGGGGATTTAGCTCAGTGGTTCTGCTGCCTGCCTTGCAAGTGCAAGGGCCTGAGTTCTATCACTGGTTCCAAAAAAAAAAAAAAGATTAAAATTCCATTATTTCATCCATACATATTTAAATTCTTAAAAACACAACTACAATACCATAGTCACATCTAAAAATAACTCTTAAATAGCAGATATACAGCAGTACTTGAATTTCAGAATACTTTTTTTTTTTGGTACTGGGGGTCAGACTCGGGACCTTGCGCCTGTGAGGCAGCAGAGGAACTACTGAGCTAAATCCCTGGCCCGGAATACTTTTCAAATGTCATAGCTTGGTATGGTGTTACACACTTTTAATCCCAGCACTCGAGAGGCTGAGGCAGGAGGATCACTGGAAGTTCAAGGCCAGCCTGGGCTACGTAGCAAGACCCTGTCTCAAAAAACCAAAAAAAGGGTGGGGGATTTAGCTCAGTGGCCCTGTGCCTGCCTTACAAGTGCAGAGTCCTGAGTTCGATCCCAGGTCCCCCCCCAAAATACATGAAAAAAAAAGAATACTTTTCAAATATCATAAAAAATTCAGCTTGTTTCAGTCGGATCCAAATAAGGTACACTTATTGTAAGTGGTTGATGTGTTTAAAGTATCTATTCCTACTTCGACTTTCTTTTACCCTGTTACTGTTGAGGAATCATTTATCTTACAGTTTCTCGCTGTATGCATTTTGCTGATTATATCTGCATGATTCATTTAACATGTTCCTCTGTGTCGCGAGCCGGTGACGCAGAGCACTGTCCCGCAGTGTCTCAAACCTGAAAGAGCAGCGGGGTGGAGATGGGGCAGAGAGAAAGGAAGGACGCCAAGACAAGAGTCTGATCAAGGCAGCGTTTATTGCCGGCAAGCACCGGCCTTTTAAAGCAAAAAACCACAAACTATTATGGGATGGGTTTACCATAGTAACTGAAAGGTCACACAGGAAAAGAGCAAGCAGGTTCAACAAAAACAACCCACCGTGAGTAGTAGTAACCCGGACCACCACACATCTAAAGGTCAGAGACAAGAAACTGTAACTTTCAGGAATTCCACAAAGGAAACACTCTACCTGCTAAACTGGAGAAATTTAACACATATAGAGTTACTAAAGTTAACAATACTTACAACCAATACTCATGATCCCCACACCTCTGCTCTCTGAATTACTGGTTGGATCTAAAAGCTCAAATTCTTTTTTTTTTTTTTGTCAAGACCTCTTGATGTGGGTTGTTAGATTCTTTCCTCCCAAACTCATTACATTTATATCTAATTATCTTTCTTTGATGTTAGTGGCCAATAGTGAGCAGTGCTTAAATCTATTAATCCATTAGGGCTTTTAAAATGGTGATATTTCAATTTCATCTTTGTTTGTTTGTTTATTTTTGCTTTTTGAGACAGGATCTCACTATGTAGTTCAGACTGCTCTGAAACTCACTATGTAGCCCAGGTTGTCTTTAACTCGCAGTGATCCTCCTGCCTCAGCCTCCAGAATGCTGGGATTACAGGTGTGCACCACCATTCCTGGTTCATCCTTGTTTATTAACTAGAATACTTCATTAGTAAAAGCAGACTTTGTCTACTATTTGGTAATTTATATGACAAAGACAAGAGAAATGATGCCTCTTCTTTACTTAGCACCTTTCAGAGCAGTGGTGTTTTCCCCAAGACTCTTTGTCAGTGCTCATTTGCTGTAGTATGTTACTGATATTTGTCCTGTCTTTGACCATCGGGAGCCTCTTGGGTTGACTCCTGAGTCTTGCTGACATGCAGGTTTCTATGGCAAAATATTCCAGCCTCATTTCGAGTATTTCTTATAGCCCAGGCCATTTCTCTGAGGAGTCCTTTGTTCCTCTTGGGGAAGAGGTATTTCAAGGGCACAAGCGAGGTTCCAGTGACACTCACTGCAGTGGCTTGGGCACTGTTGTCAGGCATGGTCAGTGTTCAGAGCCAGGGAGTATATTTGTCTGCTTGTTTGTTTTTTCACTTTTGGAAGAAGATACATTGTGAGTTCACACTGATGCTTCCAGTTCCTGTTTAATAGTACAGGGTTTACTAACTGTGTTTATCTTATTATCTGCATCTACTTCTGCCTTCCAAGGATCTTGTGTCTCAGCGATGCCAGTGTGAGAGAGTCTAATAAGTACTTGTTTTACGTCCCATATATTCACAATAATCATAATAGCATCAGCACTACCACTAATTAGTGGAAAGTTTTTTTTTTGGTACCGGGATCAAACTCGGGACTTTGGCGTTTGTGGGGCAGGCAGCAGAACCACTGAGCTAAATCCCTGGCCTGAATTTTATTTTTCTTTACATTCTAGTATGCCCTAATGCCCTTCCTTTCCTTGTCTACTTGGGTTTTTGTTTTTTTGTTTTTAGAATTCAGGCTGACCTTGAATTTACTAGGTAACCCATGTTGGCCTCAAACAATGATCCTCCTGCCTCAGCCTCCCAAATGCTGAGATTACACGCATGTGCCAACATACCTGGCAGCAGTTTCTTAGTGATTCTTCTGGGCCCACTTCAGATATGCTTTTCTTGTCCAGGTGATACTATTTCCTTCCTTCTTTCTGCTATTCTACAGCTCTTATGTTTGTTGCAATTTGCTTATTTACTGGACTTCATAGACTGCAGTTTCCTCAGGGCAGAGCTTTTCTCACCAATACGGTCCTATCACCCAGCAGACATTCAGAGAAAACTTGAAATAATAATAAAATAATAGCTGGTGTGCATATCATATGGCACTTTCCTGGCCAAGCTGCTTGAGAGATGTTTTCTTGGGAGGTGCCATTGATTGAGGGTCTATTCTGTGCTCCGTACCTAGGTTCTGGGGTGTATAATGGAGTACTGTCCTCACATTTCCAAATTTTACATCCCAATTTTTATTTTATTTTATTTAGTTTTTGTTTTTTTGGGACAGGGTCTAACTGTGTATTTCAGGCTGGCCTTGAAATCACTGTGTAGCCTATGCTGGTCTCAGGCTTATGGCTGTCCTTCTGCCTCAGCCTCCCAAGTGCTGGAATTGCAGGTATGCGCCACCACAGTTGGCCCTTATTTTGTATCTCGTGCACACAGACTAGAAGGCCCTTCTACATAGAGCATTGTAACTGTGGGACCTTCTTATTGGAACACTCCAGGCCAGGCAGTGGTGACATTGGCCAGGCTTAAGTGTGGGGCTGGGACGAGGGAAAGGGCAGGGAATTCCTGTGCCATGGCTGGGCCACCTGTCCTATCTTTATCATACACAGTATTCGGAGTTTGACCATCTCTTTTCTTTTTCTCCTTCTAACATATCTTGTTTCCATCCACAGGAGTCTTTTGAAAATACACTGGATCATGCCTTTGACTGCATTACTTCCCTGCTTTTTTGGGGGTGGGGTTATTTTGAGAGGATCTTGCTGTGTAGCCTAGGCCATCCTTGAACTCATTACATGACCCAGGCTGGCCTCAAACTCATCTTTCTGCCTCAGCCTCCCAAGTGCTGGGTTTACAGGCATGCTTGCTTCCTTACTTAACAGGATGTGATAATGCACGCCTGTAATCCTAGCACTGTGGGAGGCTGAGGCAGGAGGATAGCAAGCCTGAGCCCAGCCTGGGCAACTTAGCAGGACCCTGCCTCAAAAAGAGAAAGGGTTGAGATACAGCTCAGTGTGAAGGCCCTGAGTTCAATCCCCAGTATTGCCAAACACACCATACTTATTTTTTGCATCCCATTGTCTAAAGAAGAAAATCCAAACTCCCTCTATTGCAGTGATCTGACCCTGCCCTGTGACCTGCTTCATATCCTTGTGTTTCATCCACCACACACAGATTTCCAGTTCCCAGATCTTTTTAAGTTCCTCTGTGTCCACTTTATTGCTTCTGCTCTGGTGCCTAACAGCTCCCAGAGAGAAGGTGAGCGAAGTTTAGCATGGGGATCTGGGTGGCGTAAAGTCCCTGGATTTCCATGGAAATAGAGTAAAGCTTTTTAAAGTCAGTTCTCTGCCAACAGTGATTTCCACTTTGAGCACAGAAATTAGGGTTCAAGGCTCAAGATTCTGGGAGTTAGTGGTTAAATTAAACATTATATTGCAGTGATCTGACCCTGCCCTGTGACCTGCTTCATATCCTTGTGTTTCATCCACCACACACAGATTTCCAGTTCCCAGATCTTTTTAAGTTCCTCTGTGTCCACTTTATTGCTCCTGCTCTGGTGCCTAACAGCTCCCAGAGAGAAGGTGAGCGAAGTTTAGCATGGGGATCTGGGTGGCGTAAAGTCCCTGGATTTCCATGGAAATAGAGTAAAGCTTTTTAAAGTCAGTTCTCTGCCAACAGTGATTTCCACTTTGAGCACAGAAATTAGGGTTCAAGGCTCAAGATTCTGGGAGTTAGTGGTTAAACTTTAAACATTAAACATCCTTTCCTACAATGTAGCTCCACTTTGTAAGGGAGAAGCTCTGTCTTGAAAGTTACTGTTTTGTTTTTCAGTTCTCTTTCATATACTGGGGAGCTTGGTTCTTCTGGACCTGGCATCTGCTGCAGGAAAGCAATGGCCAAAGCCAGCAGGAAATGGACAGATGGCTCTGCACTGAAGCTCATCACCTATTAATAAACAAATTAAATGCTGGCCTAGGTGTGGCTCAGTGGTAGAGCACTTACCTAGCATGCCTGAGGCTCTGGGTTTCATTCTCCAGCACCACAAAACAACAACCAAAACAAAAATTAAATGTTCTTCAGCACACGTGTGTGTCTGCTCTTCTTTTCCACCCATTGATTGCCACTGAATGCGCTGATTGGGAGTGAAATGGAAGGGAGTAGGTCCACCATTTGCGTTCCCTCCCAGTCACCTCCCAATTAGGTGATGGGCTTTCCTTTGGGGCCACGTCCAACACCTGAACTTCTGCTGTCCTCTAAATTATGGTCAGGTCATCTGCCTTGGTGATCCTCCTCGTTTCAACTGTTTGTCCTCCTCAAGTAGTCAAACAGGAATCTTTGGTTGAAGTTAATTGGTAATTTGAAAATTCATCTTGGTTGCAAGATAACTCACATTCTGGGAGTGGTGATAACTCCTCTCACTCTAGTACTTGGGAAGCTGAGGCAGGAGGATTGCTGCAAGTTCAAGGCCAGCCTGGGCTATGTAGTGAATTCCACACCAGTCTGAACTACATAGCTAGACCTGTCTCAAAAAACCAAAAACAAAAAATTAAAAGTAAATAACTCACACAATGTCTGTGTCTGCGATTTCATGACACCTGAAAATTTTCCTTGATATTTTATCTTTACCATGCTCCAGGCTGCTAGGAATTTGATTTAATGTACTTGCTGTTAAGATATATGAGGTAGGGCTGGGGATTTAGCTCAGTGGTGCTACCCCTGCTTCGCAAGCACAAGGTCCTGAGTTTGATCTCCGGTACCAAAAAAAAAAAAAAAACAAAAAAAAAAAAAAAAAAAAAAAAACACGA
>NW_022900935.1:31944597-31949521 GCF_012274545.1 Fukomys damarensis | reverse complement strand
TTTTTTTTTTTTTTTTTTTTTTTTTTTTTTGGTATAGGAGATTGAGCTTTGACCTTGCGCTTGCAAGGCAGATGGTAGGCACCACTGAGCTAAATCCCTGGACCCATTGCAACCCATTTTGACACACAGATTTTATATGATACACAACACTTCTTCAAGGTCATGAAACTTCCTGTCCAGATAGAACATTAAAGGAAGAAACCAGTGGCTTAACCAAATCAGCAGTTTTATTGTCCCTGGGCGAACAGAGGTTCAGAGAATGAATGGGATTAGTATGGCTTCTCCATGGTACCATGGTATCCAGTGACTTCATTCTGTCTTCCGCTCAGCAGGCCTTACCATGAGTTTGTCATCGTGAGGTCCCAAAGCACGGGCATTGAGTGCAGAGCTTGGCTCCAGGCCTACAACCCATGTATGATCTTTCAGGCCCAACAGTGGCTCTGCCTGACAGGCCACCTGCTTCATACTATGTGCAAAGCCTGAGCGCTGTGGTTGCCCAGAGTGGGCTCCCTCCTGTGCACTGCCCTCTGGCCTCCAAGCTCTTGTGATTCTCTGGGGTGCTGGCCCAGACCCCTTCTTTCCTTGCACGGCCTCCCTTGGGTCCACAGAGACCAACTTCTTGGGGGCAGGAGGAAGTAGATCTTTGAAGATATTTTTCTCCACTCTCAGTATTCAGGACTTTTCCACTCTTAGCCCTTCCCCGTCTCTTTCTGAGTAGGCCCTGGGTTTTTAACTGGCAGAAGCCTTTTACTTAGGGATCCCTTTGCAGTGAAACAACCTCCATCTACACTAACCCCCTTGACCCTTGTCTCACATTGTTCCATGGGGAAAAATGGAACATTGAGGGATCTGATACCTTCTCCACTTTAGTCTTGCCTGTGTAATCGCAGCAAGGGATTAAAAGCTTGGCTTAGTTCCATTTTCACCTTACTCTCACATTTGGCAGCTCTCCTCAGTCCAGCTTAGCTATTGACAGGCAGCAAGAAAAGAGCAAAACAGGCAGGCCAGCTGCCTTTTCTGTGAGGTCTTTTTTGTTTGTTTGTACCGGGGATTGAACTCAGGACCTTGTATTTGCAAGGCAGGCACGGCATCACTGAGCTAAATCCCCGGCCCTCACCTACCTTTTAATGGGCTTCCTCCAAGCCCTGCCCAGTATTCTGCTTAGATCTTACTAGAGAGCACTGTGTCAAGTGTTTACCCATAGCTGCAAAGGAAGCTGAAAATGCTCTTTACCTGGACGCACTGCTACCTGAATGGACCATATTACAGTTAGTAGGGAAGGTAAGGAGAATGGGTTTTAGATAACTACTACATCATGGAGCCCATACTGTTATAAAAGTTAATGAATGGTACTTTGACTGTTTTCAGTTTGATTTCATTAGTTGGCATAGCATCGTATTTGGGAAGAAAGCCGTGGCACCATGCCTGCCACACAAGCACAAGGTTCTGAGTTTGATCCTTGGTACAAAAAAAAAAAAAAAAGTCTTTTATTGCATGAATTGGAGTAATTCCACCTGATGATGAAAGGGTTGTTATCTCATTTTACCAAAATGTAATTTCTTCTCACTTGAAAGTACTGACAACTAGCCGGGCGTGGTGGTGCACACCTGTAATCCCTGCATTTGGGAGGCTGAGGCAGGAGGATTGTTGTGAGTTCGAGAACAGCCTGGGCTACATAGTTCCAGGTCAGGTCAGTCTCAACTACATAGTGAGACTTTATCTCAACCCCCCCCAATATATATATATATACATATATATATATATATGTATATATATATATATGATTAAGTGCTATAAAGATAAAGATAGTTTAAACAATAAAGAATTGTTCTTTTGTGTATTAAGTCAGGAGGTAAAGACAGGTAGCCTAGGACTAGTATAGTTGCTCAAAATCAAGTCTCCTTGAAGCTCAATGCTTAATTTTTCTGCAGTGTTAATATAGGAGTAGGGTGGGGCAAAGCTGGGGAAATAAGTGGGTCCTGTCAATTTCAAGATCCTAGGACAGAGCCAAATAATTCCCAGGACCATTCGTTCAAACTTCTCGAGGGCTCCCATGAGATGTAGACAACATATAAGTACACAGATGCCACAAGGAGCTCACTATTGTGATTACTCCTCTTCACAGTAGCCCACTCTGGGTGTAGACAGTGTGCACTTTTATTTTTGCTTCTTTCCTTTCCTTGTTCTGTTCACCCCAAGTGTGCTTCTGCACAGCGTTTTCCCGTTACCCTTCTACCCCTCACATTTCAAATAAACTTCGGGCACCATTTTTAGCTTGCCTTATCCAGTGCTTTGTTGGAAGCCAGGACCTGGAATACTTTTAATTGGCAGGCCATTTCTAAAGAAGCTATTTGACAACAGAGTGACTTTCTTCTTCCTGTGATCCAGTATGGTGCTAGTGCTCCAACCAACACATCCAGGCAGCCGCATGGAGGAAAGAATTAAGAAGTCACTTTATCAAACATTACAGAGCTCTATATGTGATCTCAAATCCCCACTAGCCTTTGACTTTCTTTGGAGCCAGTTAATCATGGAGTCTGTCCCTCTGTCTTTGGCAGTATGGAATGGTTTTTTTTCAGAGAGGGATTGCCACCAATTTATTAAAATATGATTCACTTTCATCAAAAAATAATCTGTCAGTGGGCCGGGGATTGATTTAGCTCAGTGGTGCTGCCGCCTGCCTCACAAGCTCAAGGGTCCCAGTACCAAAAAAAAAAAAAAAAAAAACAAAAAAAAAAAAAAAAAAAAAAAGTCAAAATTAAAATTAAAATAGTCTCAAAAATGATCACAGTTACAGAGAAACATAAAATTGACAGTTCTGTATTTATAACATATCCTATGCTAGTGTGTTAATAATACTTACTTTCTCTTAAGGTCTTTGGGTTTTGGCCCATTTTCTGGCCCTTCTGTCAAACTTGCAAGAAGACTGAGTCTTTCTACAGCAGGTTCTCCCTGTTTTGCCAACTTGCAGTATTGAATGTTGACTGTGTCATGTAATTGAGTATACAAAGGTGTTAGAAGGACTCATCTTGGGATTTCACTGAGACTGAAAATCAGAGCAGGCTTCATCGAGGAGACTTGAGTTGGCTAAAAAGCTTTCTCGCTTTTTGGCCAAGAATCAGTGACTGTTTAAAGCAGCATATTATTTACATCCTCACAACATCAACAGCTGTTCTCTTTATTTTATCCTCTACCTCTGCCCCACTGGGGATCAAACCCTGGGGCACTCTACCACTTAGCTACATCCCAGCCTATTTTTGAACATTTTTATTTTGAGAGAGGGTCAGACATGGAACTTGCAATCCTCCTGCCTCAGCCTCCTGAGAACTGGAAAACAAGTGCTACTGTGCACTGCTATTTTATCCTCATTTTACAGATGAGGAAATGAGGCTCAGAGGTCAAAATATTCCACTTAGCAAGTGGTTGAACTGGACCTAAAAACCAGATTTTATGAAAGCAAATGCAACCTTCTTAACATAACCCCTAATATTTTTTTAAAGATTTCAGCAAAATTATGGAGTATTTGTAGAGAGAGCCACAATATCTTTGACATCGCTTTTAGGCGTTTGATAGTTATAGGGAGAAGTAAGGGCTTTTTTTTTTTTTTATAGAATATGGTCTCACTGTGTAGCTCAGACTGGCCTCAAACTCGCTGCAGTCCTGCCTCAGCCTCCTAAGTACTGGGATTACAGGGGTACGCCACTCACCCAGTTGCCAGATTTTTTAAAAAAGTTTAGATTTCCAATCAATCAAGCCTGTTCCTTTAACGACTTTATAAAAGACTACGATTCCCAGCACACTTTGAGGCATCGCGGGGGATGACTTCGACTCCCAGCATACCCTGCTTTGGAATTTCGTGTCCCAGAATGCAACGCCTTTCCTAGGTCCTCGGGGCCTGCCGATACTACAGTTCCCAGCATGCAGCGACCCCGCCCCTTGCTCCTGGCTCCCCTCTGGTCCTTGTTTAGGAGGGACCTTTTGGATACAAGAGGACAGTTCCTGCAGACACAGCCCCCTTTGTGGGGCGTAAATATGCGGCAGTTCCGGCTGGTCGAGCCTGTCCAGATAAAACCTAGAAGGGACGGGTTTTGGCCTGGTGCGCGCTGTGCTCAGGCAGCTTTTCAGACAGCCCCGACGGGGTCCTTCTGGGGCTTTCCTGCCTTTGAACCGCGGTGGCGGGCGGGCACACTGCCTCCGGCGCGCTGGAGAGTAGGGCCCGCCATCTCCATGGCCACCGCTGCGAGTGGCCTTGGCGCGGGCGCGTCGCGGGACATCCTGTGGCGCGTGAGTGAAGCGGCAGAGCGGATGGGCTCAGGGCCCATGTGCGCTCTGGGCGGGGAAGGGGACCTGTCCGAACATAGCGCGGGGAAACCCTGTGTGGAAGAGCCTGCCGGGCGGACTCACTGCAAGCCTGAGGCGGAGCTCGGTGGAGGGTGGGAGAGGAGCCCGAAGTGTAAATTGGCCAGCGTGGAAGGGATGACCTGAGTGGAAATTGGGGCAGAGGTGCGGGGCGGGTTTAAGCAGGGCTAGCCTGTCCAGTAGGTGCGGGAGTCGATTCCCCCGGCTAGGACGTGGGAAGGAATATCCAGAATTGGAAATGACATAGTGTTCCCTTCCTAGAGGCTGGGGTAGGGGGCCAGTTAGGCCAGGCGGATAGTCTTGCAGAAGTAAAAGTGTTCGCTGTGGAACTGAGCTGAGGAGATGCTTCCTCCTGCATCCCCTTTGTGGTGGGCAAAAAGAAGTAAGAACAAGATCCTGTGTAGAAAGAATAGTGCTTCTACCCAAGTGTACTGACATCTCTACCCAAGATAAACAACTTTTGTGTCTTATCAGCTTTTTAATCCCTATATTGTCAGTCATAAAGTCCTGTCGATTCTACCTCAGAAGTGAGGTTGCATTTTTTTTCTTCCCCACGGCTGCCCTT
>NW_022900935.1:31930730-31944494 GCF_012274545.1 Fukomys damarensis | reverse complement strand
CCCCCCCGCCCCAACTAAGAATTGAACTCAGGACCTTCCGCTTATCCGGCAGCTCTGGAGCCGCTGAGCTACATCCTCAGCCCTGCTGCCCTTTATTTCGATATTAACTGTAATTTGGCATGGGCTAATGTGGGGGACTGCCCCTAACTGCTGTGTCTGCGATCTGGATCTGGTTCCTTCTGATACATTTTCTTTTGAGCCACTTTACAGTAAACACAAACATTCTAGAACATAAATTCACTTGTGATTTTCATGTTTTGAAACACCTCATTTCCTCTCGTATTTACGTAGTCAACAGTAAATCTTTGACCACTTTGTAGTAGGCGCTGGCAATTCAGACAGGACTACAGTGCCATAATGCAATAGTTGCCCAGTAAGGAGCACATATCGTGGCAATCTTAAAGTGTATATAGTCTTTAGATATTCATATAGCTATCAAATTTAGAGATACAAGTATTAGTTGCCATAAAATGTATTTATAAAACCAAATAAGAAGGCTGCAGTTGTAGAGCACTTGCCTAGCATGTTTAAGATCCTGGGTTCAATCCCTAGTACTGCAAAAGATAAATAAACCTGATTATCTCAGCCCCTCCCACCTCAGAATGTGGTATTTGATATTGCACCTGACTCTGGACATAATGCGAGCATCAGTTCACCGATAAGACAGGGTTCTGTAGTGGTATACAATGTTATTAATAATAGTAACTATTTGGGTTTATGTATAGTATATAAGCACTATGATTAACAGCCTGTATGAAGAGAGGATTTGCATAACATTATGAAGTTTAACTGACTTTATGCTTGAGGGGATTTGTTTGTTTAATTTTAGGTTTTGGGTTGGAGGATAGTTGCAAGTATTGTTTGGTCTGTGGTGCTTCTGCCTGTATGTACAACAGTGTTTATAATCTTCAGCAGCATTGATTTATTTCATCCCATACAATGGCTATCAAGTAAGTGATATTTGATTTAAGAAAACAAATTTATAAGGCCTACTTCTCAACACAGTTGCATTGTGTTTCAAATAATTTATTTTTAAATTGATATTGATATATCAAAACATTTACTTGAAATAAGTTTAAGGCACTCTGTATAACACACTACCAAAGTAATAAGTCCATCAGACTATGATGACAGGAACAAAAAAGAGATCTTTAGATGACCACATAAAGGAAAGCTTAATTTTTGTTTGTCTTTCCACTTTATAGTTTTATTGATATTGTTTCTCTTTGTAAAAAAGAACTGTTCCTGTCATCTATTTAAAATTGTAGATAGAGGGCTGAGGTATAAGTCATTTAAAATAAATTGTATTGTAGTTTTAAAGTATCTAGAGCCATATCCAAATAATTCACACTTGAGTTGATGTCCATTTGGACTTGTAAGCAGTGTATAATTAAATTCTTAGAGAAAAAATATTCTTAGAGCAAAGATAAGTATTAAAGTTAAAAGTTATAGTTGTGGTTCACAGTTTTTATATTGCAGTGTCCTGAATATGACCACAAACCTGAATAAACCTTACTAATTCATCTTTTCATGTTTTAGATTCTTTCAGTGACCTGTACAGTTCCTATGTAGTCTTTTACCTCCTGCTGCTATCAGTGGTAATAATAATAATAAGTATTTTCAATGTTGAGTTCTATGCAGGTGAGTTTTAAATGTTTAACCTTTTAAAAAATTCGAATTTAGCTTACTAAGGGAAGACTCAGTGCATTTTGCATATGGATCTGTCTAATAGGCTGAGCTCTGTGTCAGGATTTTAAAGATATGTACAGAATCATATACTTTAAATATTGTACCTTATACTTCATTTTGGTGCTAGTTTCTCTTAAAGTATATTTAGACCTCTTAGGACAAATCTTGCCTGATTCTTCTTATGTAGAGTACCTAGAATAATCAAATGTATAGAGCTATCGAAGTGGTGGAGTAGAATGATTGGTTGGGTACGAGGAGGATTCTTTAAACCAAATCTTGGAAGAAGAGCTGTAGTAAGTAGACAAAGAAGGAAAGTGATGTTCCAGAGAGAAGATATAGCACAGTGATGTTGAACCTTTTAGAGTGAGTGGCCAAGTTGCAACCTGAAATTCACTTTTTAAGTGCCAACGTTGCAATTAAACATGAATACTGAGGTTTTTAGTTTGAAAAAACAACTGTTACCTGATGCGTGGCTGCTGGGGCGACTTGGCTCAAATACTGACAGTGGGTACTGCATGCCCAGTGTGCCACATGTGGCGTAGGTTTGCCAGCACTGACCTAGCATGTAAGAAGGTGGAGTGACAGGAGAAGTTGGCGTACTCAGTGTTAGAGGTCAGTCCCACAGCCAGTCAACACTTGGGGCATTTCTTGGGGAAGAAAGAGGTGATGGCATTCTGTTCCCCAAAGTGCAAAGTACCTAAGCCCTCTCCTCCTTTCACACTTGGTTTTCTGCTTCCCCTCTGTGTCTTTCTTTTTGAGTATATTAAAAGGCTAGTACCTGCATAGATAGGCCAGGGGGCCTTGGGGCTAGCTATTTGCAGAGGTAAATGTCTCTTCCCACCTACAGTCACTGCCCTTATGTCACTTCAGTCTCTTCTAGAATACTTTAATTGTCAGAAAGTTACTAAAAATTCCCATAGGGTGTCAACACTGTGTTGCATGAATGCTTATAGTCCCAGCTACTCTGGAGGCTGAGGCATGAGGATCTCCTGAGTCCGTGATTTTGGGATCAATTGTAGTCAGAGCCCTTCTCAAAAACAGAATAATAATCCCATACCAACATTTATTTTAGTATTCAATGTTGCCAATGTTTGCCTACTATGTGGTTATTTTTCACAGATGAATCATGTAAGGGCAGTTTCAGATGTTGAAATAGAGAAAACTTGCTAGAGGATAGGAACTTTTTATTTTTATTTGTTTGTTTTGTTTTTTTGAGACAGGGTCTTTCTTTGTAGTTCAGGCTGGTTTTGAACACATTGTTGCCCAGGCTGGTCGCAAACTCATGGTGATCTATGATGCTTAGGAGAGTGCCAGGGTTGGCATTACTTCAGCCATCAGGAAATTTTAATTTTTAAAAAAGATATTAAATATGCTCTCTCTAGGTTTCATCTCTGCATTCTTTGACTTTTCTTCTTTTGGTGTATGCTTGTCTTTATTTGTTCTTGTCTCAGCATTTTTTTTTTCCTTCTTAAGACAGGGTCTCACTGTGCAGTTCAGGCTGGCCTTGAACTTACCCTGCAGCTGGTAGCCTAGCACAGTGATCCGTGTATCTCAGCTTCTGAGTGCTAGTTTCAGGTTTTTCTTTCTTTTTAAGCTTACAGTCTTTCCCTACTATGTTTTGTGTTGGATTATGGGTTTCTTTCTGGCCCTGGAATATTTTTGGAGGGATGAGAGGGAATAATTGAGATTCTCTGATTTCATACGGTGCAAGCGTAGAGCCATAGTAATGCATTTTCTTTGCAGTTGTGCCATCCATTCCCTGCTCCAGACTGGCGCTGATAGGGAAGATCTTGCACCCTCAGCAGCTCTTGCACTCGTTTGTTCATGCGGCGATGGGGATGGTGATGGCCTGGTGTGCAGCCGTGATGACGAAGGGCCAGTACAGTTTCCTGGTGGTGCCCTGCACGGGTGCTGAGGGGTAACATAAATGTGTTTTTTCTTTCTAAATAGCCTGCTTCAGTTACTAAGCCAAAGGTGACCCATATAGGTTAATAATTTATGGACGTTCTTTGTTTTCCAGACTTCTATCACAGGTGCTTACTTGTATACATCAGTTTCATTTTTATTTTTATTTATTTATTTATTTATTTATTTTGAGACAGGGTCTTACTGTGTAGTTCAGGCTGGCCTTGAACTCACATCAGTCCTCCTGCCTCAGCCTCCAGAGTGCTGGGAGTACAGATGTGCTCCACCAAGCCCAGCAACATCAGACATTTTGGATGTCTTTTTTTTTTTTTTTTTTTTCCCCTTTTGGTTCTGGGGATTGAACTCAGGACCTTGCAGTTGCAAGGCAGGCAGTGGAGCCACTGAACTAAATCTCTGGCCCTTGATGTCTTATGTTTGTTGAATTTAGCAAAAATTTTAAAACATTTGTGTATAGAACATGCTCTGTTCTAAGTGCTGTTGGATTTATGAGAGTGATTAAAACATAGACTAAGGGCCGGGGATTTAGCTCAACGGTTCGGTGGCCTACCTTACAAGCGCAAGGACCCAAGTTCAATCTCCGGTACCAAAAAAAAAAGAAAAAAAATAGACTAAGTTCCTTGATTGCTGAGAACATTAGGAAAATTAAAATAGGTGAATATAATGGGAAAAAGGAAGTGAGATGTGGGGATAGAACCTGAGGGAGTTCAAAAGGAGGGAGGATCTGTAGGTGTTCTTGAAAGTAGGTTTGTATGTAGGTCGGAGTTTGAAGGGAAGGTGTTTTGGAAAGGAATTAAAAGGAAGAATTTAGAAATGATTATAACTGCCTTCTTTACAGAGCTTTTTAAATTTTGAAACTTAGGGTTAGGGTTAACAGTTTAACATGGCATTGATATACATGAGTCACAAGTTGAGCGAGGCGTGGTGATGCAAGCCTGTAATCCCAGCTACTCTGGAGGCAAAGGAAGAAGGACTACATTTGAAGCCCTGCTTGGGCAGCTTAATGAGACCCTTTCTCAAAATAAAACAAAAGGAGCTGGGCATGTAGCACACTGGTAGTAGAGTGTTTGCTTAGCCTACGTGAAGCCCTGGGTTCAATCCTCAGTACCAGAAAAAATAAAAATTACATGTTGATATTTTTGACTTTAAAAATTAAGAGGGCCGTGGCTTATAGCTATGTGGTAGAGCACTTACCTGGTATGAGTGAGTCCGTGAATTCAGTTCTCAGCACTGCAAAATAGATTACCAGAGTTTTTTTGTTTGTTTGTTTTTTTGGTTTTTTGAGACAGGGTCTCACACTGTAGATCAGGCTAGCTTTGAACTGTGTAACTCAGGCTGGCCTCACATGCAGTGATCCTCTTGCCTTAGCCTCCCCAGCACTGGTATCACAGGCGTGCACCACCATGTCCGGCTGTACTGAATACTTGATTTACTTTTTGTGCTCAGCCATTTTAAGAGGAAGTTTCTTTTTTCTTTATTCCTTTTTGGGATGAGTTTTCTTTAGTGCAAACTGTCCTATTGGCAAACATGAAATGGTAAAAGACATCTGGGAATATAGGCTTATTGTGAATAAGGGTTGCTAAGCCTGGATGAGTCTTCTTTTTTTTTTTTTTTCTTTTTTTTCTTTTGCTGATCTCTTCAGCAGAGATGGCAGTGAAGGCTTCTCAACAAGTTGTTGAGAAGAGTAACTTGTTATAAATACATTTACTAGTGATTTCAGTGTCAGAGACCTTAGTGCGACTAATCTCTTCCTCATCTTGTAGCTCAGGCTCCAGAAAACAATCAATCTGGAATCTTATGGAGATGGATGTCAGGGTATCCAGGGCGTCTGTACTCCATGGGAAGTTGACTCTTACTCAATCATATGTTCCCTCTGAACACCCTCGGATGTTTGCTGGATTATAGAAATGCCGAGGAGTTTTAAGAGCTTGATCACCAAAATCTTGTGCTTAAAATTAAAGGATGTAAGAAAAAGATGATAGAGTAGTGGCTTATGACACTACTGTGTGTCCACCAAGGGAATCCTCTTGGATTTAACTAAATATTCAGAACTTCACAACTCTAGATTGTCATCTGGGAAACATCATGACTTTTTCTTCATTCAGCAGGAGTTCTGGACTCCATTCGTACAGGCAGCAAGCCCCACACCATTTGTGAGTTCTTTCTTTGACTGTGAGTCAGTTCAGGTACAAGAGTGGGGATCCATGTCACACAGTATGGATTTTCCTGCCTCAAAGGCTTTGTGCCCCAAGGGATCTGGTATCTCTTATAGCAACTTTATAGCCATAGCGTGTAGAGGTCCTGAGAGGGATGTCTGGTGTGAGAGACAACATGGAAAGAAGCCATGACAATCTTAGGTTTATATAGTTTGTTTATGATTCCTCTCATTCCAGATGTGGTTACCAAATTATAAGTGATATCACTTCCATTATAGACATTCTTACCCACATCGGGTTTATAGGGCAACAGCGAGAGTCAGAATCTCTTGCCTGGGCCGGGGATTTAGCTCAGCGGTTCGGTGGCCTGCCTTGCAAGCACAAGGACCCGAGTTCAATCCCTGGTAATAAAAAAAACAAACAAAAAAAAGAATCTCTTCCCTTTGATAAAGAGGCTTGTTAATCTTTTGCTCACACTTACCTAAAATGAGCCATTTTGTTAGAATTTGGACATTAAGTGAGAACTTTGCCTTTGGTAAATTTTTTATTTGGCTTCAGTAAATATGAAGCCCCAAACAGTGATCTGTGTCTCTAACAGTTAATAACTTTTCTTCTTCAGCTTAGATAGACCTGTTGCACAAACCTGCTTAAATGAACATCATCTTTTTTTTCTACTGGCTGGAGCATTCATGGGCTATAGCTATAGTCTTCTGTATTTTGTTAACAACATGAACTACCTTCAGTTTCCAATAATACAGGTAAGAGATCATTCAAGCATTACTGATACCAGAATTTGACAGCATTAAAATTTCCTTGGTGGCCGGGCGTGGTGGCACACGCCTGTAATCCCAGCACTCGGGAGGCTGAGGCAGGAGGATCGCTGTGAGTTCGAGACCAGCCTGGGCTACATAGTGAGTTCTAGGTCAGTCTCAACTACATAGTGAGACCCTGTCTCGAAGAAACAAAAGATTAAAAAAAATTTCCTTGGTGAATATATTTAACAGTCCTCATATGGTTAATTCAAGAGTCGATCAACAAAACGTAAGACTGAAATCCTCTAAATTCATGAGACTTTATCGTATTTTTGAGAGCTGTAACTACCCCTTGTTGCTAGTCTTAGCACTGCTTTTTCTACCTCCCTGCTAGGTTGTGGCACTTGCTGTGACCTAGCAAGGCTGAGGAGGAGGAAGACGAGGAGGAGGAGGGTAACATTCATGAAGAATACCTTTGTGCAGCTATAAGCTTGTCTTTGAACTTGAGGATCTCATGAGCTTGAGGCTACATCACTGGTTTTAGAATACTCTCACATCCTTTTCAGAACAATATGCGTGTAAAGAAATAACACTTTCACCTGGTTTGAATGATGTAGTATAAACTATCTTTCAGTGGGTTCTTTGTTTTTTGGGAAGTGGGGATTGAACTCAGGTCTTTCACGCCCGCCAGGAAAGCAGTGTGCTGCTGAGCTATATCCCTGGCCCTTCGATGTTTGTTGTTGTTGTTGTTGTTTTTTGTCTTTTTCTTGAGTGGGTTTTTAAACAACTAATCTGATAGGAATTGTTCTGGAACTTAGAAGTCACCTCTTCTGGCAGGAGGGAGAACCATCGGTTGAGAAGTCTCAGTGTTACATCTGGGCTCCTCCCAGCCTGTTTCTACTCCTCATTGTGTTGTTTGTAATCCACTTTGTTCCTGGTCTGCCAGGCTGAGGACTGGCATGGAGCAAAAATGTTCAAACTAGCCCCTTTCTGTGAGAACCCACACTGGTAGGAGTAACGGATGTGTGAAAATGATATGGCATAATGGGAATATAACCTATGAGAGTGGTGTGTTCGGGTTCTGTTCAGGTGTGACAGCTAAAATTGTCACATATGCCTGTGGCATCCATGAGAACAGTCTGCTAAGAGTACCCATTCTGCAGAGATAATGCTTACTGAAGAATCTGGCCCTTACCTTCCTGCAGTCTGAGTGAAGAAAAAGGCCTTGATTAAAAGCCCTTTTTAGCTTATAAGGATGAATTAAAAGTAGGATACCAACTTTGCTACCTCAAAGTTTCACAAGGAGAAAAACCTTGGTAAGTGAATTTAGAGCCAAACATAATAAAGAGTATAGACAGTGAGGGGAAGAGTTAGAGAAAAATGAGATGCCGCAGATTACTTTGCTGGAAGTAACCAGATGTTTAACATCACAGATGTGCTGTTTAGGAGTAGTCTAGTAGTTGACAACGCTCATAAATTGTCTCTACCATATAATACCAAATTTATAAAATTTAGTACCAGAATTTTTTTGTAATTTCTTTTGATAAAATTCTGGATTTCTTTTCTTGAAGGTGGCGGGGAACAGGGTCTCTGTGTGTAGTTCAGGCCTTGAACTCATTTTGTAAACTAGGCAGGAATCAAATTGGTAGTGATCCTCCTGCCTCAGCCTCCTGAGTGCTGGTTACAGGTGTGTGGCCCCATGCCTGGCTGGACATTTATTTTTGAAATGAGTTCTTGCCTCCTAAATGCTGGGATTACAGGCAAGCACCACTGTACTCTGTCCATTTACGTCTTAAGGTTTTGTTTTGGTACCAGGAATCAAACTCAGGGCCTTGAGCATGTCAGGCAGGTGCTGCACTACTAAGCTACATCCCTGGCCCTCATTTACTTCTTTTTTTTTGTTTGTTTGTGTTTGTTTTTTTTTTTTGGTACCAGGGATTGAACTCCGGTCCTTGTGCTTGCGAGGCAGGTGGTGGAACCACTGAGCCAAATCCCTGCCCCCCCCACTTTTCTGTGCCAGAGATCTAATTTGGGACCTTGAGCTTGCCAGGCATGTGGCGGAGCCACTGAGCTATATCCCTGGCCCTCCTCATTTACTTCTTTAGCAGCTAAGCTCACTAGAAAATGTGAGACCTTTAAAAAAGATATTTTTTTGTGAAGAGTAACAACTGTTATCATTATCATTTTTGGTGCTGTCAGTCTTCATTCCAATAAAAATGGTAACATTTTTATGATGAAATATTTGAATACTGTACCATAGATAAATTAAAAGTCTCCCTCTACTACTCCCTGGCCATACTCAATCTTTGTACCTGTTAACCATTGTTATCAGTTTATTTTTCCAGACCCTTTACTGTACATTAACACATAGGTATACCTGTAATATTTTATGGATAGAGTTACATAAGTAGCCCCTTATGTATACTGTGTAGTAATTACCTTTACATGTAACCTGTGAAAAATTAGATATTTTTAAAATGTAATTTTAACCAATTTGCCTTTATGCCTATTAGATTTTTCCTTTTTTTTTTTGGGTACTGGGTATTGAACTTGGGACCTTGGGCTTGCAAGACAGGCCGCAGAACCACTGAGTTAAATCCCTGGCCCCACCCTTACCACATTATTAATGATTGGCTGATAGGGAAAAGCAGAATGTTTGTGTGTAGTAAAATGACAAAGAAATATACCTCAAGACAGGGCTTGTGTCTGGGATTTGGCTCAGTGGTTCTGCCATCTGCCTTAGAAGCACAAGGTCTCAAGTTCAATCCCTGGTACCCCTGCCCAAAAAGGGACGGGGTTTGTCAAACTCTAGGCCAGTAAGACTGTTGAAAACATTAACTGAGGGGTTTATAGAATATTTAGCCTATTGCCTGCTGCATAGTAAATATTCAGGAAAGTGTAACTCATAGCTAAATCACAGAAATCCTACAAGGAATTTGAAAGCTCTTCAGCTTGGGATCAAGGGGAAGTAGTGTCTGTGGATCTATTAAACTGTCTCCCTACTTCTCAGGCCCCCTCCATACCCTTATGGGTAATGGTTTAGGGGAGAGCTGCAGTATCAGGACAGGGCGGTAGCACCCAGTGGCTGCATGGAATAGTACAATTCCACTTCTTGTGCTTTGAAAATATTTGAATAACCAATATGATTGAGGTTGCAGAGTTTATATTTATTTATATGGGCTGCTGTTTGTAAGATGATGCAGGTATCTGCAGAGAGGTTATAAAGATGTAATTTTTGCCCAGTACCATGATTCATTGCTATTCTTTAGTTTCTATAATTTCTTAAAGAAGACCAGTCCTATTATAACACCAAAAAAGGCAGAATTTAGAAAATTTAATTTATTAATTAGGTTTCCTAATATTCTTTACAATAATTTATGTTTTCCATTGGTATTTTAGGGGGTGAAGAGTGGAAAGGAGAGGAAGCAGACAACCCTTATAAGTGCAGGGTTTTCAAGAAAAAAATTTGGTATTTTTTTTATTTGATTCTTTTCTCTTAGATTGTTAGAATTAGCAGGTACCCACTAAGGAACTATTTATTTTTAACCGGTTCAGTCTTATCTTACATATAATTAGAGAAATGTAATTTGTTTGGAGTTGTATAGAAAGAGAAAACAGTAGGGCTCAACATCTCCTGATTCCAGGTCTAGTTAGTATCTTCTTTATTACCTCCCATTTTTCTGCAGACAATTTAATGTAAAGGCAGTGTGCATTATTATTATCATTATTATTTTGGTACCAGGGATAGAACTAGGGACCTTGTGCTTGCAAGGTGGGCATCAGAACCACTGAGCTAAATCCCCAGCCCAAATGTGCATTATTTTTAAGATTACACACTCCGAGGCCAGCCTGATTGGATTCATATCTCTTACTTTCCTTTTGCCAGCTAGTCACATTATTATTTAACCCGTTGTGCTTTGATTTCCTTATCTGTAAGATGAGGGTAATAATAGAGCCTCCTCATAAGTTGTTAAGAGTTTTAAATGGATTTATGTGTTTCTCCTGGCTTGCACCACCAGTGGTACACGCATGACTGCCCCACAGGTAGTTTGAACCACCTGTGGTTAACTATTTAACATCAGACAATGGAATTTAAATCAGAGCCACCCAGCAGGGAGACAGGAATTACAGTCTTGTCATGAATGTGTTAATGGGAAGTACCCTAAGAATGTTACATGCTATTCTTGTGGTGGTAGCCTCCTATTATGATTTATATCAAGAATCCCCTCCCCAAAGCCTCTTGAACTCAGAGCTGGGGCTCTTGGAAGGTGGTTGAATCATGGGGGTGCTGTACTCACCAGTGGATCATTCTGATGAGTTTATATGATAGCTGAATATGTTATGAGGTGGGGCCTGATAGGAAGAGGTGGTTCACTGGGTGTGTGACCTAGAAGGGTATATCTCCCTCCCTGGTTCCTCCCTTCTCTACTGCCGAGCTACCATGAAATGAACAGATTTTTTTCTGCCATTCCTTTCTACCATGTCCTTTATTCCTTGTAGCCTGCTGACCATGGACTGAATCCTCTGAAACTATGAGCCAAAACAAACCTCTTCTTTAAAGTTGTGGGTCTGAGATATTGTTTTTTTTTATTTTGTTTTTTTGAGACAGAGTCTCGCTTTGTAATGTAGGCTGGGCTTGAACTCGCTAGGTAGCCCAGGCTGGCCTTGAACTCATGGTAGTGTTCCTGCCTCACCTTCTCGAGTGCTGGGATTCCAGGCGTGTGCCACCTTGCCTGGCATTTGGGTATCAGATATTGTGTCTCAATGATGAGAAAGTGACTAAGACACACTTTGGCACTAAGCGTGGTCATTTGTGTGACATGTAGTTTAGAAGCCTTTGACACTGGTTCTCAAAAGGAGTTTGGAAAGCTTTGTAGATACTGACTAGAAAATCCCTGTAGTGCTGTAAGTGGACATTGACGAGAGATTCTGGTTGGATCTCAAAAGACCAAATTGGTGGTAAAAATGCACACTGTAAAGACCAGGCTCAGGAGGTTTCAGTTAAGAACAAGGATTCCATTGACAGGTTAAAGGCCATGTGTGTTACACAGTGGTAGAAAATTTGTCCACTTTTTGATCATATGCTGAGACTTTGCAGGAGACTGAGATTAAGTTATGATGTACTAATTAATCTGGCAGAGAAAATTTCAAAGTGATGTTGAGGTTTGGTGTGGGTCCTCCTGGTAACTTTTAGCCTTATCTACCATGAGAACCAGGACCAAAAGACAGAGCTAAGTAATTTAAAAATCTTTTCTGGTTACCAAAGAGATAGGGCCTGTAAAGTTGGGACCTGTAAAGTTTTGGCAGAAGAGTTTTATTGATAAAAAAGATTTTAAAGAAGACCCTTACGGGACTGGGGATTTAGCTCAGTGGTTCTGCTGCCTGTCTCATAAGTGCAAGGTTCCCCAGTACCCAAAAAACAATAACAACAACAAAAAACAAGAAGAACCTTACATCAGGACAATAAAAAAGATGGCTTAAGGACATCTCAAAAATCATTAAGACCCTACCTTTCCCTGGGTCAAAGGTACAAAAAGTAAAACACTTTGCATTAAAAAGAGAGTCCTCATGGGCTGGGGATTTAAAGATCAAAAGTTTGATCCCCAGTCCAAAAATTGGTTTGCCAAAATTAATTTAATAGTGCTCAACCATCCAGGCACTGGAAAGCCTCTATAGTGATAATCCAAGGGTACCCAGCTACTGCCTGAGCAGACAGCTGACCTTGGTGACAGCTACATGGGCATTGGTTTTACAGACATACAAAATAAAAAAGTTGGGTCAAAGAGGCTTTTACTCAGATTTTAGAAAAAGATCTGGGAGACTGGGCAGAAATGGCCCAGAGAGGGCAGTGTGTAAAATTGTGTTTAAAACCAAAAGTACAGTAGAGACCCCCAGAAGTTGGAAAAATCAGGAAGGTAGAGCATCTGGAAAAAGCCACAGATGTTGAACAAAGCCAGCCCAAGAAAGAGGCAATGAGGGCTGTAACTGGCAAGCTGGAGGGCAGGATTGCCCACGTCCTTTGGAGCACACATCTCGCCACACCTTGCCCTGAGTGCTAGAGCTGAAAGATACAATATTTGCTCTACCTGGTTCTGTTTCCTTTTTATCTTTCTGTTCCTTTTAGTTTGTCTTAAGCCCTTGTATATTGTTGTGTATCTATAGTATTTAGATTTCTTTTTACTTTTTAGAGGGGTTCACAGCTTAAAGTTTGTGTTAGTCTCACGTGAAACTTTGGACTTAGACTTTTCAGCAATGCTAAAACTATTAAGACTTTAGTCACTCTTAAAGAGACTAAATAAATTTTACATGAAAACATACATGAGTTTTTCCGGAGCCAGTAACAAAATGTTATGATTCGTGTCAGAAATGCCCCTCCCCACCAGAGCTTCATGTGCTTAGAGGTAGGGCATTCATTCATTCATTTAAAGTCTTGCTGTGTAGTTCAGGCTGTCTTTGAACTTACGGTGTAGCCTAGGCTAACCTCAAACTCACAGTGATCCTCTTGGCTCAGCTTCCTGAGTGCTGGGAATACAGGCATGCGCCACCATGCCTGGCAGAGGCGGGGCTTTTAAATGGTGGTTAGATAATGGAGGTGTTATGTGCATGTATGGATTAGTCCACTGATGAGTTTGTAGCTAAATGTGTTGTACAGGTGAGGCTTGGTTGAAGGAGGTAGGTCACTGCAGGTGTGATCTCAAAGGATATCTCTCTTTTCTCTTTCTGCTTCCTGGTTGCCATAGTACAGACAGCTTTCTCTGAGGACAGGCCCTTTCTCTGTGCCATTTCTCTCTTACAACTTAATGCATAAAATATGTTTAGGGCAGTTCTGGGTATATTGTAAGTACCTCAAGGATGATAGCCACTGTTGTTGCTATGGTAGTCTCCTATTCCCCCTGGTTTTACTTTCCACATTTTTACTTACTTACATTTTTATTGTGGTCAGCCACAATCTTAATATTAAATAGAAAATTCCTGAAATAAATAAGTCATAACTTTTAAATACTTTTTGTTAAAGCATATTATTTTAGTTGTTGTATTTTATTACTTGTTAATTGTTACTGTGCCTAATTTATTATATTATTTACCATAAGTATATACAGTGTATTATAGAAATAAACTACATGTAAGGTTCAGTACTTTCCATGGTGTCAGGCACTTACTGGAGGTCTTGGAAGAGTATCCGCCATGGATAAAGGGGGATTTCTGTGTTGTTGCTGGTTTTTTTTTTTTTTTTTTTTTTTTTT
>NW_022900935.1:31889295-31930564 GCF_012274545.1 Fukomys damarensis | reverse complement strand
TTTTTTTTTTTTTTTTTTTTTTTTTTTGGTACTGGGGATTGAACTCAGGACCTTGTGCTTGTGAAGCAGGCGTGGTGCCACTGTGCTAAATCCCTGGCCCACTGTGTTGCTATTTTTATACTTTATCCTTCTCTGTAGTCCTTTGTATCAAGGATGGATCAATATTATTAAATTTCTTTTTTGTTTTTTGTTTCTTGAGACAGGGTCTTGCTACTTAATGTGTAGCCCAGGCTGGCCTTGAACTTCTCAAACTTGCCACAATCCTCCTGCCTTGGCCTCCTGAGTGCTGAGATTACAGATATATGCTGTTTTATATCTCAGCTCTTTTTAAAATCTTTTTTGAAATTTCATTTCTTTTTTTTTTTTTTTGAAGACAGGATTTCACTATGTAGTTCAGACTGCCCTAGAACTCACTATGTTGCCCAGGCTGGTCTCGAACCAGCCTCTTGCCTCAGCCTCCCTAGTGCTGGGATTATAGATGTGTGCCACCATACCTGGTGAAGTTTCTGATTTTTGATCTATCAGCGAGATGGTCATACAATGTAAAAATATTAAATATTTTAACATCAGAAATAGTTGATTTTTGGGCCAGGGATTTAGCTCAGTGGCAGCTTGCCTGCCTCACAAGCGCAAGGTCCTGAGTTTGATCTCCGCTACCAAAAAATGAATAGTTAATTTTTTGTCTCTGGAATAATTTGTCTTTTTGTACGTGATTATGTTTTATATCTTGATCACTATAGTTAAGTGGAAGTTAACTATAGTTAACTATAGTTAAGGGTGATGTGGAATGTGTCAGCTGATTTGGTTATGTTATTTGATTGTGTACTTTCTTTTTTTTTCCTCCAGCAGTACAAGTTTCTGCGCTTTAGGAGATCTCTGCTCTTAATAGTTAAGCATAGTTGTATGGAATCATTGTTCCTGGTTAGAAATTTCTGCATCGTGTATTATTTTCTTGGTAAGAATTTCCACTTTTGGGAGGGAGAGGTGGGGAAGGGGATGTAAAAAGAATTGAGATGTGTTATGTGCTTGTACCAGCTCCCCAAGATGAGTGTACTCATTATGTACTGCAAACATGTAGTAATGAAAATTTAAACATTTTTCTTCCTTTTAGAATAGTGTATTATCAGTACAGAACTCAGAAATTTCAGGTTACAAAATCATTTATTATTGTGTTTGTTATAGGTATGTGATTAGCCCAGTGGATATGTTGTTTAAATTGTCAAAGAGTACTTATTCAATTAAGGGAAAATGTTATTAAAGAAATGTGGTTATGCATGTAATGAGGGACCAGGCTACATAGTAAGTTCAAGGACAGCCTTGTGCAAGGCCTTGGGTTCAATCCCCAGCACTAGGGTAGGGGAAGAACCCCTGGTAAATGTAATTAAATATGGTTAAGCCACTTAAAGAAAGGGAATTTTGTCTTGTGCTATAAGAGGGATAAATCTTGAGGTCATTATGCTCACTAAAATAACCCAATCACAAAAATAAAAATACTTATGGGAGGGCTCTAAAGTGGTCACACTCTGAGAAACACCAGGTAGAGTGGTAGTTACTGGGGGCTGAGGAAATGGGGAAGGAGAGGAATTGTTCAGTCATGCAAGATGGAAAAGTTCTGGAGATCTGTTGCTTGACAGTGTGAACCTGGTTAAGACTACTGTGTTGCACACTGAAAAGTAGTGAACAATAAAATAGGTATTCTTTTTTAAAAAAAGAAAATATTGTATGCCATTTGGCCATTTATAAGTTTGTATCTTGACGCTGATACGGCAGAAATACCTTATTCATAAGGAAACTTTCCAGTATTTATCAACATGAATTTTAAAAAGCTCGACTTACTCCTCAGCATTGTGAATAGTACAAGTTGAAAACATTTATTGTTGTCATCGCCACATAATGACATAAATCCAACATTCGAAAGTATTGGTTTTAGACTAGAACTTTTTTTAATCCTATTTTTTCCCATAAATATCACAGATAGTTCTGACTGCAAGACCCATCAACTGTGTTTACTTTTGCACTTGTAGTTTATAGAATCCATTTTTTCTGCATAGCTCTTGCTATTGTCATTCTGACAATAATGTGTTCCTGAAATGTGCCCTAAGCTGCTGCAGCTGGTCTGGATCTTGCCTAAGAGTTGTGTGTTTATGGTCACCTCATTCTTCTGTAACTCTTTTTAGATACAGTTTTCAGCATTGTTGCTTTTTTTTTGCTGTGCTTTGACCTTTTGAGGACAGTTTGTTCTTTTCCCTGTTCCTTTTTATGTTATGTCATGGATTTATCATGGGAGACAGGAGGCAGTAGACTGACATGCTTTGCTGTCTGTCTGATGAGCCAGACCAGTGGTGATGGGACTGCTTGCAGATCATGGAGCACATCTATTACCTGAGATTGATTTGTGTGCTGAAAAGGTAGAGGCTGTCTATGCTGTCACCATTGTAGCTGAAATTTCAAGTGTTGTTGGGTACTGATTTTTTTTGTTTTTTTGGTACCGGAGATTAAACTTGGGACCTTGGCACTTGTAAGGCAGGTGGCAGCACCATTGAGCTAAATCCCTGGCCCTAGTACTAATTTTTAAAATCATGCTAATTGAAATATTACATACCAGAATTGTAAAAAGCATGGGCTGTCTGTCTGTAGAAATTATTCTCTTTTCCTACCGTTCCTGTAGTAGTATAGTATTTTCCTGCCCTTCCCATAGTAGTGTAGTATTTTGCCTTAGGTTTTGGTGTCTACTATGACCTCAGTCTAAAGCATGATTAAGATATGTTTTATTAGCTTTTCATATTCACAATTTGAAATTTTTTCTCTTCAGGTTATATTCCCAAAGCTTGGATTAGCACAGCTATGGACCTTCACACAGATGAGTAAGTGATAGTTAAAAAGTCTAATTTTAGTTCTGTTGCTATCCTTAGATATCTGCTGCTTTTTAGATGCTTTGCTTAGATATAGCCTTTAAATCTCTTTTTAACAAATTGAAATAAAAACAAAGCTACAGAGGGAGACAGTGTAAGAAGAGGGTACCTCCCCCACCCCGTGCTATGTGTGGCCTAGAAGACCTGTGTGACCTCTGCCATGGGGTCAAGCTGAAGCCCAGCCTGTAATGTATTTCTCACCTGTCCTGTTTAGTTCCTGAACATTGAATGCTATAGTCAGTTGCTTCATCTGCTTTAACTGTGTCTCCTTAACAGTGCTTCAAGGTGATCCTTTTAGTACTTATTTGAAAATTTAACTATTTAAGTTTTTCTAAGAGAAAAAGTATTGAATTTATTTTGAATACTTGGTTTTGTTGTTTATTTGTTTTTAATGCCAGGGATTGAACTCAGGACCTTGCACTTGCAAGGCAGGTATGGTGCCACTGAGCTAAATCCCCAGCCCTTGAATACTCAGGGGTTTTTTTTGTTTTTTTTTTGGTACTGGGGATCGAACTCAGGTCCTTGTGCTTGCAAGGCAGGTGGCAGAACCACTGAGCTAAATCCCTGGCCCTCAAAGTTTTTATAGTATAAAATTTCAAAGTTGTATAAAAACTTTTGTCCCTGTCTTCAATCATGTAGTTATGCTCTCCAGAGATAAGCAGTGATGACCTGTATTTTTGGTTACTGTTCAATTGGTTTTATATTAAGTAAAAGTGAACTTTTTAAAATGTATGGACCATCTTCTCTTTAGCAACCCTTCAGTCTGTATGTTTTTGTTTTGATTTTGCAGTACTGGGGATTGAACCCACAGCCTTGATACTGAGCTACAACTTCAGCCCCTTTTTTGGAAACAGGGTCTGGCTAAGTTACCCAGGCTGGCTTCAAGCTTGCAACCCTCCTGCTTCCAAGGGTCTTCCAGAATGCCAGGATTATAGGCATGCACCTCCACACCTGGCTCATATGTGGTATTTTATATGCATCAGTGGTGTGGCATTCTCATTTTGCCTATGAGGCAACCAAAATTGAGCAAGGTGGCAAGCTTGTTGCCACCTTGCTCTCTGGCAACACTGGGATTACCAGTGTTACTACCTCACGTGCTTTGCACATAGATCAGGGTTTAATGTGTATTTGCCCGATAAATGTCAGTTTCCCTCAGTGTTTGTTCTTTTATTATTTATTGGTTTTTGTACCATGAGATTTTGTATCATACATGGAATTCATTGATACCAGTTTTGGGGAGTGGGAATCTTGGCATGTATGTGTATATTTAAGAGATTAGGGTAATTAAATGTATGAGGTACAATCAAAATATATGGTGAATGTTTAAATTATAAAGACTGTATTATGTTAAGGAGCACAGTTCCACTAACCTCCCTCACAGTACTCTCCCTTACTTCATAGTTGTCTCATTCTTACTTCTGAAGCACTTCTGGAAGTCTTCTTTGGTGAATATCTTTGCAAGGTGTGATAAAGAATACAATGAATACTGCTACAGAGTCAGCCAGTGAAAAGGCAGGCTTGTAAAAACATTGCGGTGTATCCTCATTCACTTCTGGATCTGGCCCTGTGTGGCTTCTGGCTCTAGCTTTTTTCCCCAAATTGAAGTGGCCATGAAAGAAAAACATTTTGAGTTGATTCAAGGCATTGGGGCCCTGGCAGTACAACTAAAGACATTCATGAAAGAGGACTCCCAGAACTGCTTCAGGAAGTGGCAAGAATGACGGGATAAGTATGTGTGAAGTGAGGGAGTTAATGGCAATGTATTTTTATAGTAATTTTTAAAAAATGTAATTATTTACCATACAGCTTGTGAATTTCAATTCCACACCTTTTGTTTTGTTTTTTTGAGACAGCATCTAGTTTTGTACTTCGGGCTGGCCTTGTCCTTACTTTGTAGAGTGCGAGTTTATGCCATGATTTCGTGGATAAGGAGCAGGAGGGTAGAATAGGTGGAGTTATTTAACTAATCACAACGCTTATTAATCAGTCAGATATTCAAGCCTGGCTTTCACAATTGCTGGTTGTATGATTGTAGGATTTGACTAGGCTAATTGATCTATTCAAGGTTTTGGTAAGATTTCACAACTTGTAGTTTTATTTAGCATTCAGTTAGTTTCTTAAATTGTTTAAAAATTCAGGTCATTGTATTAGTAGCCTGTGTCTTTAACTACTGTGAAAATTTATCAGGTAGTATATAGATAAAGCTGAAATCTGGTGCAAAAGAGGTCCTGGTCATGTTTAGTTTTTTTTATTTGTTTGTGTTTTTGTTTTTTTGTTTTTTGAGAGTGGGTCTTGCTATGTAGTTCAGGCTGGCCTTGAACTCACTATGTAGCTCAGGCTAACCTTGAACTCATGGTGATTCTCTTTCCTCAGTCTCCCAAGTTCTGGGATTATAGGCATGTATCACCATGGCTGGTGTGATTAATGTTTTTTAAGTATTAAACTACAAAACAATAGTAATAAGCTTGCAACCAGCCTAAGTGGTTAGGCTTACAGGCTTGGCTCATTCTCCACAATAAATGACAGAGAAAATTTGGAACACAAGAAATTAATTATAGGGCCTTTGTAGGCCTATGTTTCCTCTTAGTCTGCCTTTTGTACCTACTGAGAAAGTATTAGGACAAGGTCTCCATAAGGATACAAAAGAAGAGGAATCTATAACATTGTTATTTAGAAATAGGATTTCTCAGTGTGGAGTCCAAAAACTGTTAAATTCTTAGATTGTATTTTCTTCATGAGATTAAACAATGCTTTCTGTTTTCATAGGCAGTCTCATAGACCCCTCGACACAATAAGTGGTCTCTTCAATCTTTCATTACTCTACCATGTCTGGCTCTGTGGTGTCTTCCTCCTGATGACTTGGTACATCACATGGATACTCTTCAAAATCTATTCCACAGAGGTTAGCATTGAGTTTTTTTTTGTTAATACTTTTGTGTTTCCAAGTGCACAAATTGACTTTTAATAGAGCACTGATCAGTATGCTGTGCCTAAAGCCACTTCAGTAAGTTGGATTTCAGTCTCTTCCGAGACTTTATTAGAGGCGTATCATCTATGCTCATCATTTGCTTTGTATTTTTTTTCCCCCAAGGAACATCATTGGTGCTCACTTAATTTTTGGATATTAAGCTAAATGGTACATACTTATGCTTTATTTACAGTCTAATTCACTCCTGGAGCCTTCTGTCTCTTTATTAAGTACATAGTGAATGGGCCTGAATTTTTAATTAATTTTGTATCCAATCGACATAGATGCTATTAACATATTTAAGTATGACAATAAAATATGTTTCCTGAAGGAAAGTTTTAAAATCTATCCTGAAGAAATGATTTTGAAAATTGAAATGATCTTCTGAATAATTCCCACGCAAGTTTTAAGGCAGGAATTATGTTGTTTTTAATCATCCAGTTATTTATCTTAGAAAATGCATATTTCTCTTTCGTGTTACAATCTCAGTAGGCTTGTATTTTTTCAATGGCTTTGGAAAATATTTGTTTCAGAAATTTGCTTTTTTTGAAAATTAGAGCCTAATAAAATTAGGACAGTAACCTTGTTAAGATACTGTGTTTGGGTTTATATAACTATAACCTGTTTTTTGAAGGGATATTAAAGATACTAATTTGGTTATATTGTCTCCTTTTGTAATTATAGTTATTGCTTTTTTGGGGGGGGGGTTGTTTTTGAGACAGGGTCTCACTGTGTAGTTGAGACTGACCTGGAACTCATTATGTAACCCAGGCTGGTCTCAAACTCACAGCGATCCTCCTGCCTCAGCCTCCTGAGTGCTGGGATTACAGGCGTGTGCCACCATGCCCGGCTAGTTATTGCTTTCTTAATGAATATAACAAAGTCATAAAAATAATTATTTTTATATTCTTTATATTTGATCATACATGATAGGCTCACGTGTTTCCTGTTCAACCACCATTTGTGGAAGAGTCAGAGGAATGCCTCCCAAAAGTTTTAAACAGTAATCCTCCCCTCATCATAAAGGTACCAGAGCTTTGCATTTTGTATATTTACAGTCATCTACAACTTAGCTTACAGAGTAGACTTAATATTTAGGAATTTAGATACAGTTTTTGAGGATCTGCAGTATTCTAGTACTGGTGTTATAAAAATCACCCTGCTGATGCTGTTTTTCAGTTTTTCTTCCAAGTGACTAAAATGCAAGTGTAAAGTGTACCGTGCATCTACAGCCTAGTGATTTTTTTTTTTTTTTTTTGAAATGGGGTGTCACTGTGTGGCACACAGATTGGTCTTGAACTCCTAGCCCCCTGAGTAGCTGGGACTACAAGGATGTAACACTGTGCCCAGCTAAGCAAGCTAATTCTGTGTTAGAAAAGTTACAAAATACTTTCAACTGTAAAATACATTGCTGTCTAACTGTTCAGGGAACCAAAGCAAAAACCCTTGATTTTTTTAATCACTGGATCAAATTGTGTTTCTATTTATGTTGTATTTTTTGGCTTTTATGATCAAAGGTGATACTGCTTGGAAGTATGTATATATTTAGTGAACTCTCTTTAAATATGAATTACTGATAATGATTCTAAAACATATTATAATCAGGAGTTTAAAGAAGTTGCAGTAAGTTTACAAATCAATCAATTGAGAATAAATTGTTTTGCTTTTGAAATTTTAAAGTAGAGCTACATGTGTCATCCTGTTAAAGAATCGTAGTTCTTTAAAAAGAATGAAAAGAACTCAGGTTAGAATGGTTAGAAGTCAGAGGTTTGATTATATTCTAAAGAAGTTATAAACAAATAAACTACTGAGGCTCTAATTGCTTTTAAATATCAGTTGTGATTGATTTGTTAGATAAACTTAGAAATATCAGTTACTCATTTGGTTACTACCAAGTCTTTATTTAGTGGACAAGAGTCTGTCACTGCTCATTGTGTGGGGAGGAATAATGAATGAGACCTAGCACAGCCTACTAGAAAGGCAGACACACAGATAATCAAAACTCACTATGGCAAGTGGGACAGATAGAAGAAAAGTTCACTTGAGGGGTGATACTTTGAAGGATGAGTAAAGAGGTTGCCAGGGGATAAAAAGGAAGGATTTCAGTGAAAAAGCAACAGATATGTGTCCCATGAGTGTGGAACGCTGAATTTGGATGTGTTCCCTTTTCTTAAGGGTCTCAGGTTTTAGAGGGTGGAACTAGGTCAAAACCAGTAAACAGGCTCTGCAGTGCATTATGCTAAGCACCACAGTCCAGAGCTGTGTGTGTCTGTCTGTGTTTTCATGAGGGAGGCCAAGCAAATTTCCAGAGGAAGTGATGTTTCAGTTCCCACCACAGAGGTAGGAAAGAACACACAGAGTTCTGTAGTTCTTGTGTCTAGCTGGAGCCTGCTATGGATTGGGAGGGAAGAGACAGGAAAGTTTTGGAAGTCTAGGAAGGAAGGCTGTGGTTCTGAAATACATCTTTCATGAAAAAGTCCATCTGATTTTCCTTTAGTTATGTAGCCTGATTCATAAATTAGGTTTTGTTTGGATATTTTAAAAAATTAAATAATGTGTATTGTTTTCCCCCTTTTAGTATTTAGCCTTGCAAGACCTGATGTTGCTTTCTCAATATTCCTCTTCTCGAAGACAAGAAGTTTTTAGCCTTAGCCAACCAGGTATTGCTAAAATTAATAGTACTGATTAGGCATGTGTGTGCAGAAAGTGCTTTGGTGAGAGATGTAGTTAATTAAATATCACATCAGTGGTAAATGAATTATTGATTTAAGTCATATAACATCTTAAGTGTTTGGCTTGCTCTGGGTAGAATTTATGTCACTAGGAAAAGTATTTATTTTTAAATTTTTATTTCCTTTAGCTTCCTCAATACCTTGATTTAAAGAAATTATGTAGTAGATTGATAGTTTTAGAGCAGAACTGTATGGTTTAAGAATCAAGAAGTTAAAAAAAAAAAAAAGAATCCTGAAAGTTTTAATGCTACACTGAGTTTTAAAAGTAAGATAATCTGGCCAGGCGTAATAGTGCATGCCTGTCAACCCAGCATTTGAGGCTGAGACAGGAAGATTGCCATGAGTTCAAGGCCATCCTGGGCTGCATAGTGAGTTCAAGGCCAGTCTGAACTACACAGCAAAGCCCTGTGTCAAAAAACCAAAGAAAGGCAGTCTAATCCTTAGATGAGAAACCTAAATTTTAAAGAGAGTAAGGGACTTAAAGTAAATGTCAATAGTGGGAGTAAGAATTCCGCTCCCAAGTACAGAGCTCTTGCCTTGCTTTTGCTTGCTTGCTTGCTTGCTTGCTTATTTATTTATTTATAGTACTGGGGGTCAACTCAGGTCCTGCTGCTTGCGAGGAAGGCAGTGTTTTTATTTTAGAGACAAAGACTTACTGTGTCAACACCCAGGCTAGCGTTGAGCTCATGGTCTTTCTGCTTCAGCCTCCCAAGTTCTGGGATTATAGGCAGGTGCCACCATGCTTAGCTTCTGACTTCCTTTTAAAAAAACAAACTAAGAACAAATTGCATTTGTTGGTAACCCAGGGATGCTCTTGGCAACCCTGACACACTTCTCCACTGCTGCTTGCCAAGCTGTTCAAGACTGATATTGCCAGGGCTCTGTCTTGTTCCTACAGGGGAAACAGTGGCTGCCAGTGGAGAACAGAGAACCTAGGTAGCTTTCCCTCCTCTTCCTAATTATCTCTGTTTTGCCAAACTTGCCAATGCCCAGATTGTTAAAAAAACAAAAACAAAAAACACCCTGCTACAATTAAATATAGTATGGAAATGAAAACCAGTTATAAAATATAATTGATTGGAGTCACTCTGAATTTTGTATGAGAAATACAGAGTTGACTGGAAGATAAACTGTAACAATACTTTTCTGTCACACTTGGATTTTCCTGTGCTGTGCCAATGAGTATTCATTCAAAGGCATGTTATGTAAATTTAATGGGAGTCTTGCACAGTTCCTAGAGGTTGTGAGCAATATACAGTGTCATAAGGCATACTGATGGCATATTATGTTTGTGTGTTTGCAGGTTAAGGGATATTTCTCTTGAGTTACGAAAGGGGGAAGTATTTAAGGAGAGTTCCAAATATAGAGGGAGTGGTTGACATACAAAATGGGGAAACCAGCTTTCAGTAGCCTTCTGTTACTCAATATATATTGAATCTTGCTTGATTTTTACATAACTGTAGAGCAAAAGTTTTAGAAAATCAAAAGATAGCTCAGGAGGCTAAGGCAGGAAGATCATAAATTTGTGGCCTACCTGGGCAACTTAGTGAGACCCGTCTCAAAATTAAAAAGGGCTGTAGATGTGACTCAGTGGTAGAGTACTCGTCTGTCATGTATGAGGTCCTAGGTTCAGTCTGCAGTACTGGTGGAAAGAAGGAAAATAGATTCTAAAGACATTGAGAAGAGAATTTTAAAAAAGTGGGGGAAGTCATTAGTTTAGTTGAATAGTAAGATGTATGAACAGTATGTAAACTCCTAAGTATAAAGCATGATAATGAACAGTGAGTCTCTCCTAGCTATGTAGTAGCAAATACTGGCCAGTGGACACAGTTATACCCACCCTGTGTGACATAGATTTAAGACCTCCAGTGGATGTCTAACACTGATTAGTACTGAATCTTAAATGTACTTTTTTTCCCCAATATGTACATATCTATGATAAAATTTATAAATTTTGAGTCACAGTAAGAAATTAACAATAAGAAAATAGAACAGTTATAACAATCTGCTGTAATAAAATTGCTGGTGTCATTACTCTTGTGCCAGGCCCATTAGTGAGTAAAATAAGGGATATTTTGACACAAGCACTGCGATGCCATGACAGCTGATCTGATAACAGCTGGCTGCCGCGTGATTGGCAGGCAGGTAGGTAATGTGTACCGTGAGAACTTCAAGGGAAGGGATGACTGCCGTTCCAGGGGTCAGCTGGCACAGGGTGGCCCTGGACTCCATCACACTACGTAGAACGATGTGCAGTTTAAAGCTCATGAATTACTCACTTCTGAAGTTTTCCATTTGATACTTTTGGACCAAGGATGAGCATGGGTAACTGAAACTGGAGAGCTACACTGGATAAGGAGGGCCTACTATAAATGAAAATGTGAGGAAGCAGGGAGAGTCAGACACAGGTCTCTGGGAACTATAGGGTGTAATCTCTTGGACGTCCTAGACTCTTCATCGATCACAGCCTTCTCAGTCTTTTCAGTTTTGCTAGTGAAGTAACCCTGGTCTTTCTCACTCATACCATGACCTGCTGTTTGGCTTTATTTTAGCAACTGATCTGAGAGCATTTAAGTAGTAAAATAGCAAATTTTTGCTTGTAGGCTTTTTGGAAAATTGATTCATCCAAATGTTTATTGAACTACTGGAGATAGAGCGTAAGTATACAAAGGTAGCTGAACTAGGAAAAGTGGGCCTGATGCAAAGTGTAATGTAGCATTTCTTACTGATTTCCCCTTCCCCACTTTCGAGAGGTGAATATAAGATTATTTACATTTTAAAAATTGTTGATTGGCTCTTGTAGGTGGTCACCCTCACAATTGGACAGCCATTTCAAGGGAGTGTTTGAATCTTTTAAATGATATGACTCAAAAACTAGTTTTGTACCAAGAAGCTGCTGCTACAAATGGAAGAATGTCTTCCTCATACCCAGTGGAACCTAATAAATTGGATTCTCCAGGTAACTCCTAGTGCTGCTAAGAAAAGTATACCAGGCACGATGGCAAACACCTGTAATTCCAGCAGTTGGGAGGCTGAGGCAGGAGGGTCGCCATAAAAAGGGCCAATCTGGACTACATAATGAGTTCAAGGCCAGCCTGGACTACAGAGTGAGACCTTGCCTCAGAAACTGGAAAGATGAGATACAAGGGCCGGATATTTAGCTCAGTGGTTCTACCACCTGCCTCGCAAGTGCAAATTCCATCCCTGGTACCCCCCCAATAGATACAAATTTTTGTTTGCAAATTAAACTTTAAAAATCTTTAAAAAACTAAGTCCACTGTGGCCCTGGTGTTTAAAAGATGAAGTGATGGTCATCCAATAAAAGATGACAGTACAAAGCCACATGAATCCTTACAGATGATACTGAATGCTCTTCTGGTTATAAGCAGGGACAGAGGGGAGCTGGTCCAGAGAAGAGCAGCTGAAATGATTGAGAAACCTGGGAGAAGTGCATCACACGTGTTTCAAGATATCCTAATATTTTGTCAGTGCCCCTTCCATTCTCGGGGAGGAAGCACAGGTGGAGGAGCTTGTGCTGTTTCATTACATCCTGTCAGTACAGAATGCCTATGGGTGTGAGATTGGCAAGAGAGCTTCATGTTCTCACACTGTTGGGAAGCAGACACTTGGTGAGAGCATTGAGACTCGGGGTGAAGATGGAGGAAACCTCAGAGCACAGGCTGCATCGGAGGAGTTTTGGGTCTTTGTCCTCTGTGGTTCCCAGGGGGAAATATATACCCAAAAAATGCTTGAAGTCCAAACATTTTAGACTTTTTAAATGTAACTACTTTTTTTTTTTGAGACAGGGTCTCACTATGTAGTTGAGACTGACCTGGAACTCACTATGTAGCCCAGGCTGATCTCAAACTCACAGCGATCCTCCTGCCTCAGCCTCCTGAGTGCTGGGATTACAGGCGTGTGCCACCACGCCCAGCTATTTTGTAACTACTTTTGATCTTCACAAATCACTGTATGGACCAACAAACTCATCTGTGTTTTCGAAGTCACTATTTTGGAGGGATTATGGCCTCAAAACAGATTACAGAGGAAAACAGTTTTTAGTGAGCTCATCAGTGTCAGATTTTAAAAGATGCTGGGGTGTTTCAGTTAGTGTATCCTTCAGATACTTGACAAATACTTAATGATCTCATTTATTTAACAAACATTACTGAATGCTTTCTGTGTACCAGGCACTGTGCTAGATGCCAGGGAATCACAGATGAAAAAATACTCTTGGAACTGACCTTTTAGGGCAAGGCATATAAATAACAATAAGACATAATAACTGTCCAGAAGAAGTCTAAATTGGCAAGATGTTTGATAACAAAAGGAGGCCTTCTGTGCTACAAAAAAAAGAGTTTACTCAGTGGATACGTGGAGGCCCTGTGAACTGTGAATAGGCTGTTGGCTAGTTGGAGCAAGTGAGCATAGTAGAAATATAATCCTGGGTTTGGTAGGTCACGGGTCTGGCCAAATACGGTATGCATTATTTAAAATTGTTAGTTTCTGTCATTCAACCAAGATTTGCCTGTAATTTTGAGGGATTATAGCAAAGCTTCAGTCTTAATTTTTAAAAAGATCTTATTTATTTATTTATTTTTGGTAATAGGGATTGAATTTAGGATCTTGCACTTGCAAGGCAGGCACGGTGCCACTGAGCTAAATCCTCGGCCCTTCACTCTTTTTTTTTTTTTTCTTTTTTGGTACCGGGAATCAAACTCGGGACCTTGCACTTGCCAGGTGTCTTCACTGTTAATTTTTAAAGTGATTCTTCAAAGATTTGTAATTTCTGCTAACCTTTCAAAAGTCTTGTAATGAAAATTTGGTATTTTGAGTGTTTAATTTCTTAACAGCAGTTTTATTAAGGAGATATAATCTGAGTGCAATTTGTTGTGCTTTGTGTGGTAAAGTTCCTTTATTTTTGTTAAACAGATTATAATTTAATGGTGTTATAAGCTGCTATTATTTATTTTTATTTATTGAAACATTTTAGATACATATATTGGTAACATTCATCATAGAGAATTTGTACCTGTACATGATATATCTTGCTGCTTCTCCCCCACTTCCCCTCTCCTCCCTTCAACCTCTTTCCCCTTTTTTACTTATAAGCTTTGTTTCCATTTTTTTCCTTTTTTTTTCTTGTCCTTTCCTTTCCCCTTACCCCCTACCTCATACGCCTTCTCATTTGAACATTTTCTTCCCATTTCTCAATATCTGTTACATATTTTGATCCTTATTTACACTTTCGGTTTCTCACATCAGAGAAACAATGCAGTAATTAAACACATGTGCCCAATTTATTTCACTTAAGAGTATGGTCTCAAGGTTCATCTATTTAGCTAGAAATATCTCGAGCTCATCTTTCTTATGGCAGAGTAGCATTTTACTGTATTAAAAAACTACATTGCTACAAGCACAAGGACCTGCGTTCGATCCCTGGTGCCAAAACCAAAACAAAATCAAAACTACATCTTTATTCATTGATTGATGGATATTGGGGCTCTTTCAAAGATTTAACTATTATAAATTGTGCCGCTATAAACGTGGATGTACCTATATAATTGGTATGATGCTTTTAATTCTTTTGGGAAGATATCAGAAATGCTTTTTAAAGACACTTCTACAGGTCAGGTTTATAGACATCTTGAGCACATTAACCTTTGGTGTGACTTTCATTAAGTTGAAAGAACTTTGGGGAAAATGGTAGCACCTTTTCCTTGTTTATCCTCACAGTATATAGTTTGGTATGTTTAGCCAGGTAATGGTAGAACATCCAGTAAAATTAGAGAAATTCAAATGCAGTGATTTAAGTTGCTATTTAAGAATAAATCTTGATCACTGAAAATAGCTTAGAATTAGAGAAATTGACTTTAAGATAAACAGATTCAAGGGCAAGAAAAACAAATGAGGCTATACCAGTCTATCAGAAGAAGATATGTAAAGCTCCTTGAATGATCATTGAATTGGGAAATTAAAATCTGGAGCATGGGAACACAAACCTAAATGGAAATAATCCACTGAACTTTGAATAGGAGTTAAACACAAAATTGAGATAGAGCATCTATACCATGCTGTTTGGGTCAAGTTGCTGCTTCAGCCTTGGCTCTGTTCTGTCATAGAAAAAACACCTGATACCTCCAGTCCTTTTGGAACGCCTTTTGGCTCCAGTGTGGTGAAGCGAGTGGCTGGAATTTTTGATGGAAACACCTGCTATGGGTTGCCGCAGAGTCCTCAGCTGATTAGAAGAGGACCAAGACTATGGACTTCTGTTTCTGGTGAGGTCTATTTAATTTCTAAAATTGAAATCTCATAGTTACAGGGGATCATACAGCCTAAGTTCTTACCTAACTGCTGTTGTTGTTGCTGTTTTTTCAATAGGTCAGCAAATGTCTGACTATTCTAATCATTCTCCATATACCTCTCTTAATAATGTGGAGGGTAAGACAATGAGACAGCCCAGTGTGATTTATTCATGGATTCAGAATAAACGTGAACAGGTAGGATGATATATTTATAGTATTTATATTTGTATGTAACATTAAGGTCATTAACGATCTCACACATTGAGTAATTCATGAGGAAATTTGTTGTTGATGCTTCATGTATCCACGTGGCCTATATGAAATTGCCAGTGTTTGACTGGTTTTGAGTTTCACAGATTACAGTTTCATATGATTTAACCTAATAGGGTGCCTTTTATCTGTGCATTCTTTCATTTAAGAAATATTTGAACCAGATATGGTGGCACACACCTATAGTTCCATTACTTGATAGGCTGAGGCAGGATGATTACAAATTGGAGGCCAGCTTGGGCCCTGTAGGGAGACGTGTCTCAAAAGAAAAGAAAAATGAGTTCTTTGTGTGTGCAGGGTTCTCTTTTATCATGGGGAAAAACCGAAATAAAACAAAGCCTTTACTCATGTGTTTATATCTTAGTGGGAAATAGATGAGTAAGTAAATGTATTATACTGTACTATATTTTGTTGAAATACAGAATACCATTAATTGGATTAGTGCAAGAAATATTTTAGGTACTTTGTCTCCTCTCCACCCCCCAGTACTTGCATTGAACCCAGAGCCTCACAACATGTTAGGCAAGTGTTCTACCACACAGTGACATCCCCAGCCCTATATACTATGTACTATTAAGAAAAAACTATGACATGATATTAATTGTAAAGTGTATCCTGATAGGTCATGCATCCTATAAGAAAAGAAAAATATGCTTGAAAGGGAAAAAATTTGATAATAGAACAAAATAGAACAGGGGGCTAGGGGTTTAGCACAGTGGTTCTGGCGCCTGCTTTGCAAGCACATGGACCTGAGTTCGATCCCAGTACCAAAAAAAAAAAAAAAAAAGAAAAAGAAAAATAGAACAGCTAAAGGAAACCAGTGCCTGGGGGAAAGCGTAGCATTTATATGGACTGATCAGGGAGGTCTTATTGTAAAGGTGATACTTGATCAGATGTCTGAAGAGAGGTCAGAGACAGTCAGATGCAAAGTCCCTGAGGTGGGAATGTGCTTGGCTTGATTAAGGAACTGTGGACCCCAGTGTGATTGCAGTGGAGTGAGGGAGAGGTGTAGGTGATTGATAATATTGGAGAGGTAGGAGGCACTCAGGGCTCACTGGACCATTACATTTTTTCAAGACTGGCTTTTCCTTTGTGATGAAAAACCGCTGTATAGTTTTTCACGCAAGAAAAACATGATGTAACTTACTTTTTTTTTTTTGATGCCAGGCATCGAACTGAGGCCCTTGCGCTTATGAGGCAGGCAGTGAAACCACTGAGCCAAATCCCCGGCCCCAGTAAAGCACAATAACTTACATTTTTTTAAGTGCTGCTGTAGTGTCTGGGGTAAGTCTAGACTCTCAGTAGAGTGTGGACTCTTCGTCCTGGGCAGCAGTAGAAGCAGAGACTGATCTCGTGGCTGAGCACTGAGAAAAGAAAGTGTTTTCTAGAAGAAAGACACATCAAATGCAGCCACAGGTGGCTAGGGATGCAAACAGGCTGTTTGAGGCACAAACTAAGAATAAACTGGTGCTAGAAACATGCAGGTCACTGAGTCCCTTACTGAGCCATTGGGTGCAGCGAGACAGATGACGACCTGCTTGGCATGGGCTTGGGAATTGGAGACTGCCCGAAAATCCAGGATTTTCAAGGAGTTTTGCTGCAAGCAGAGTAATGGGGTAGAGGGGCTTTAAAGGTTAAAGAAAGGTATTTTTTAAGATGGAAGAAATTATAACATATTTACTAGTTAGTAGAGAGTAACTAAAGGCATTTCTAGGCTTCAGACCCATGTGATCCTAAATGTCATAAATATTACCATATCACTTTTTGTGTAGCAACTGGATGCTGCGATCTGCTCCACCCTCTAAGTAGTCATGTGGCATTTAGGTGACGGTATATATCTTAAGTTATTTGGCTTAGCTTTCATCCTGATAGTAAGAAAATTTTGTTTCCTGGAATTGTCAACTAGTAGAAAAACACTTCATCTCTCAAAATTTTTTTTTTCTCCTTTCCTGCAGGAGACAAATACTTACTTTTGATATTAAGAGGTTAGAGGGAGCCAGGTACCATGGTACTTGCCTATAACCCCAGCTATCCAAGAGGCTAAGGCAGGAAGATTGCAAGTTTGAGGCCAGCTTGTGTAACTTAGTGTGAGATTTTTCTTAGAATAAGTGATACTTTTTTCTTTTAAAAGAGCTGGGGGTATAGCTCACTGGTAGAGTACTTGCCTAGCATATATGAAGTCCTGGCTTGGGTTCAGTCCTCAGTACTGTGGGGGAGAGAAAGGAGGTTAAAGGGGTGGGGATTTGGCTCAGTGGTTCTGCCTCCTGCCTTGTAAGTGCAAGGGCCCAAGTTCCATCCCTGGCACACACACACATACACACACACACACAAAAGAGGTTAGAGGCCAAGAACATTGTAGAAAATTAAGGAAGAACATAGTCTTACCAAGTATCATCATTTATACTAGGTATAAATCACTTAAGAATTTTTCAATTATGGTAACAATCTAGTTGAGTATTAAGTCTGATACAGGAACACAGTGCAATTTAAGTTAGATGGCTCATCTTGGTTATCTAACTTACAATACAAATGAATTTACTTACATAGGTTATTGTAAATATTATTGTTCTTTCTCTGTAAGATATGAGTTGTTTCCATATTTTTATTTAAGTTAATGTCAGGAAGAACCTGAAAATGTGAAATATATTTGAGTAGAATTAAAAATGTAAACATGTTAATTTTTGTTTGTTTTCCAACTCAGATTAAGAGTTTCTTGTCAAAACGGGTGCTGATAATGTATTTTTTCAGTAAGGTAAGAATATAAAGTTAGAGCCTTGAGAATGAGGGGAGAGAAAGTGAAAAATAGGTGAAGTAGCAGAGAGGGTCTGACTTTGAATGCTTTATAGATTAATTCCAGCAAGCCCTACATCTTTGAATAACACTTTGCTAAACCTCTGTGGGGACAGTTGTTGCTTCCCATCTCCCCACAGTGACTGCCTGGGGTTTGGCTGTGTAGTTGGCTGCTGGCAGCTTTGTGCTGATTCACAGCATCAGCTCCTTCCTGCTGCGTCACTGTTTGGAGAGTGAGCGGCCCATAGCTTTCTGATGCTTCGTGGCTCATTTCCTGCTAACATCTTTGTGGCCAGTTGCTGTTCAAAAAAAAGGTGACTGAATTAGATGACAGACATTAGATATGTGGTAGGTAGAAAGTTGTATTTCATATCACAAATGAAAGGACTTTCTGTCTTGTCTACTAGCTCTTCCACCTATAGTAGGAAATATGTCAGTTGTAGAAGCTAGAGATTGTTGTCTGTTTTCACCTGGCTATATCTGTTGTGTGTTAATCCTTTGATGACGAAAACCTTTGCCCATGTGTAGGGGAAATAATTTTTATTTTTTGTCTTTTAAATCTTAACTTGTCTCTTTCTGCAGATATTGTGGTAATATTAAATAGGCTCATATTGTACTCATTTAATGCATTCAAGTGAAAATTTATATTGACATTCTTCATTTTTATTCTTCAGGGATCATACTCTGGTGGGGAAAGAGATCTGAGTAGCCCTGGTAGAATATAGATTCACATACCAGTTATTTTGCGTTCTTGAAACTTTTTCAGAACAGTGGAAGTGGAGCTCTGCCCAACTAGTTACCTTTACTAAAAAGTAATCTGGTTTAGGCTGTCCATTACAGGAAAGTATCTTCTTTCACCAAAAGCATGAGGGGTGTCTAAAGTTTTACTTCAGGGCTTGGCTTCAGAAGGAGAGGAAGAAAACTTACCTTGAGTATTTTACATGTGTGCCATGCTCTGTCACTTAGTTTTTTTATTTGATTTTTAGTAGCATTCCCGTGAGATGTGCTTTTTGGTCCCCATTTTTCAGATCAGGGAACCTAAATCTCAGAGGTGATCAAGTAGCCTAAGGCACACAGCAAGTTAAGTTATAGAGCAGATGTTAACCAAAATTTTTTCACTTGGGAATGAATGGCTACATTTGATTCTAATTTTGTACATGGATCTGTGGTATGATGAAGAGTTGTAGACACTGTAATTTAATGTTGAGAAAAGTGATTTCTTAATAGGGTTAATCGGGTAATACCAGTACATAACCAAAACCAGCATTTACTAAATAGGCCAGTTACTTCACCCTATCTGACCAGTGGTATATTAAAGAAGGTTGAGTAGTTTTTCTTTGTGGGGGTTGAGAATAGACAATTTAAGGTAGATAATATTGCCAGGCATGATGGTGCATGCCTGTAATTCCAATATTCGGGAAGCTGAGGCAGGACTATTGCTGCAAGTTCAAGGCCAGTCTGGGCTACACAGTGAGTTCAGTGCAAGCTTAAGCCTATTTAAGGAGGTCCCATTTGAAAAAAAGAAAAAAAATTTAAGTAGTTCTATTGTAAAACACTTTTTAAACATTCTGTTATGTGATCTCTGTACTAATCTTCTGAGTTGAGTTGAGCACTTATAATTCTTATTCTAAATGAGAAACAGGCATGTACAGATTTAGAGACTTGGACAGGAGTCACACATTAAGTTAATGGCAGATTGCTCTATTGTAGTTAAATTATATTATGTAAGATTGTATTTCAGATCTAAGTCCTTGAGAGGCACCTGTGATTTTTGTTGTTGAATTGTTGTTGTTATAGTCTACATAGTTAATACAGTATTAGTTTTTGCCTAAGGGAACTTACTTTGTGTTTTTGTTTTATTTGTAGCATCCAGAGGCCTCCATTCAGGCAGTTTTTTCAGATGCCCAAATGCATATTTGGGCATTAGAAGGTGAGTGATCTTTGTGAATTGCAACTATGACTTTAGGAGGTTAAATATTGAACAATAATCCATGAGTGGTTAGTTCTAGACTTTGATCTCAATCTTTGCATTTTCAGATTTTTTGGGGGGGTGGTTTTGAGAGAGGGTCTCACTATGTAGTTGAGACTGACCTAGAACTCACTGTGTAGCCCAGGCTGGTCTCGAACTCACAATGATCCTCCTGCCTCAGCTTCCTGAGTACTGGGATTACAGGAATGCGACACCACGCCCAGCTCAGATATATTTTTATATCTTTGTTTTTATAGAGATCACTTTTCTTAGCCATTTCAGTGGATATTTTGCTTTTTTTTTGTTTTGATTGTTTGAAGTGCTGGGGATTGGTCCCAGCACCTCACAAGTCAGAGTGAAGCAGTCTACTACTGAGCTACACTCCTGCCTCTGTGGGTATTTTGATTTGGTCAAAATATTTCTTGTACATAAGCAGAGAAATTGAGCCTGAGATTCATGCTTATGTTTCTGTACTTCAAAATATATTGCTAATAAATTGCTTTTGAATTTTCCTTAATTTGCATTATATTTGAAAACTTAGCTGTTAAAGAGCTATTTCTTTTTACCATGTAGATAGTACCTTCTTAGTGCTTAAATAACACTTGAGTGAGGAGTTTCTACCATCCTGTCATGAGTATCCTCCTAAGAGTTCTCCCTGTATGCTTTGTTTTTCTTCCTAGCATCCATCATAACTCAGTATTAAATTTTTTCCCTATTAGAATTAAAGTTTTTGTCATCTTATAAATGACTACAGCAGTTAAGTACCTTTTATGTGCTTATCCCTTTTACATTTTATAATTTTATATTGTATTCTCCCCTTAATAGTTTTTTTAATATTTAGAATACTAATCTTGGATAGATGAATTACAGAGAGATTTGCCTGCTTTTGATTCACTGTCACTCTTTTCCTTTCCCCTTAGGTCTGTCTCATTTAGTAGCAGCATCATTTACGGAAGATAGGTTTGGAGTTGTCCAGACTACACTACCAGCTATTCTTAATACTTTGTTGACACTGCAAGAGGTAAGTAACCGCTGTGTTGCATGTGGATATGGTTATCCTCTTACTCCTCTGTTTTGTGTTGTTTTTTTTTTTTTCCTTTTTCCTTTTTTTTTTTTAAGACAGGATATTACTATGTAGTTATGGTGGCCTTGAATTCATTATGCAGCCTATACTGGCCTCAAACTCATGGCAATCCTCCTGCCTCAGCTTCCCAAGTGCTGGTATTACAGGCGTGTGCCTCCATGATTGGCCCTGTTTATTTCTTATATATCTTCTTTTTTGAATATTTTCCTCATTGAGTTTATTGGTTCATTTTGGATATACAGTACAGTTACATTCATTATTGGGATCTTGTATCTTATATCTTCTTTTTTGATTAACCAAATGCGTTATAAGTTAAGATAATGATACTGTTGTGACCCTTGGGAAATTATAGTCTTAGAAAATAGAAAGAGAAAAGTTTTAATCTGCTTATAAAAATTTTGTAGAAAAAGTGTTTAAACCCTGGTATTAAACAGATAAGCTAGGATGTTGGAATTCTGTTCATTGACAGGTTTGGATCCTCACAAAATTTGTAGCTACTGCAAGCAGTCTGTAGTTAAATCTCCCAGTGAAATCAGTTGTCTTGGAAAAAAAACGAAAGAAATAAGTTGTCTTGGCCACAGGGTAAAGAGATGAGGTCAGTGGATACCTTTTCCTGGCTGGATCTTATTTTGACTGCGTGTCTTTGTGGTCTGGACTCACAGAAAGGCAAAAACATAAAGCTGTGCTTCCTGGTTTCTAGTAGGCTTCCTTTCGTAGCTTCATGTTGGCAGTCCACTTTATACCACATTATACTAATTGTGTCACATGAGAGGTATGAACACTTAAGCTTGAAACATTGAAACAGAAGTTGAAGAGCGCAATTTGCTTTCTGTAGGAGATGGTGTTGAATTAGCCTGAAGAATACCACTCAGCATGTTTGGGACTTGGGAAGCTATTTAAGATATGAAGAAAAACATGCCTTATTCTTCTTTTTTTTAAAAACTCAGTTCGTTTTACCTCTTAGAAAATCTTACTTATCAAAACCAATGATTCTTTTTTGGCTTCCATTATTATTTTTGCTCACTTTCATATCATGTATGTTATTTGAGACACGTGTCCACATGAGTAGTTTTATCATTTTTGTAATTTTTTTTCGAGTACTGGGAATTGAACTGTCAGGACTTTATGCTTGCTAGACAGGTGTGGTGCCACTGAGCTACATCCCTGGGCCAGTAGTTTTATTATTTGTACTCTTTCCTGGCTACCTTTTTCTGAAAGAAACAGTGTCAGGTGTCTCTTAATGTTTGGCTTATCTAGCGTACAACAGGGTGGCCATAACTGGGGTCTTCATAATGAGATCCTCATTACAGTCTTGTTAAGTAAGCAAAGTGGAGATACTTTAGCCCTGTTTTACTGATGAGGGACAGTGTGTAGTTTAGTGATTAATGTCAGGTCTTAAGTCTCATAGGTGGCAGACTGGGAATTGTACCTAGTCTGATCACAGGGCATTAACAGTGTAGTAGACCTTAGGAAAAGCTGTAGATCAACAACATTCCTTACTCTTTTTTTTTTTTGTATCGGGATTGAACTCAGGACCTTGTGCTTTCGAGGCAGGTGGCAGAACCACCGAGCTAAATCCCTGGCCCAGCATTCCTTACGCTTCCTGAGTTTGTCTTCCATCTTGTCCTGTGATGTCCTCTACCTATCCCCACCCCCAACATATGCATAGGATTCTTTCTGGAGAAAGAATGATTCTTCCTCGGAACTTTTTGGACCATGAATTACAGTACATTTAAGACCAACAGGGGTGGGGTGTGTGTGAAACAAGATTTGTGGCACAGTACTTTCACTGTGTACAGTACATTTTGATGTTCATTCTATTTCATTAAAAAAAAAAAAGCACTGTAATCTCAGCGTTTTTGAGGATCTTCTTGGTGACAGCCTGTCTTAAAATTAAAAATAAAAAGGACTGGGAATGTACCTCAGTGGTAGAATGTCCTTGGGTTTGATCCCTACTACAAGATGAGGGTCTTGTTGAAACTCACTGAATTGATTTCACGAAGATCACACTGCCTTAGAACTATTCTTCACCAAAATGACTCTGTTCTTATGTCCCCCACGTCAAAACTCCATTTCTTCATAGTTGGCTAGAAGAAAAGCAGTCTGTTTATTTGATTGTTTTCACTCGTACCCTTGGGCAAGAAGGCAAGAATTACATATTTGTTAAAAAATCAGACCTCACCAGGCATGGTGGTGCATGCCTGTAATTCTAGTGCTCTGGGAGGCTGAGGCAGCAGGATTTCAAGTAACCCAGCTTGGGCAACTGGTAACTTAGCAAGATGCTGTCTCAAAATAAAAATGGATAGGAGTGTAGCTTAGTGTAACAGCTCTAAGTTCAATCCCCAGGGCCATTTAAAAAAAAAAAGTTCAGACCTTATTTTATTTGAAATAGAGGAGTTGGGATGGAAATTTTTTTTTTTTTTTTTTTTTTTTTTTTTTTTTTTTGTACCAGGGATCGAACTCAGGTCCTTGTGCTTTCGAGTCAGGTGGCAGAACAACTGAGCTAAATCCCTGGCCGAGGATGGAAATATTTTTGAAGGGGTCACAGGATCAAAGAAGTGAGCGAGTACTTAACTTCTGAGTATTAAAGTCCCTCCTTGAATAAAACGTATGTTGTCTGTTTTTTCCTGTCCTGCATTATAGTTGCCCTTTCTTCATAACTCTACAGTCATGAGCTTTTGCAAACTGCCTCCAAGCCTTTTTCCTGTCCCCACATCCTGAGGTTGATTGTAATGAGCAGTTCAGGATCCGCTTGGGTGATGCATCCCACACCTTGGCTGCACACTTGTTTGACTTCTTCTTGTCACCACATATTTGTATACCCTCTACCTATGTATAATCCCAGCACTCCGGGAGGCTAGGGCTGGAAGATTGTAAGGTCAGGCCCAGCCCAGCCTAGCCTGGACAGCTCAGTGACTTAGTGAGACTGTCTCAACATAAAAAATTTTTAAAAGGGCTGAGGCCGGGCCTGGTGGCACACGCCTGTAATCCCAGCACTCAGGAGGTTGAGGCAGGAGGATTGCTGTGAGTTCGAGACCAGCCTGGACTACATAGTGAGTTCCAGGTCAGTCTCAACTATACAGTGAGACCCTGTCTCAAAAAACCAAAAAGGGGCGTGGTGCTGGAGATGTAGCTCAGTGCAAAGACCCTGGGTTCAGTCACCAATAATACAACCAGCCAATTAATTTGTGACATAATATGTGCTTTTAAATTATCACATTAAATAGCAAGGACTGTTAGTCTAATAACATCATTTTGAAGTAGTAAGAGATGGTAATTGAAAGCAAGTGTAATGATAATAAAGTGATATGAAAATATTGATGATCTCTATTAGTCACAAAGTCAGAGAAATTGCTAATGGTACCTACTGTGGTTATTAATTTACATCCATGAATAAAACCTGCTGAACTTGCTGGAGATTTAGCTTAGTGGTGCCACATCGCAAGTGCAAGGTCCTGAATTCGATCCCCGGTACCAAAACAAAACATGTTGAACTTTAATTTAGAGCTTAATGAAGAGAGACATGTAATTTTTATTCCATACCTCCTGAATTTTACCCTGAAATTTGTGGGCCCAGTGTGAGGAGCCCTTGCTGTGAGCCCAGCCTGCTCATGCCCTTGTTGCTCCTGTAAAATTTCCTTGATCTTACAGATTTTTTCTGTTCTGTCCCCATGTTCATTGTCTTTCAGCTCCCTCCAGGCTCATATGTCTTTCCCTCTGCAGAGTAGACCTTTGAATCTTTTATTTCAACAGCTTTGCTAGTTCTCTTAACTCTCTTGTCTTCATGGTGTTCAGCTGTACCCATATGGCAAGACTCCTGCTATTTCCTCCCCACTCCAGTCCATTCTTTGTCTATCCTGCCTACCCTGGCTTTACTTTAGGCTCTTGGCATCCTTGTCCTGAGTTATTACTGCAACCTTTGCCCTCACTGACCTGATGATTCTTCATGCTCTGCTGTCCTTCCTATGAGCCCTCTGCTGTAACACCCCATGGACTGTTAGTCCCCCGCCCTTCCCCAGTGTACCTTATTTTAGGGTAACTCTGACTCGACATGATACCCATTTCTCCTCCTCCTGGAACATAGTTTGTTCCTCTATATGGGGGTGCATTATAATCCCCATCTGAACTCTGTCGTCTTAACTGACTTCCCTATTAGTTAGAATAGGGACCTTTTTTGTTTCTGTATTCCCAGCATCTGATAGGGTTACCTAGCAAGTGAGAAGTAAATTTTTTTGTTTTTGCAGTATTGGGGATTGAACTCAGGACCTTGCGCTTGTGAGGCAGGTGTGGTGCCACTGAGCTAATCTCTGGCCCAGGGAGGAGGATTATTTTTGGTACTGGGGATGGAACTCAGGACCTTGTGCTTATGAGGTAATTATTAAGTGCTTGTTAGATGACTGTTGGATGGCTTCATTGCTGGTTAAATGACCAAAGCCTTCTGTTCTGAGACCTGAATTGAGTGGCAGTTCTGATGAGGTGGGTTGATTACAGTAATCCCAAACTGCAGGATTGTGATTGTGGTGTTATTTTTATGAGTCCTGTTATGTGCTTTTGGCTTTATGTTCTTTGATCTAGCAGAGATACTTGTGTTTAGCAAAGAGAATAAATTCTAAGTGTCTCTGTAATTTAAGGCAAGTTGTATAATGCCAGCTGCTCAGTGTTACTAAGGAACAATGGTATAGAATTGTTCTGTTCTTTTGTTTTACTTTTCAGTATCAATAACTTTGGCCATTTCCCTGTAAATCATTAAAGGCAAAATGTGAAAGGAAAGGGGAGCCTTTCACTCTTCAGACCATTCTGAGGGCAAGGAACTGGGCAACGGGTATCTAGAGCAGTGGTCCCTCCCAGCCGGGGAGGGGGGCTCCTGAGTCCCAGCTCACATATTGTCAGCATTATATCATAAATGTGAATCTTGAACAGGTTTGTTCCCGTGTCTTAGATTTTTACCTGCTGTTTGGGTTAATTAAAATACAATTCATTTGACTGAGTTGATGGTAGTTATTTCCTCTATCAGTGGATGAAGAGCAAATACCATTCTATGGAAAATCATAATACTTTTGTTGTCCTTATAAAGATTGGATTCTGTCTTTCTGGAGTAAACCTTTGTTTTAATTACATTAGACTGGGGAATCTCACAGCTTATTAGTTTGGGCAGTTATTAATGGCAGTGATAGATAAATAAATATTCAGAGAGCAATCAGAATTTTATCTGTATTTTGGTTTTTGTACTTCTGCATATAAATATAAATGGGAAAAATGCCTGTTTTCATAATTGTAGCTCTTATTTAGGCTGTTAGTAGAGCCAGAGTGTAAGGCCTTGCAATTTTAAATTTTTCTTAAAGACCATATTATTCAGTGATGTTTCATACTGTCACTGCTTTCTCTTTTCATCATTTGGGAGATTCTGTTGTTTTGGTACTGGGGATCAAACTTTGGATCTTGCACTTGCGAGGCAGGTGGCAGCACCACTGAACTAAATCCCCGGCAGTTAGGTACTTTTTAAATCTCACAGCTGATTATGTATTTCAGTTCTCCCAACTTGGGGCACATGATTGACTTATTATAAACCATTTTTTCTTATGTTTAAGATATTCGTATACTGTCTTCATAAATTTGATCATAATTGTTTCATTCCACATACCTTTGTCATGTTAGTCATGTTTTATTTCTCAGAACTTTTATTTTAAGTCTTTATTTATTATCTATCTCTTTATTTATTTATTTATTTTGAGACAGGGTCTTGCTGTGTAATTCAGGCTGGCCTTGAACTATGTTACCCAGGCTGGCCTTGAACTTGTGCCAGTCTTCCTGCCTCAGCCTGCCAAGTGCTGAAATTACAGGCCCGTGCTACTAGGCCTGGCTTTAAGTCATTTTTAACACAAATTTATTTGAAAAATATTCTATTGCCATTGTAAAAAGAAAACTGGTTTGACTTGATGCATATTGAATACAATTTGATAGTCCCTTATCTGAAACCCTATCATTTCAGAATTCAGATGTTTTGGACTTAAAAAATGTAATGTGTGTGTGTTTGTGTGTGTGTGTAAATAAGAGCTCTGTGTCTCACATTCCTCGGAGTAGCTGAGGTATAATTCCCTGATGAGATACACAAATGATTTTTCTCCACATTAAGTGGAACAAAACTGTAACTAAAATGTGTTAGGGTAGGTTAGGTTTATTGCCAGATGATTTCAGCCCAAGTATACTTTTGTTACCAAAGCAGTTACAAAGGTTTTTGTTGTCAAGAATTTTATCCACAGTTGAGGATAAACAGTTAAAGTAAGAAAATGAGTAATTTTAAATGCTAGCTATATACTATTGTTTTCTGAAGTCCCTGAACGTGAGGCCTCCTTATCTGTTGTAAAAGGAGAATAGTGAGGGTTAGAGCGCTGTTAAGGACACATCAGCTCCAAACAGAGGCTTTCTTTCTTGATTTAGAGTCCATTGGAACTCATTTAAAAAAAAATTTTTTTTTGACTAGTTTTAACTTTTTGTAGAAGGATTGGTATTTTAAAGCCAGGTGTGGTATACACTTATGATACCAGTCCTGTGGGGAGATGGGGCAGGAAGTTCCCAAGTTTGAATCCAGCCTGGACGATTTAGCAGTTTAGCAAGACCTTGTCAAAAAAGAAAAGAAAGAAAGGAAGGGAGGGAGGGAGGGAGGAAGGAAGGAAAGAGGGAAGGAAAAAAGGTCTGGGAATGTAGCTCAGTGCAAAGTCCTTGGGATCAGTTGGTTGTGTGGCTAGTATTACTGAATTGGACAGCATGGCTCTAGACCAGATGGCGAACTTTTTAGAACCAAGGACCCAAACTGCAACCCAGAACTCACTTAATGCAAAGTGCCAACACTACAGTTAAACCTGAATACTGAAGTTTTAGTTTAGAAGAAACAATTCATATATTAATAAGACATTTGTCTTGAAAGAAAAGTAACACGTGTGTCCTGGGTTTGCCACCACTGCTCTAGACTTTAATGATTATAAAATTGATTGTCTTAGATTTTCAGACTGTGAGTCTAACTTGAATTACAGTATCTGTTTTTGCTGAGAGTTTACATGGCATTATTTCTTATCTGTGATGATATCTGTTCACCAAAATTTATATAGTTTATAAGGGGGTAAGTGGAAGTAGGAGACATTGTTGAAGTGAAAAAAGTCACTAGATTGATCATTTGATTTTTTTGTTTTTGTTTTTTGAGACTTGGTATCACTATGTAATTCAGCCTAGTCTTGCACTCACTATGTAGCCCAGAGTACTCTTGAACTTGTGGCAATCCTCTTGCTTCAGCCTCCAAAATGCAGGGATTACAGATAATGTACCACCATGCCTGGTTTTGAATTTATATTTATAAACCTAAGAATGAAAATATTTTGAAATTATAGTGCAGAGGAAATGGCTATTCTTTCTTCAGCAAAATTTGGAACTGTCCAAAGTTTTCAAAAATGCTGTATTTTGAGGTGTAATTGCAAATAAAAGAACCAAAAATATTTCACTAGAACCTTTTAGTATTGATAAAACAGATGGGCAGAGATCAGTAGTCACATTCAGAGGAACATTGCTCATTTCAGGTGTGTATATCTTCAAAATCTGAACAATAGGGATTGAGAATTTGAGTTTGCTATGTTTATATTGTATTCTTATATATTCTTATTAAATTTCTATAGACTTATCTTGTCATTCTTCTGTAAATGTTTTGTAAATAGCTTGTGTGTTTGTGGTACAAGGGATCAAACCCCATGGTAAAATAATTAGGCTGTAAACATTTGAGAAGTTACACTGAAGCCAAGCATGGTGGCACATACCTGTAATTCCAGCATTCTGGGAGCCTGAGGCAGGAGAATTGCAAGTTCAAGCCCCTCCTGGGCATCTTAGCAATTTAGCAAGACCCCATTTCAAAAGTATAAAAAGGGCCAGGGATGTTAGGTTCAATCCTCAGTACCAAAAGGGAGGAAAAAAGGTACATTGAACAAAGGTGGTAAATGATGACTTTTTCATGGTTTGCTGAGAGTTAACCAGAAGGCATACAAGAAAATAACTTTTCCATTATGATTCAATGTTATTTAATATTACTTAAGTGTTTTACTGTGAACCACCTCCCATACTGCCTAAAATTATCTCAAGTATGTCATGGTCTTGTGAAACTCTCTTACAAGTAATTGTTGTAAAAGAACAAATGATTAAACTTAAAGGTCACATGACATAATGAACACATGCATCAAATATTGTTCCTTCCCCAGAACTGTACTAAACTATAGTAAAAGGATTATTAAAGTACACAAATCCATAAATAGGAGAGGAACCAGCAGCAGCAACGTTTTTGAAGCTGGAGAGCAGATGGTTGAGATGACTCAGCAGATCCCAGAGGCAAATCCAAGTCGGCAGTGGGAATAGCCCTGGGTACCTCTGGAACTAAGGGTAAAGGGTCGGGGACCAAGATAATAACATTTGGGTGGGAGGTTTGAAAACAGGTTCTGATCCTCTGCTGCTCATTGCTCCTCCTGCACTCCAACTTTCTTTTCCTGGGGCTGTGTGAGCTGTTCCACACAACAGGAATGAGTTCTCTATCCAGCAGGATACCAAGAGGCCCTTCTCTGGGAACTCTGACCAGCCCAAGAAAAAAGACCTGAAGTGAACCAGAAGTTCACCCTGACAAGGCCATGCAGGTCACCTACAATGAAGCCTGTTGTCAGTAATCCCCAGTCCCATGCTCAGAGCTGTTGGAGATCCTTCTTAAAGTGATGAGCAGGGTCACTAGATTCCTGAGGAAAGTCTAACACGGAAGATGGAGACCAAAGGAAGCAAAGGAAAACAAACGGCTTAAAAGAAACTGTAGAAAACAAAAAAGCTATCATCAAAATTCTTAGAAATAACAGCGTATTTGGATGGCAAAATAAAAACATTCAGATGACATAAAAGAGCTCTTGAAATTATAAACATTGTGACAGAAATAATTTTAACTTTTTGTTTTTGTTTTTAGTTCTGTGGTGATTATGTCCATTACTGTAAATAATATGCTGTTTTTTTCTTGTGACTTTAGATATTATCTTGCCAAAAAAGACTAACACACTTTACTTTTACTTCTTCCTTCTTTTAGTGTAGCAATTTTATTAAAAAATTAACATTGCCTCAGGCCTTTAAAGGGTATTTTAAATTCTTTATTTCTATGATAGCAACTATAAATAGAATCAGTTTCTCTTGTGAATTTTCAATCTGGCCCCATTTACTCTTGCTCATAGATGCCTTGTCTAGAATTAAAAAGAAAGATAAACTAGTTTAGTGAATAATTTTATATAAAGTTATTTATTTATTTTGCTGAGAGCCATAATAAAGACTGCGCTGCCTCTCACCCACATAAGAACTATAGGGTACTAGTGTTTTATTTCTGAGTTTTGCATTTTCAGGGCTGTTGGATTACAGCTGCTGTTTAAAGTTTACTCCTCACTACTAACATAGCTGAGCCTCTGATTTTTTTTTTAAACGATTGTGACTGATTCACTGTAAGAGCACACATTTACATGTGTATATGTGTGTGTATCTGTCTGTGTCTATATATTTAAAATAAAATATTATTTGTTGGGCCAAGTTAGCTTTCTCAATAATTTAAACTAATGTATTTTCCTTCTTTCTTGGTCTAGGCAGTTGACAAATACTTCAAGCTTCCTCATGCTTCCAGCAAACCTCCCCGGATATCAGGAAGCCTTGTGGACACTTCCTATAAGACGTTACGATTTGCATTCAGAGCATCTCTGAAAACTGCCATCTATCGAATAACTACTACATTTGGTGAACATCTGAAGTAAGTTTACATGTTTTGATCTATAATAATAGTTCACTTTTAAGGAATTCCTCTGAGAAATAGAATTATTAAGACCCAAATGTTGAAAATGTTCTTTTGCCACTTTGATGGTTCCCACTGTGAATTAACTTCTTGGGTTTAGATTTAATATTTATAATTTAAAATTTGGCCTGTTGTACACATTGGGTATTTCTTTCAAAGGGACAAAAGAAGATAGAAAGCATTTTTTTGTTCTTTTCTTTTTTTAAGATAAGTTGCAAAAGCAGTAAATATAATTACATATATATTTTTAATAAATTACCAAAAGATCCATAAGGAACAAAAAAGGCAAAAATCCAAGTACCTATCTAGAAGAGCTTATTTAAAATAATTCGTTCTGTTGTTAAATTTTGGTCAGGATGCTAAGACCAGGGATGAACAGAGGATTCCATAAATGAGTTCATGGTGTTTTATGAGTTGTGCTGAAAAAACATCAACAAATCCCAACACTTTCAGAAACAGAATCAGAGAGAAAAACTACACATGCCAAACCTGTCTATATTTAGTTTCATCGATGGTCACTGCTTTGCTTTCATGAAACGATCTGGGCAGATAGGATGAGTGGTGCCAGTTTATTAACTACACTGTGTTCGTGATAGTTATAAATGAGCTGTACAAGGCCTAACAGATTACTCTGCTTTTCTTGTATGCAGTCAATAAATAGTTTAGGACTTCCTCATACCACCTGTTTTTGGAAGCAAGAAGTGTATTTCTTTCTCTTTCCCTAACACAAGGCAGTAGCACTAGCAGGTATTGGGCACTTTGGTTTTGTATGGGAATATGAAAGACTAGATAATCCTCTGCCATTAAGTCATTCAGAATACACTCATTAATGAATTTAAAGAATGAAATAGACATGATTCATGTTGATGATAGAGCAAAATCAGGAAGAAAGGGGGGAAATAAGGATTTATTAGATATGAGGAGATAGATGACTGATTAAAATTATGAGGATGAAATTATGCCTTGGTTTCTTTTCTCCAAAAACAGCCATTTTTATATATGCACTCAAACTGATGAGAATCTGTTTTGTACATTCTGTAGGGTAGAATAACATGGTAGAAAGGCTATTAGATGTGGAGTTAGAACATTCTGGGTTTGTCTGATTACATCATTGACTATCTGTGATTGTAGGTGAATTGCTTAATGGATTAAAGTAAGTTGACTCAAGATTATCCAGGCAGTAAATCGTAGAACCAGAATTCTACCCCAAATCTTTTTAACCCTAGAGTTTCTTCTACAATGTCTATACTCTTTAATTGTTAGACTGTGTTGTCACCCAAAGCTCTGAACCTTTCTGATTCTTTTCATGCTCACATTCTGCTTCATTTGGTGTTGATAGAGATTAAATGGAATCATACATATGTAAAATCCATTGTTCATTATATATAGTGCAACACCTATAATGACTGTATAGTATCTAACTATTCACTACGTGAAAACTCTAACTCTGAGAACCAAGTATACATGAAGTAATTGTTTTCTTTTGAGACAGGGTATCACTCTGTAATTCAGGCTAGCCTTAAACTCACTTTGTAACCCAAGCTGGCCTGGAACTTGCAGAGATCTTCCTGCCTCTGCCTCTCAAGTGCTGGCATGTGCCACCATGCCTGGCCTGTGAAATAAATTCTTGAGCCCTGAAAATTAACTAAGACCAGTTACTCATTGAAGACATTCATTCACACCTGCTTTTTTATTTATTTATTTATTTATTTATTTAGTACTGAGGCTAGAACATGCTGAGCAAGCATTCTACCCTTGAGCTACATCTCCCACTGTTTTGCTTTGTTTTAGATAGGATCTTGCTATATAGTCCAGGTGGACCATGGACTCTCTTGTGATCCTCCTGCCATGGCCTCCCAAGTGCTGAGATTATAGGAATTGTATCACCATGCCTGGCTTCAAGCCCCTTTTAAATTTTATCTTGACAAAAACTTAACCAACTCACTAAGTTGCCTAGGCTGACCTAAAACTTGCTTTCCTCCTGCCTCAGCCTCACAAATAACTGGAATTACAGGCATGCATCACTATGACTGGCTTTTTTCTTTGCTCTTTGTTTTTTAAGTAATAAGTTTTATTGGATGTATTTGAGGTTTACAACATCTCACAGTATACATATAGATAATAAATTGGTTACTGTAGTGAAGCAAATTAGTAGTCTATCATCTCACATTTTAATGTTTGACAAGAATAGCCAAACTTCTTGATTAACAAAAATTCTTACTATGGTTTTATTAATTATAGTTTTCAAATTGTACCTTAGATCAGTAGACTTACTTGTTCATCTTATGTATTTGTTGCTTTGTATCTTTTGACCTGTATCTCCCATCACCCTCTTTTACTCTTTAAGTAAATTTTATTTACTTCCAGCCTATAACATATCAAAATATATGTGAGGGACAGAGATTGCTGTTGGTAAAGCATGGTTCACTTCCTGCTTTGGAGGAAAGACTTGTAAGCGTGGTGTTCAGAGTTCAGGGCTCTCGACTTAGAGACGACACCAGCACCTCCCTAGAGAGCAATATTCAGAGTAATTCCATTAGAGGTGGTTGTATCGTTCAAGAAAGTCATGACGTATGAAGGCATTTTAGGGTGGTATGTAGCAAATTTATTAATAGTATAATAGTAATGATACATTACTATTCACGGACTGGAAAACCAGAATCTTCATTGTATTCAATGTTTGTACAAAGCTTTAAGAGTTTCATACTAGTTTCAGTGCCCTAATTTTGTCAAGGTAGTGTATTTTTGTAGTGATGAGGGTGGAGAGGGAATTCTGTCTCCATCTAAAGCATAACTCATGTTCAAAGGAAAGAGAAAATCTAAACCACCGAGCTGTTACCTTTGAAAGCAATTAATGGAGTCTATTGTGTTTTAACCAAACATTTTAGTTTAAAGGATTTTATATTAAAGGCAATTTAAATACTCCACAACTCAAAGATAATGTTGGAATCTGTTTTAAATAAAATAATAAAATCCAGAAAATCTACTGCAAGGCCTGGAACTCTGCACAGCAGGTTCCACAGCAGAGCAGGTTAAAATCGATGCCTTCCCTTGTCAGTCTCAATTTGCTTTGGTTTTAGAAGGTAGAAGCATGCTGCTACCCAGTGTAAGCCTCCTCTTCATTAGATTAAAAAAGGTTTTCATCCAGCTCTTTCAGAAGTACTAAATAAGTGAAGATTTCTATTCATTTTTAATTGTTTTGAAAAATATTGACTCTGGGCTTTGTGGTTCACTTAATATTCTTAATGTAAAATAAAGCTTATGCTTTGAATTTATGTTTCATTTAGTGCTGTGCAAGCATCTGCAGAACATCAGAAAAGACTTCAACAGTTCTTGGAGTTCAAAGAATAGTTCAGTAATATAAACTGTGTTCATTACACTGCTGATACAACTACAGACGGCACAGTAAATGTTCAGCATTCTTGGATCAGAAGAAAACGGACTAATTAGATGCTTCCTTTGTCGTGGTGGTTGCTTTGAAAACTATACTTTAATGGGAGAAATCATGGAAAGAAATTCTCGACAGAATAACCGAAAACTGCCTTTTCTGTACTGATCACTTTTTGTGTGTGTGGTATAATAAAATCTTTATTCAGTTTTATAAGATCATTGATGGCAGTAGAAACATCTCTAGCTCATATAACAATAGTAATAACTCAAAATTTTGTAAAATTTACTTCTGCAAAGAGTGGAGCCACTTCAAAAATTAAAATAGGTTGACTTGATTTGGACTTTCTAATCATTCTAAGAGGCCAGTTCCCTGCAAACTTGAAATACATAAATGTTTAAAACATAGTTTGTTTACTGAAGGATAAAAATGGTAAGAGTAGAGAAAAATTCCCCCCCAAAAAACTGTGTAAGGAACATGTTTTGTTAATCTGTTAGGTTGTGTTTTTATTTTTAGGGATAAATTAAATTTGCATGATTGTCCAAAAAAAATCTCAATTTACAGATGCTAACTCTATATAAAGGAATGTGGAAAAATTCGGTTCTTAAGTTAAAAGATTAAACATTCATATTTGGTATTTGAGAGATGGTTAACCAATATGTATGAATTTATTTTGTATCATGTTAGTAAGCAGTAAGTATATGGGTATTTTTTCCAACTAGTTTTGCTTTCTCTTTCTAGAACAAAATATTAAGGGATTATAGTGGTTTTCAAGTGAGAGAAGAGGTTTCAGAAGAAATACCGGGAAGCTTCTCCTTTTTCTCCCCACCATTCATCTTCATTAGATCAAATTATTTTGTGTAGCTTGTCTGGCCTCACAGAAAGAGCAGCTTCTGCTGTGTTAACCAGCTGATTAAAATGTAATAGGAAAATCTTCAAAGCTGGAAGCAACTTAGTCATCAAATACCAAGTGGAATGGAAATGTCAGAGGGGTTACTGTCCTGGGAAGTGTGTTGTGTGTCCCGAATGTGAGCAGAGGTCATTTGCTAACTTGGTGATAGACTACTTCAAGTCCTGGTGGTAGATACTCATTGGAGTAACTTTGGACTAAAATCCTCCTTCGTAATTCTTTTCCTATTATCTTTTTCCTCTAGTGTTGCCCAATTTTTCCTTTAAAATCAGCACAGCATTGTGTATAGATCTTTAATGTGGTATATGTGTCTGCCATTTGTCTGTTCCATTGATGTATTATATCTTTACAATAGAATTCTTTAGCCCCAGGGCCTACTGCTCCTTCAGCTAGCACATGCCAAATTATAAATGAATCCGGCTGGCCTGTAAAAGGTCTTTATGAGACAGTGCCCCAGTTGTCATGTGTTTGGGTATTTAACTGTTGCTACTTGCCTCCCCCTCACTCCTCTCCTCTGTGTGTGTGAACTATCTCCCTTCCTTTGTCTTTCTCTTTCTTTCTCATGCTAGGCAAGCACTCTTAACCACTGAGATACATCCCCACATCCTTTCTTAAAATTTATTTTTTTATATTTTGAGACAGGATCTCACTAAGTTGCTCAGGATAATTTCAAACTTGTGATCTCTCTCAGCCTCCAGTGGCTGGAATTACAGGTGTATGAAGTTGATTTCTCTTGATCTTAGCCAGAAGGCCAAGAAGCAATGTGAAGTTGAATTTCAAATGTAGTATTTTGTTATAGATGACCAGAAAATTGTGGTTAGGTTAACGGAGAAGTCTTGTATTCCGTCTATTAAAGCCATAAGCTTTTTATATTTCCTAGCTGAAACATTTTGGAAAACAAGTCTTCTTAATCTTGTTCCTTTAAAGAAGAAGTGTGGTATTTAACCATTGGGTTCCTGAGACTGAAGATAGAATGATTCCCTTAAGTTTTGACCTGCTTATATGAAATGTCTGGTTAGATTTAGGTTCTTGGAATTTCCCATATACTTTGGATGCCGATCTGTTTGATGAGTCATGTGAATCTTTCTGAGCTGTTCATTGCTGTTTTCTCTCAGGAGATTGTACTGTGTACAAATAAAAGCCACATGACACCTGCCCGTTGGATACTGGGAAACTGCCTCACAGATCTATATTGTATACAGTAGATGAGGAGGTCAGTTCTCTTCCCCTGCTGTGTGTTTATGATCTATGTGCCAGCTGTAGTGCTAAGGGTGTTATTAAAAGGAGCTCCTTCTGCACACAAGGAGGACCTGAGAGAGTCCAGGAGGAGACACGTGTTTCCTTGAGTGAAGCACTTTCTGGGTGTAAGTCCTGATCTGTGACACTGAGTTGAAAATTAGAGTGTGTGTAAAACCTTTTCCTGTTTTCATTACAAAACATGATGGTATCAACTCTTACAATGTCTACTTGACCTTCATTGAAGGCATAAAGCTTCAAAACTTCTTTCTTCAAGAATTGGAAAACTATCCTGGAATAAATCTTGTACAGTTGACTAGGCATAGGTGAGCAACAATTCATTGCTTTGCTGGATTTCTACCTTGGTAGTTGTTTTCTGTGCCTTCCTATAAATATTTATGACATTTTATATCCTTTTGTATATCACCAATACTGAGTTGGGTAAAAAGAAATAAATGGACAATTTTTTTAGAAAATGGGACAGTGAACTGAAATGTGTGTGTCTACAGGTTCAATTATTAATTTCCTGTGTGTGTTGCCTTGAACCATTGCAATTTAGTCTTGAGTTGTTGCTTATAAAACCTGCAAAGGTTTAACTCTTGAACAATTAGCTGTTGCCCTTGGCCAGACTATTTGGTGGGTGATCTGTGTTTAGTAATAACCCAAAGGTCTCTTTCTTTGTTGTCTTGGCTGTCTTTCTTCCAAAGTTAAAACAAAGGGTGCAGGTGCTGAAAGCCATCTTTTAACAGAGGTTTCTTTTCTTGCCAAAATTGTGTTTGTAAATGGATCATATTTTTCTAAACTAACAGTTATGTCTTTCAGCTTTACTTAAATGAGACCGAATTTCACCTCTGGGTAGCAGAGGTATTAAGGCTCTCTGCTTCCTGTATTACTGTCTCAATCCATAGTTGTCTGTCTTTAAAATCAAATAGTTTAAAAACACAGATGGCTTTCATTCACTAGTTAAGAAACTGACTCTTCTTAGCAAGTTGACCTCCATTTTTAAATAAGCACATTGTTTTGGTGTTGAGTAGAAAGGGGGTAGACACGTTCCTCTGTAGTTCTCATTCATGTTCCCGAGCACCCTTGGCAGTTGCTGTAGTGATGTACAAGTTGATGTGGAGTTAGCTAATAAAAACCGTTTACTGAGTGTCTGTTACAGCACACATACTGGAGATGAACTGAACAAGACAGTCCCTGCCCTCAGGTTGTTTACAGACTCACGCAGGGACATTTGGAGCGTGGTGCTGCAAGTGTCTGTGTGACACAATCACACGGGGTGTTTCTTAGATGTGTGGAGTCTGGGTCCACTTCACTGCACTTTAGGCTCAGGCTGGTTCTGAAGAGATACAGTGTTTAACAGAGTCTGAGCAGATGGTCTGCAGAATCACAGGGTGAGAAGGGTTTATCCTAGACTAGAAGTTCTCAGTCTTCACTATGCCGTAGGATCACTTGGCGAGTTTATTAAATCACAGATCACTGGTCTCACCTCCAAAGCTACTGATCAGTAAGTCTGGGGTGGGACCAAAGAATCTGCATTTCTAAGCATCCAGATTACTAGTGCTGCTTGTTAGGAGTCCATACTTTGAGAACCACTGTTGTTGATTTCTCGTGCGGTATGGTCTCATATGAGTATCTGAAGAATAAGTGCTATAAAGTGGAGTTCTCCCATCTGATTCATTTATTGGGAAGCTTGAGGAACACAGATTAGCAAAGGTAATGAAAGAATGGGAACAAATACACATGTATTCATATACTTCCCTTGAAGCTACAGCAGTTAAGATGTACATCGCTCTTACTCCGTTGCTTTCCCTTTACCTGGGTCTTTTTGGCAAACTTCCATTCTTTAGCCTTCCCACATATTCCCAGATAGATTTTGTTGTGTGTTTTTTCAATGTTTTGTTATCACATTGAATTAAACTGTATGCCTGCTTTCCTTTGTAGATTGTGATCATTCCTTCCAGGTTTTCAGCCATGATCTTTTTTACTTTTTAAATTTTTTTGGTACTGGGGATCGAACTTGGGTCCTTGTGCTTGCGAGGCAGGCGGCGGAACCACTGAGCTAAATCCCCGGCCCCTTCAGCCACGATCTTTTTTTTTTTTGAGACTTGCTAGGTAGTCCAGGCTGGCCTTGAACTTGTGGCAGTTCTTCTGCCTCAGCCTCACAAGTGCTATGATGACAGGTGTATGCCACCATGCCTGGCTTTCAGTCACAATCTTTAACAAGCCTATATTGGCAATCCTGAAGTTGAGAAGGTTGTTTCATTGATAAGATTGATGTCCAATTTTATCTGCAGCAAAACCTGACCTGAACTGATGTGACTGTGCTTACATGTTATTGCAGAGTATCTTTTTTTTTTTTTTCAGCTTTAATTGAGTTTATTGGTACATTTTAGGGATACAGTACAGTTACATTCATTGTTGGGATCTTGTACCTCTATTTGCAGAGTATCTTGATGAGTTGCTATTCCAGATCCTAGTGGGATATCATACAATATACATGAATATTTCCTTTTTTTTGGATTTTAGAGACAGGGTCTCACTATGTAGTTGAGACTGATCTGGAATTCACTATGTAGCCCAGGCTGGTCTTGAACTCACAGTGATCCTCCTACCTCAGCCTCCCGAGTGCTGGGATTACAGGTGTGCACCACCACGCCCGGCGAGTATTTCCTTTTTAAAATCTGAACAATTCTTTATTCTGAAACACCTGACAGAATTTTAAGACAAGGAATTGTAGACCTATTTTTATAAAATGCTGTTTAATTTTTCCATTCATTCTTGGCATTCTCTCATTGCCTGCTACACACCAGGCCCTGTGTGTGATAGGTACCACTGGTACAGAGTTACAGACCTTGTGCTCAGAGTTCATCTTGTGTGAGAGAAGTAAGTGGAGGAGGCAATTTTTGCTCACAAAGAACCCTTTTTGTGCTTATTTACAAAGTTGCTGTGTCTTGTTACTGTTGTCTCATAGCTGGTGGAGCAGCTGCTCTGCTTCTAGCCTGCTGTAATCCTTGTTGATCACATTTGTGCTCCCCTCCTATATGGATCTTGTCACTGAATATAGCTTGTCTTTAGATGTGCTGATGCTAGCCCACTTTGTCACCTGCCTTATTTTGCAGCACTTTACTGTTCCCCCTGCCCCCATGGGCTTTTCTCTCATTTCGCATTTATCTTACCAGATACTGTTGAGCTTGCCTTGCAGACAACCCTGAAATCCAATGGGTTGTCACTGCAGAGAAACAGTGGAAGATGACTTATGAATCACAGGTCTTTACACTGATAGCTTTTGAAGCTATGGTGAATCCTGATTAGTTTATCCTTTTAGCTCTCAGCCCACTAGTAAGAGTCCTTAGTAATATCTTTTAATATCTCATAGCATTAGTAATAGTTGACCTATCCCTTCCTAACTGTATCAATATTCTTGGTTGCAAGGACAGAATCTCAGCCTCAAATTAGCATAAGCATACAAAGGACAGTTGATCCTAAGGGCACAGGAAATTCTTGGTGAACCCTAATAGATTGGCTTTTAAGCCCCATGAAGAACCTGGAAAGCTCCCAGGTTCTTTAAAAAGTTCTGAGCTTCTCTTCATCGATACTTTAATTCTCTCTCCTTGCCGGTGGCTTTCTACCACTAGCTCTTGGGCCCACATGTAATAGAGCCTGACTCCGTGTTTTTCAATGCCAACCAAGTTCCTGATTGAAAGAAATGAACTCTAATGCATCAAGTATCCAAGGGTCTAGTTAGGCTTGAGGGACAAGGTTATGCAGTGCCAACGTGGATTCTGAGAGCCTACCTTTGTGGATGAAAATGATGTGGAGGGTGAGGGCAGTGCCCCGAGTCTCGGGATAGAAGACAAAATTCGGGGTTTAAGGCCTATAAAGGTAAGTTGGTAAAGCTTGTTCTGGGCTGGGCCCCCAGAGAGCTGTACCGTAGGACAGTGATCGCAAATCTTTTAGAGACAAGTGCTCAAACTGCAACCTAAAATCCACTTATTTATTGCAAAGTGCCAATACTGCAATTAAACCTGAATACTGAGGTTTTTATTTTAAGAAAAAACTCCCACATTAACATCTTTTGTCTTAAAAATAAACATGACATATGTTCACCACCACTGCCCTAGAAGAAAGAATGATAAGGAAGATAGTACAAATTGTAGTTGAGTTAGAATCCTCATTAACTAGGATTTAGATGATCTCTAGGTCCTAGCAGAAGCTATGATAAATCTAGGGCCAAACAACATGTTAGGTCTCAATTATATCTACAAACAAGTTCTCAAGTACACTCTCTGAACACAGTTAAAAATAACCAGCTCCTGGAGAGCACACTAACCAACAAAAGCAGTGAACAGGGCTGGGGATTTTGCTCAGTGGTGCTAAGCCTGCCTCCCAAGTGCAGGGTCCGGAGTTCCATCCCCGGTACTACAAACAAAAAACAGACAATAGACCATAGAGGTTCCAAATATTAGTTATCAGACAGTAAGATAATTATAATTACTATGTTCAATAAGATTACATCAAGAGATTTTAATTCATTAGAAGCTGCATGTACAGGGCTGAGGATTTAGCTCTGGTTCTGCTGCCTGCCATGTAAGCACAAGGTCCTGAGTTTGATCCCTGGTACCAGAAAAAAAGAAACTGCATGTACAATTTATTTTAAAGTGTTCATAAAATTTGAAAAAGAACCACAGGAAATTCTAGACCAGAAAAATAGAGATCCTGAAATGAATCTACTAACCCAAAATTCCACCTCCCTGGATTAATCTTCAAAAATGGTACAGTTGGCTGGGGATTTAGCTCAGTGGCACCATGCCTGCTTTGCACAAACGCAAGGTCCTGAGTTGAATCCCTGGTACCCAAAAAAAAA
>NW_022900935.1:31877890-31889254 GCF_012274545.1 Fukomys damarensis | reverse complement strand
AGTAAAAGCATTTACAGGCCAACAAAGCTGAGAGATTAGTTAATACTAAGAAAATGTATACTTAATTTATAAGGCAGATTTTTTTTTAGGGAGAAGAGAGAAGGATGGTAAGAGAAGAGACTGTGATAAAACGATACATGTAAGTACTGACTTGTAAAACAATGATGGAGCCTTAAATATAGGGAATGAGATACACATCACAATGGCAGGTATGTCAGTATTTAGGAGTTTGATTTATGTTGTTGGGATGAGTAAAAGTACCAATAGTAGGCTTTGATATAGTAAAGATATAAATTGTAATTTAAGGATAATCACTAAAATAATAGTAAAAATTCTAAGCTAAGACGGAAAGAAGTGGAATAACAAAATATAATTAAAAAAAAATAACTAGGAGTGAAAAAAATATAAAGCATATAGGACCAATAGAATAATGCACATAGTAAAACACTTTAAAATAAATACATCATAAATACACACAGGCTAAATGTTACAACTAAAAAGCAAAGATTCTTAAACTGAATTTTTAAATTCAACTGCTGTTAATATGAGATAACTAAAACAAGGATAGATATGTTGAAAATAAAAACAAACATGCAATCATGTATAAATTTAATATCATTTGTCTTGGACAAAGTATAATATGGGCTGGGGATTTAGCTCAATGGTTCGGTGGCCTGCCTTGCAAGCACAAGGACCCGAATTCAATCCCCGGTACCAAAAAAAAAAAAAATGAAAAGACAAAGTATAATATAAGGCAGAACATGTTACTAGAGATAAAGGCCCTTCAAAACAATAAAAATTTCAGTTTATGGGGTCAGGGATTTGGCTCAGTGGTTCTGCCGCCTGCCTCGCAAGTGCAAGGTCCCAAGTTCGATCCCTGGTACCAAAAAAAATTTTTTTTTTCAGTTTATGAGAAATACAGTTCTAAATATTAATTCACTTCAAAGTAGCACCAAACTACAAAAAGAGCGGTATGGACAAGAGAGGAACAGGCACTTCATACGGAGCTTATCCACATGGCTCTTAAGGGAAGGCGGGCATTCAACACCATTAGTTGTGAGGGAGATACAGATCTAAAATACAGTGAGATCCTATTCCAAACTCATATAAAGGGCAAAAGATTAAAACGGTCTAATAGGTGATGACAACGTGGAGAATTTAAAACTTATGTATTTGCTGGAAGGCATGAAAAAACATGCCTACCCTAGGTTCTGTCATCCCACTAACTGGTATATCTCCAAAAGTCATGTTTACATGACTTTACAAGGTTTCTTGTGGCAGCACATTTTACAGTAGTTGTGGATTAGAGACAAGTTAAATGTCTAGGAACAGAACAGCTAAGTGCATTATGCTGTACTTTTACAATGCTGTATTACACTGCAGTCAAAAGAATGAACTATTGCTCTATGTAGTAACAGGAAAGAAGCTCATGATATTAAAAGAAGCTAGGCAAGAATATGTACATACTGTGATTGCATTTATATGCATTTCAAGAACAGATAAAACTTAATAAAAGAACAGTGGTCCTGGGGAAGACCCTGGACCCTGGTCCTGGAAGGTAGTGTGTTATCTTGGGAGGGCATGAGGAAACAGGAAATAGCCCTATCTTGATTTAGGTTATGTGGGTGTATTCATGTAAAACCTTATTGAACTAGGGAACTAGGTGTGTAAGGTTTGTATGCTTTTAAGTACATTGCTTTAAATACACAAAAGTCAGAGATACAGAGTATTTGAATGGCGTGAGCAGCAAACTTGACCTGCTGGACACTGCCCCTACCCACTCAAGGACAGGCATTCTTTTGAAGCTCATGTTGAATGTTTACAAATCTGTCCATACACCAGTCCATAAAGCAAGTTTCAGCCAATTTCAAAAGATTAAAATAATTTAAAGTATACCTGTCTATAAGGCAATTAAGGTAGAGATCAATTAAAAGTGGTAATTAGAGCATTTGATGTTTTGAAATTAAAAAAATAACACTTTTAAATCATCCACAGGTCAAAGAAATACATATAGAAGAATATAGAAACCAATGAGATAGGGCTAAAGGCATTCTTAGGAAATCTGTTACCTTTAAATGCATATATTAGAAAAGAAGAGAGGCTGGGCATGAGTGAGCTAAGTATCAACTCAGAAAGCTAGAAAGTGAATTTAATTGCTTTAGATCTTACCACTTGTGTAGTTTTTGAGCTGTGATCTGTGATGATGACCAGTTTACTCTCATCTCTTCCAGTGGTCCATACATTCCTTGGGTTCAGGGATCTTGTCTTACTCCTTAGATCCCTACTGCCTAGTAAAGTACCTTGTGCACAGCTCACATTGGTGCGTGCAGGAATCAGACTCGTCGTCACTGTCTTAGAGTGTTCCTCACCCAGGGTCTCGGACTCAGATGTTCGCAGAGGCTGAGCATGTGGGGGCTGCGGCAGATGAGGGGCCTGTGCCCATGTAGCTGCCACACGGTGGTGGCCAACTGCTGCTCTGGGAGAGCTCTGGCCCAGGATGGCCAGATCTCCCCATTTGTCTGTAAGAATGCAGGAATTGGGTTTTGATATGAAATCTCCACTTTTTAAGGTGTTGGCAACTAATTAATTAAAAAAAATATATAGCGAGTGCCAAACCAAACTGCACAGCCCCATGACTGCCAATTTGCAACCTCTGTTTTATTTCACACCTTCAGAGCTGGGAGTGTGTTTTATATCTGAAGATCCCAGCCAGCAGACTCTGGAGCAGCCTCTCCCATTAAGCATATTATTTGCCTGAAGAGAAGGGTGCAGGCTGCTTCCTAATTGGATTTCTGGATCCTACCTATAAGAAGTTTGCAGGTTTTTAAAAGCCTTTTTTGTAGTTAGTTGTTCCAGCTGAATCAGATGTAAGCTCCCAAAAGAGGTCCCCCCGCCCTGCTTTTTGTTGTTACATTCTTAATGATGCGTTCTGACTTTTTCACTCTGTTTTCTACACATTTGTCACCACTTCTGCTTTTGGATCTCCAAGCTGGAAAATCTGAGGCTTACATGGAAGATTGATTTTTAATGCCCCTTGCATTGTTTTTTGCTATAACATTTGCATGCAATTACCACATTTTAAAAATAGGAGTCCACGGACTTTCAAAAAAAAAAATCATCTGGGTGGATGAACAAATGGAAAGGCCAGCCTTTAATCCTGTTAACATCCCATTTACATTGTGGTCATCCTTGTGACGATTTCTGTCCCTTGTAATGCAATACTTGGTTTTCGTTCAGGAGATGGGGACCCAAGCCTGGCTGACTCAACCCTTGCCCAATCGTGGAAGTTGATTGGAAGGCTCATGTTCTTCACTGGCCAGCAGAGGTCACTGTTTTGAAGTTGTTAGAAGAACAATTGTCTACTCCACAGCACCTCTTTTGTTTTGTGGGAGGTTTTATGTGGGAGCTTTTTTTTTTGGGTTTTTTTTTTTTTTTTTTTTTTTTGTACCTGGGATGGAACTCAGGACCTTGAACTTGTGAGGCAGGTACAGCGCCAGTAAGCTGAAGCCCCAGCCCTGTGGGAGATTTTTAAATCCATACTTTTCTGTTTTCCATGTGCTCTACCAAATGAATTATTTGTATTTATTCCATTAAAAAGTGCCAGTGTTTTGAGTAGACTGGATGCTCGTGGAGTGGTAACAGCTACCTTTTATTGAGTACTTACTGTGTGCTGGCCACTATGTAGGGTTACACAGTCTATATGCACCCTCCTCCCCAATACTGGGGACTGATCTGAGGACCTGGCGGTTGTGAGGCAGGCGCAGTGCACTGAGCTAAATCCCCGGCCCTACATGCATTAGTAGCCATCTTCCAGAGCTGTTGAGGTTACTTCAGAAGAATCTGAGGCAAGGTGTAAAGTCATTCATTTAGGGACACAGTTAATGGAGATGTATCCTATGTGGGGAGATCTGTTTTCAAAAGCAAGGTCTTCACTTTCTTGGGAGTTGTGGTTTGTTTTCTTTCTAAAGAATATATCAGCAGCTTGATGCAAAAACCATCAGGAATGTATGAGAGGAGTATGTATTTCTGCAAGCAAAACCTTAGAAAGAGCTTGCTGATTTTTCCTTTGCAACATTCAGCCCGTGCTCTGCTGGAAGAAGCTTGACTGCTTCTTGGTATCCTTTGAACATGGGAACTGTGGTGTTTGTCAGGCTTTGTTCCTTCTCCAGATGGAAACAAATATTAATAATACATTGTCTCCAAAAATGTTCTGAGCTTAAGACTTAACTTGGTAAATAAAGTTTACTTAAAGATTTGTTGTTACAGTTTACAAGGCCAGCTGAAAACTTCCTAACTTTGGAAAGAAATAAATTGTGGATGAAAAGATAAATCTGTTTTAGTGGACTTTTTAAGTATTCTTGTTTTAAAATTAATCATCAGGATTTTCCATAAAGCTGGAAAGATCTGAGAGGACTGCTGTGTTCCTCACTAGGTAATGAGCCGTCTGTTTGACCTTCACTAAGAACAGCAAGAAAAGGGTTTGTATTTTGCTAAAAGACTTTTATTTCTGGAGTCTTACAGATTGGCCTGGTATACTGCTGTCCATCTCTCATTTCAAAGTGGTTTTTTAAATTGCTATTAACCATAACAATTATTAGAATAGAAAACCAAATTGTTTGTATTTTCTTAGTTAGCTAATAATATGAAGTTGACTTTTTGTTGACAGCATGTATTTAGTAAGTTGATACAGAAACATCTAGTAGATCCAGTATCAGTACTTACACCCAGAGGAAATGGCTTTATAAACTATATACTCACACCCGGATTTTAATTAGAGGCTGTGGGAAATGGTTAAAGGACACCAGCCTAGCATTCATGCACTCATTCATCCAATCAGGAGACATGCATTTACCACATGCTACCTCTTCTGGGCACTGGGAACCACACAGTGAATCAAGCAAATGAACTTAACCATTCTAGAGGATGGATCTAGACAGCCAACACAGCACAGGCCATGTGGTGAGTGCGCTGAAGAACAAGTGGACAGTGGACAGTGGAGTGGAGTTCTATTTTAGGTGGGATAACCACATCTGCTCAGAGGGCTGAAGGGGCAAGGGAGAGAATGTGTGTGGATATGGGGGATGGGGTTCCCAAAGCAGACAGGTCCTAGGTAGGGGCTGGTGAGCTCCAAGGTGGTAAAGAGGGGTGTGGTATGAGTCAGCTGGTGTGTGTGTGTAGTGAGTTCAGAGGTCCAGGCAGGGACCTGGCCACAGCAGGCAGGAGTAGCTCTGGGAAAGACTGCACTCAATCCCAGCAGCCGTTGAAAAGTTCTGAGAAGAGGAAGTAACGTGGGCTAACTTACTCTTTTTAAAAAAGGTTCAGTCTGGCTGTTGTGTGGAAGATAGACTGAGGAAAGAGGATGGCTGACAAGAATGAAAGCAGGGAGCCTGTTTAGGATGGTGCAGTCAGCCTGTGGAGAGAGGGTGGTGGCTGAGACCAGAGAAAGGACAGAAAGGGAGGGAAGCAGGCAGATTTGGTCCACTTTGAGGGAAGAGTTGACAAATTGCTGATAGAAGACTTGTGGGGTGTGAGAGAAAGAGTCAGTAGTATCGACTATAAGGTGTTCAGTCCAAGCAGCTGGTGGGGACAGAATTGCCACTTGCAGAGATAGAGGAGCAGGTTTACAGGAGCAAGGGGAAGCAAGGTGAGCTCACGAGGGTTGGCTGCACAAAGCCAAAAACTCAGAGGCAGCCTAAGTAACAGCAATTTAATTTTTTCTCAAATAAGAACCGGAAATAGGCTGTCCAGTGCTGCTATGGTGACATCCTGAGGTTATCAGAGACTTGGCATCCCTTCCAGGGAAAAGGAAGAAAGAAGGAGGGGAGACTGAAAAGCCTCCCTTTAAGGAGACTTCCTGAAAGGCCACATCCACTTACATCTCACTGGCTACTGTGTAGTCACATGGCCACATCTGGTAAAGAGGGAGCCTGGGAAATGCCTCCTAGAGGCTGTGTGTAACTGTTAAGACTGGAGAGAAAGGAAAGTGTGAATATCAATGTAGCAGTCTCTGCTAGAGTTCAGTTTAGGAAGAGGTGCATGATAGTCTTATCTCATGTAGCTCTATGGCCTTGGCTAAGATTCCATACACTAAATCTGTCTAAACTGCAAAGTCAAAGAATTGGACTGAATGATTTTTCTTTTTTTTTTTTTTTTGAGATAGGGTCTTGCTATGTAGTTCAGGCTATCCTTGAACTCACTGTGTAACCCAGGCTGACCTTGAACTTGCAGCAGTCCTCCTGCCTCAGCTTCCCAACTTCTGTGATTATAGGTGTGCACTATCACGGTGCTGGACTGATTTTTTAATTCACTTCCAACTGTAACATTGCATGAGCCTTTGAGTTTGGCATATAGGGAGGTAAGTATGGGTTTTCTGGAAAAGATAAGTCTTTGAAGAAACAGTTATGTAAGATGTCTATTAAAGTCTTTTTTTTTTTTTTTTTTTTTTTTTTTTTTTTTTTTTTTTTTTTTTGGATTTTTGAGACAGGGTCTCACTATGTAATTGAGACTGACCAGGAACTCACTATGTAGCCCAGCCTAGTTTAGAACTCACAGCGATCCTCCTGCCTCAGCCTCTGGAGTGCTGGGATTACAGGCATGTAATTAAGTCTTAAAACTGATTGTGTACTTGGAAGATGAATTTCAGACTTACGTATGAATATTACTCCAGTTTTCTCTTTTTTAGAATGCTTTCTGCATGGAGTACATATTTTAATATGTGCCCGAAGAGAAGCTTATGAACTATGTAATACTAGTATGTATCCATAAACTTGCTATTTATTTTATAAGAAAAAATGTAATAAAAATGTGAATAATCAACTACAGTGGTGCCTGGGTTTATGAAGTTAATTTGCTTTGCAATTTGGGGGAAGATGGCTATGTTTGTGTTTATGTGGGGAAGATGGCTGAGGTCATGTTTGTCACCCAAGGCGGAGTTTGTGAATGGAAGCAAAATTTTGCCAAATGCTTTTGTTTGCAACCTGAATTGTTTACAAACAGAAGTGTTAGTACCAAAGCATTACTATATTCATTTCCTTACTCACAGACACACTATTTCAGCCTCATTTCCAACTTTTGGACCTGTCTGGCACGAGTAAGCACGGAGATCTCTGCTCTTTCCCTTCTCAAGGACAGAAATCCTACTGTAAGCATGTGCCTCGGCCATTGGAGTCCTTTGCCCATGTTTTGATCGGGTTGTATCTTGGTTGTTGAGTCTTAAAAGTTTTTCATATATTTTCTGCCTAGTAACCCTTATCAGACATATCGTTTGCAAATGTCTTCTCCTGCTATGTATTGTCTTTTTCTTTGAGACTGTGTCATACCATGTTGCTGAGGTTGGCCTTGAGCTCCTAGGACTGAACAAGGCTGCTGCCTCTGCCTCCTGAGTAGCTGGGATGGCGGGTACATACAACTATACCCGGCTAGGTTGTCTTTTCACGACTTTGAGAATGGCCTTTGATGAGGACAATTTTAAATTTTGATGAAGTCCATTTTATCTATTTTTTCTTTTGTTGTTCATGTTTTTCATGTCATATCAAAGAATCCATTGCTAAATCCAAAGTAAAAAAAGATTTATCCCTACATTTTCTTCCAAGTGTTTTTTGGTTTTAACTCTTATAGTTAGGTTATTGTCTATTCTGAATTACTCTCTATATGGTGTGAGATAAGAGTCCATTTTCATTCTTTTGCGTATGGATATCTAATTGTCACAATATACATACATACATACATATACACAGTTTTCCTAGTACTAAGGATTGAATCCAGGGCTTTCGCACCCAGCTGTATCCCCAACCCTTTTTTATATTTTGTTTTGAAATAGGATCTAAGTTGTCCAGGTTCAAACTTGTGATCCCCCTGCCTCAGCCCCCAAGGATGCTGGGGTTATAGGCATGTGCCACCTCACTTGACTCAAATATCATTTTTGAAAAATTATTCTCTGCTCCCTAAGTGGTTTAGGCAATCTTAGATGCTCAGGAGGCAGACACTCTTAAATGTGAAAACTTTGACAAATCACTTAATTTTGAACTTTTATCTCCTCATCTATAAAGTGGGGGTGGTAATCTCTTTTATCTCAGAGATCTTTCCAGAATTAAATGAGATCACATCAGACACAGAGCCTAGGACATAGTAGGTTCCCCAGTGAATGTTAACTATTCCCTCTCTGCAAATAGAATCAACGTACCATCTGTCACAATGGGGCACCGGAGATCTTAGATACAAGTGCAGGTAAGCAATGAAGTAGTGGTCAATCTTTCATACTTTAGTTGGTATTCAGCAAATACTTTCTTTGGCTGACATCATGTGAGAATCTCTTCTGGGTCTTGGAGCTACACAGGAAAGGCTGTCCTTGCCTTCCCAGAACTCAGTTTAGAAGCAGAGACGGATTGTTAAACAGTTTCAAAATGGTGCAGGAAGTTCTGAGACAGTCAAGCACAGTGCAGGAAAGAGAATTCAGAGAAGGCTTCTAGGGAAAAGCGACACTTGAGCTGGGTATCAAAGCACCTCAAGGCAGGGTTATGCAAGGCGGGTGAGAAGGAGAAGTGTTTGCACAGGAAACATCAAATATACTGCTAGGAAGGCACAGATATGAGCTCCGGGTTCTAGGAGATTAAAATCTCTTCTGGGGTGCTTGGACAATAGGCCAGGACAGAGAATAGTTAGAAAATGTTTTGACTTTATTTACACAACTATTTGGGAGCTGTTAATGATCTTTAAACAGGGAAGTGCCATGGTCAAATCTGTATTTTAGAGGAAGGGAGAGCAATGGGGAAAATGGGTCATTGGGAAGAGGAGGAGGATTTAACTTGGTGAGAACCAGCAGAGGACAGAGAGAAGGGGGGATTTAGGTGGATTTATGACGTCAGATATGAGAGCATGGGAGAGGGCCTAGGACAGTGATGGTGACCCTTTTAGAGCTTTCAATAACAAAACAGCCCGCAGTGGCCATAGTTCACCACCACTACCCTATGACGAGTGTTAGATTTCTGCCTCTGGAAACTTGGCCAAAGAGCCCTTTGCCTAGGGAAGGACACAGGAACAAGGAGCAAAGTAAGAGAAGAAAAAAGTGATGTCTGCTGGCAGATGGGTCCCAATGGAGGGGTCCAGCAGACAGATTACGTGGGACAGGAGTGCAAAAGAGCGTTTGAGTGGGAACATGGATTAATCTAAAAAGCACACATTCCCTGTCCAGCCCCCTGAAGTGACAAGTGGGCTTTGTTCTTAACAATGAAAATACGAGCAAGTTTTATTTTAATATTTAAATATTTTATTGTTATGTGTTTGTGGTACACAATAACTGCACTTGCCTTGGGGAACTGGTACATATACACATCACACACAATCTTAACCATTTTTATTCCCCTTCCCACTGCCCTCCCCTTGTTTCATTTTATTACCAAAATACTAAAAAGTATAGTTCATAATCTCACTGCTCACATAACTCCTGTTGAAAGGGGAGGAGGATGGTGTATGTTGTTAGAAAATACAAACAGTGTAGAAAAGTATAAAAATGAAAAGTGCAGACTTCCCCCAATTCCCCTGAACGACTGCTAACAGTTTCTTCTGAATCCTTCTCTGAAAAAGAACGGATATTCTGAGAATCTCCCAAGGGGAACTCCCGGTACTGAGCAGATGAACCTTCCCATCACTTTGCTGGGCTTCACGAGCCCATCTCTCCTGCCGGGGTGGACCTCGGAGCCCATTGAGGAAGGCACAGTCCCAGTGTTCTAGCTCAGGAATGGTGGCAGCCCAGGCTAGGTTTACAAAACATCTTAATGAACTGTTGCTGTGTTTGGAAATTTGGAGAGCCTTTCATCCTGCTGGTCCAGTTGGTTAAATGATTCATTTAGCAAATATTTTCAGGGTCCCAAGTAAATGTGCAGCACTCTATGGTGTGTGTGTGTGTGTGTGTGTGTGTGTGTGTGTGTGTGTGTGTGTTTGATGGGGGAGGGAGGGCAAAAGATTCAGCTCCTGCTCTCACCCAAGGATAGAACTGGAAAGGCCAGATATCTAACTGTGCTTGGAAAGGACAGATATCTAACTGTGCTTTATGAGGGGCAAACAGATCAGGCAAGAGGTTATAATTTGACTAAAGCCACATGGCCTGGTGGCAGAGCCAGGCCCCACAGCTCAAAGTGTGTGTGTGGGGGGGTGTCAGGCACCTGGTGGCACTGTCGGAGGGTTGGTGGGTTACTCTTGCTGCTTTCTACTCCTCTCCTGCCATAAAAGTAGCAAGTTTCCACTACAAATCCCCAGACCCAGGCGAAACCTGAGATACCTATGCAGGCCTTGACCTAGGTGTTCCAGGCACTGTGGCTAACACCTGAACAGGGGCGGCGTGGATGGCACAGGAGGAAGAGCTCTTGCCTTGGGGTCAAGAAGCCTGCACTACGGTGCCAGATCTGCCACACTTCACCACACTGCTGCCAGCCAGCGACATCCTCTCCTCAGGATGTGGGGTGGATCTAACTCCAAGGGCCTTCCTACTATTGTTGCTTTTTGTAAGATACTGTGTTTAGTAAGTCATAAGACATCAAATTTTATGATTCTAAAAATCCCGTTTTCCAGGATTTCTGGGAACTCTGCTCGGGGTGTCTCATCCTTTAGAATCCTGTGCTGTGAACCCCACCTGTTGTGCAGTAAGAAGGAGCTCCAGATACTTTTTTTTTTCTTCAATTTGAGACCAAGGCCAAAGAGACTGGAGCACAAAAAAGAAGTACAGCAGGACCCCCAGAGCCATCCAGATACCAGCACACGGTGCTCAGGGAAGGTGTGGAAGCCAGAGCCCTGGATGACCTGCAGAACCCATTTCAGGGTGAGGGGCGCTGGATCCTTCAATATCCCTGACAAGAAGGCCTGGCCTAGATGAGCACCCCTACAGTGTACAGGAGGAAACTGAAGCTCAGAGAGGGCATCTGAGGCGAATCCTGTCGCCATGAAGCCGTATTAGGCCAGCGTTCGCTCCTATTCGTTGGTCCTGGCCTCCCGCGACACTGCCGATTGCCCCCCTCCCCCAAGCAAGGGGACCGGGTACGGGCCCTGGAGGCACTTTGAGACCCTCTCGCCTACATGGATTCTTTCCCTTAGAAAACACTTACCACAAAAGCAAAAACGTGAGAAAGTGCGCCGAGAGTCCTGGGTTCGCCCCTGGCTTTTCCACTATCTTGCTGTGAGTTCTCCAGGGAGCTGCGGAGGATTCTGCTAGAAATTTCTCCTCGGTCATTTCCGCGTTAGTTAGCAGGTATCGCCTTTCCAGGTGGCTCGGAGAAAGCCCGGCCGCAAGTGTGGAAGGATCCCGGTCGGGCCCCAGGAGCGCGCTTGGCTGTCCGCACCGTGTCCAGAGCCGCCCTGGGTCCTGTCCGGTTC
>NW_022900935.1:31876722-31877546 GCF_012274545.1 Fukomys damarensis | reverse complement strand
GGGGTGCTTAAGGCTCTCGCGGGGAGCGCAGGGGAGCAAGGAGAGTTTGGGGGCCCCGGACCCTCGCGTCGCGGCGGACGACGGAAGGACCGAGGCTCAGGCGCGGAGATCCCCATCACGCGCAGCTCAAGAACGTGAGACTGCGGTTGTTAGTGCTAGTGTACGAGCGGGTGCATGAACGCGCGTCCGCGAGTGCGCGTTTACCGGGTGTGCGGTGTGCGTGGGAGCCGGCGTGCACGGGCAACACCCACGCCGAGGCACTGCATTTCCCCTGGCGCGCGTGGGAATGTGTGTGCCTCGGGATGCGCGTGGTGGACCCACGCAGCGGGGTGAGCGCCCATCCTCCGACTCCCGTTGAACAGGCTTGCGGGTCACGGGTGAGGGGCGGTGGGTTCACGCCCGGGACCCGTGAGTGCGCGCATCCCAGCCTGGAGCGCGGTGGAGCGCGCAGCCCGGGACAGCCCCGCTCTGGGGTGCTGTCGCCGCCGGTTCCCTGCGGCTCTAGGGTGCGCCAGGTAGGCGCTCTCCCCCTAAGGCCTCAGTTTCGCCTTTCGTCCGAAGAGGGCCTAGTCTCGGTGGAGGTGGATTCAGGCGGGAGGCGCGGGCTCCGCTGGAAGGTGCAAGGGGCGGGAACCGAGCCGGCGCCGCTCAGGGCTGAGAGCGAGGAGTGTGCGCGGGGTCAGTTGGTGGAGGTTGGGTAGGTGCGGCGCGCTAACCTATTCTAGCTGGGCCCAGGGCGGCCCCGGGAAGGGATCCCCCGCCTCTATTCTAACGTGCCGGTGCTATCTCCCCTCCCCAGGAGCCTGGCGCGACCCCCAGCCGTG
>NW_022900935.1:31855892-31876490 GCF_012274545.1 Fukomys damarensis | reverse complement strand
GGCCCGGAGTCCTCGAGACTACAGCCAGGCCAAGGCCGCCGCCGCCGGGAAGGGTGAGTCCGGCCCTGCCCACGTGCTGGGCCGCGGGTGTGGAGAGTCTTTCGGCCCCGCCTCGCCCGAGCCTTGAAGGGATACTTGGGAACTTTCTCCCGAGTTTCTCGATTTCTCTGTAATTGTGTGGGATTCGCTTGTCAAGTATAAAATGATGCCTGCTTTCGGAAGCATCTAATTTAAACTCAATAAGCATGTTTGGGGGGAAAAGTGTGTGGAGAAAGCTCAAATTACATAATTTTGCTTCTGTATGTTTCTGATAAAAGTTGTGTGAACCATCAACATTTTATTGTGTGTTAGGAGTTAGCAACTCCTGAGTCGCGTAGCTGTTTCTGAGCAGCCAAGTGCATACTTTGAAGTATTCCAATCTCTGTGAATAACAAAAAACAGAAGGAACCTTTAGCAGGACCCCACCCCTCTTGGGACCTCAGTTTCCCTATCTGTCAAGGGAGGAATTTATTATATTAGATGATTTCTAGATTCTGGATGGAAAATTATCTGACTCTATAATACAGCATGAATCAAGTCTTGACTGAAAAATTGGCTTTTCTGTAGTTGGTGCTTCAGAAGCATAGGCATGGCCAGAAGTAAAGTGCCCCCAGCTACCAGTGAGGCTGGAGAAGAGAGGGTGGCCCAGTGTGGGTAGGGGCTTGAGCCAGGATGGCAATATCCTCACAAAAGTGTTCCTCTCACCCAGTTAATTATTATTGAGCCTTTTTTTATAGGTTTCATGCTGACAGATAATTAACCAGGAATTTGAGAAATTATTAAAGTGCCATGTCTGCCCCCTCACCCCCTTTGGGAGAAACCAAAGCATTGGTGTTTGATTATCTCAGCACTTGGGACCTTTTGATTCTGTCCAGATGATTTCCGAGGCAGACAAAAACAGTATCTCCTCATCAGCCCTGCACCTTAGACAAGGCCTGCCAATTTGCTGCCCATTTCTGGGCCTAGTCAAATGAAATAAATGTGCACAAGTTTTTGTTTTTAAAGAAAACACCTGACTTTGTCGGAGGGAGATATTTCTTGTCTTCTTTTAAGTGTCACTTTCTTACCCATGACGTAAAGACCATGTTTGGGAAGCACAGATACCGGAAAGGCCTGCAGAGTGTTTTTGCTGGAATACACATGCAAGGTCTCTCTTCCCAGAGGGAAGTGCCCCTCAGCAAGATGGGAGCGTGAGTGAGGATTTGCTGCTTGTGCTCCCTGGCTTGCCCTGCTCCAGGACGCAGTCCTCCCTTAGCGTCCACACCCTACTGCATTCTGTCGTGTCTTAAGTCACACCTTACATCTCAGATAGTGATGGACATTATTCCATACTGTGGTCAGAGACTTTTTATCTGTACCTTATGTTCCATATTCCCACTGCCAGTCCTCCAAACCCAAGTTATTTGTATCTGTACCCTGCTGCCCAGTGTTTAGAATACGAAATCTTTATATTGGGATGCATTTGCAAAGGGCAGAGGAGAATAAAGGGATGGGAGAAAGCGCTCCTTTATTTGTACCTCTAGTTGGTCTCTGGTTACATTTTCTCCAAGAGGCTGCTAAACTGTTGTTTTTTCAGTTCAGCCTCCCAGTATAGTTGGTGGGTGGGATTTATCACCGGCATTTGCAAGATGAGGAAACTGAGGCCCTTGGTGGGAGAAATGTGTGGTATGTAGAAGGCCACCCAGTGGGTCAGGCATTGTGAAAGCCAGAGCTCTGGCATAATCTGGATCCTGGAGAAAGGGAGGTGTGGGCACTGAGGCCTCCGTGTCTCTGCAGCCACGTTCCTCAGTAGAGGGAAGCAGCCTGGGAGAAAACCAGCAGGTCTCTGCAGCACCCTCAGAAATGCTGTTAAGGAGGGGACACCTTCCTGCTGCACCTTCTTGCACCACAGTAGTTGCCATGCCACATGACCTTCAGTGTAGTGCCTAGCTCCCAGCTCTCAGGCTTATTGGAAACGGACAGAAATACCAATTGAAACATATTTATTGCCTGTGCTGGATACGTTAAGAGCCCTCTTCCCCATGTGTGTGATGCTGGGAGAAGTAATTTTATTCCTCTGAGCCTTGGGTTCTCCGACTACAGTAGATTTACCCTTGAGACGGACTTGGAAAGTCTGATGACAGTATTAGTGAGAAATAATGAGGAAGGACCATCATGGTGCCTGGTTACTTAGGGTTTGTAATGTGTTTAATGTTTTCAACCTCTGGTTTTTCCATTTGCATGAGAGGTAATAATGCTGACCTCACAGGCTAAATAAAACAAGGGTTGAATGAATACTTTATAAACAAAAAAGGTAGAGGAGGTCGTGTTTGTTCATTTGTGCTGGGTTTCACAGTGATACTTGCTGTGAACGGGGTAGAATGAGAAGCAAGGAAGATTTGCTTTTTAAAATGTTGAATGTGAAGGAGACCAATTCTATGCCAGGGGTGGGAAGCATGAGAGGTGCCTTGCTTCAGGTCTTCTGTGGCCCTGCTGCCCAGTAACTTGGTCTGGCTTCTGCCTTGTACAGATCCCAAGCAGGGGAAGGGATGAGATCCTGTATCCAGAATTTATCCATACATATTTGGGGTCCTGTGTGTTTTCAGATCGGGATTAGAAGGCACGGGGGATGGTTCACGTCATGGACGAACGTTGTCATCATTTACAATAAGAATCACGATCTGTTTATGGCAGAGTCCCGCTTATCCAGATTCCAAACAGCTGGGAAGGCCAAACCTCCAGATGCTGCATTTTTCTTTCTTATTATTAAACACCCGATGCTGCTTTTGTAAGTCCTGACAGGGAAGAAGGTGAACATCTGGGCTTCCCACGGGCGGACAGCTTTGTGGTGATGGCCGATGACGCGTGTTCTCTGCCTAGTGCTTTAGTTTTCAGAGCCTGTTCCCATACCTTCCCTCATCTGGCTCTGCCTATCTTGTGGGCTCTTCTGAGGGAACAGATGGAGCAGTGCTTTCTGCCTATGAAGTAAGGAGCAGATTCTGACTCTTCCTGATGTGGCTCCCATTTTATAGATGCACACATGGAGGTTCAGGGGGTTTGCTCAGAGCTCCAGGCAATGAGTGGCATATTCCAAGGCTTCTAGCTCCAAATATTTGATTCTGGTTTCACACTTGTACCAGCTGTGTGTGTGTGTGTGTGTGTGTGTGTATGTGTGTGCAGGCAGCTCAAAGCTGCCGTTTGCAACCAAGAACCTCCAAATGTTTCCAGAAAGTTAAAAACTCTTTTTAGTTTTGCTCTTTCTCCTGTCTTGGATCTTTGGAAATTGGTAACTAGACTCTGTGGCATGTCTGGAAGACTTTGTAGTTAACCAGATGATCCCATCTGTCCAAGCCAGATAATGAGGTCATTAATTCACATAGACTTTCTAGACCCTTTTCACCAAGTACCAAGGCTGGATACATCCCAGCAAGAAAGGAGACCAGTGATCACAACAAATGTGAACTCTGCCATTAGGAAAAGCAGCCACTATAACATGCCTGTAAATGAGAAAAAGTAGTCAATCTTATAAGCTATTTTTTTCTCAAAAAAAAAAAAAAAGTAACACAATTGTAGGTTATGTGCATGTGTGCGTGGGTGGTATCGGAGAGCAAGATGTGATGATTTTGGTGGTGTTACCTGGCTGAGATTCATCATCGAAGTAGGAAGCCACTGTGCTGTTCTGGGGAGGTTTGGGATGCTGGCATAATAGCAATAATAGAAAGGTATGAGTTATTTTTAAAGCATTTTCCCCCTCCGGCTCTGGTAGGCAATTTGCTTGCATTTCATCCATTTTAAAGTGCTGGTCCTGTGATCCGGAAATAATCAGATCCAAATTTTTTTAGTGTTTGAGGTTTCAAATAAGGGGGAGAAAAACCTGCTGGCCAAATGTCAGGCTCAGTGAGACAAAGAGAAACAAGTATGTGTGTGGGTATACAAATGAGATAGGAACATGTTGCGTCTATGGTCCTAAGAGTTATGTGTCCGACAAATCTTTTATAGACATGTAGCGGAAATATAATTCCCAAAGTTTCCCTGAGAATCTTGTGCGGCTAGAATTTCTCTTCCCTTCCGGCCTCTCAAGCTGTCTCGAAGCTGCTGAGACTTGGTGAGTAAAATGGGAAGGGAACCATCACGTGAAATTGCGACTTGATGTAGGCTTTGTTGGTCTCCATGGTTTACCCGTAGCGTACGTCGCTGGCTGTGTTGCTTTGTCTCTGTAAATTTCTGTATGTGCCATGGTTTGGCTTCACACTTCTGAAGAAAAGAAAACCTGTCTCAGAGTTACTCATCTCCCTTCGTTTCATTTGCGTGAGAAGCCGAGTGAGCCAGCACACTTATTTTTAAAATGCGTTAAAATCCCATTATGGGCATAAATGCATAATGAATCATTTAAAAAATATATCCTTATGTTCTTTGTTCTGAATGTTGCATAATTATCACCATTTTCTTTGGTTTTTATTTTGTGGAGTTTGGCCGCCATCCTAGAAGAGAGGAAAAACTAAAGTTCGAAATAGGGGTTTTAATTCTTTGTTGGGTAGGATTAGAAAAAAACAACAAACAAATAAGCTTTATTTGGAAGTTGACCAGTGGCTATCACTAACTGTGGCTTTTTCATAAAGAAGGTAATTTCCCTTCCTTCATTCAATTTTCTTGCCAAAGAATTCCCTATGTTGAAGCCGATATGGTGTTATTTCAACAACCTCACCTTATGTATGTGGTTATAGGCAAAGTTAAATAACCATGTGTGGTTTGCTTTTTTTTTTTCACCTAATATAGATTTCAGTTGCAATTAGAGAGTTGTGTTGTGTCTTTTGGTAGGAGGCAGTATGTTTGTGTGCTTAAAGAAACAAAGATTCAGTTCCGGGGGAGAAAAAAGAAAAGATAAACTGCAGCGGGTTTTGAAAAATTCAAAATGCAATCTGTGATACCAGGGCCAGGAAAAAAAGACCAAACTCCTAGAATATTAGTTCTGTTTGCCTTCACAGTGCTAATGATAGTAGCTGTTTGAAAACGGTCTTCTTGTTTATCAACAGCCTCTGCCCAAATTAATAGTTTACAATTAAAAAAAAAAAAAAAAAAGCTTTCAGCTTTGGAAGCAAAGTCCAAGGACTGACAGCTGAGTTACTGAGTAAGGAAAGCAGAAAAAAGGGGGAAACATTTTGTGGCTGCCTTGGTCTCCCAAGTCCTTATTTATAAGAAACTGAAAGAAAACAGAGGCCGAGTTGGGGCGTGGGTGGAAGGGCTGCAGCCCTGGCCCAGTGGTCTTCCAGTTGAAAGACCAAAGAATCTGTTTTCCTCTTTCCTGACTTCCCCTGAAACTCCAAAGGGTTGCTCCTTCACAAGGGTGCCTGCAATCGAGGCGGTGTGTGTTAGCATTAGGAGCTGTGTTTTTAAAGTCCGCGATTGAGTCAGATGTGAGAGGAGCCAGTCAGTCTGTTCACTGAATAGTGCATTTCCTGTATGGCCTGAATTTATTTGGTGGTTATAGTTGGGCTTGCCTGGTGTGCACCCATGTGCCACTGTGCGGGTTCGATGCATGTGGGCTCTGCCCTTTGCTCCAAGCCTCAGTTTCCCCATCTGTAAAATGGGGAATGGTTTGATTGGATGATCCACTGGCCCTTCCTGCACTGAGACTCCAGATTTCCACTCTCACTGAGATGGAAGGGTCTGGAAGGATCCAGGTGCTGAAAGAGGAGCCTTTATCTCCGTTTATGGCCTTGGTCTTTCCTTGGATGTCTTGACTGCTGAAGGCAAATGCAGAAGGTGTGGGAAAAGGAAGGCCCACTGATCTTTACTGAGCACTTACTGTGTGTCAGGCGAGAAGTATTAGAGTTGTGGCCACATTTCACTGTGCCCAGCAGCCCTGTGTGGAAAGCAGGTACTGGGGAACTGAGGCGATTTTCTTGCAGTTGTCCACAAAGCAAGTAGTAGGGCCTGGACTTTGAACCCAAGTCTGTCTGAAAGCTGGGCCAGTACTTTGCCTCAGAAGCACACTGATCTGGAGCATCAGCCTTTAAGATCTAAGCCGTGTGGCTGTGGCTGTGAGTGCTGAATTGCCCCCAGCCTGGGAAAGGGAGCAGGTGCTCCCCACCCCCAGAGAACCCTCTCCTGAGTCCCAGCAAATCAGTCAAGGCCAGATTTTAAGGGGAGGCTGCTCCACAGAGCACGGTCCCTGTCTGCTGCTGTGGGGAAGGAGAAGAGTTCCCGTTTGACAGAGATTCGGGCTGAGGCCCTGGTTGTGGCCTCTTCTGCTGCTTCCTAGCAGAAATTCCTTGGATCCCCACCTTGCCACCAAATGCGTGCCCCGGGGATCTATAAAGCAGTTATTTAAGCACTCGGTGGGGTGAAGAAGGCTTGAGACGGGGGTGGGAGTAGGAGCTGGGGGTCTGATTGAACTTGAGAGTTTGTGGGAAATGAGTCTTTTGTGTCAGTGCCGAGGAGCCGGATGGTCCGCTGTGGAAGGCGCAGTCCCGTTACCAGGTTCCCGTGATGTTTGTGAGCGTGTGCGTTCTCCAAGGACAGAACTGAAGGAGCTCTTCTGGGCTGAGGTTTTGTTTTTGCCTTGTTGACACTGAGTGGGCAAGAGAGATTTCAGTGGGGATGGTTCCCGTTGCGACGTGGTCGTGGTCCTGGTTCTTCCTATTTGTGTCTTTTTAGCAACCAGATGACGCCTTTGGACATTGGCGTTATCACTTTTGTTTTTAAGTAACAGGTTTGCTGGAAAATAGGGCTTTAGCAAGAAACCAGGGAGGACTGTAAACCTGACTCGAAGAGGGCAGATCCCATTTGCTGTTCTAAGCTCTCTGGAGGGCTGAGATTGAATTTATTTTGGAACACTGCTGGGCTATGTGAATTACTTCTCTGAGAGTTGGGTATTTAATACCTAGTAGAAGTTTGTATAAGAGTTGATGATGTATTTTGTTGACTTTCCAACACTGTAAATAAATTACACGTGCTGGCAGAAGCTGCCAGGATCTGCTGTGTCAATTGAAGCTTAATTTTTATCCCAAACCACTTAGTATTTTGTCCTATTGAGTAGAGAAAGTCACTGGGCTCATTTCAGAATGAAGGCGGATGCACTGATCTCGCCACAGTTTTCGGTGGTTCGGTAGCTTCCATGCTCTCAAATCCAACCCGCAAGGCAGAGAATTGATAATATGATTTTAAGTATATCGTAAAAATGAAACTTGATCCCTTCCGCTCCCCAAACCTGTCTCTTTCCCCCTGTGTTTCATCTCATTTGAATGCAAAGCCCAGGTAGTAGCGTTGGTGTTTCCAGTGCGAAACAAAATAGGGTTTCTAATTTGGAGACACTATTAAATATTTCATGCTTCGACCAAACTCAATTCTTTTTTTCTATAATAAGTTTAAATATTAATTCTCTGGAATGTCAGATGCCTAAAGCTAGGCATTTAGTGATCTGCAGTTTCAAGTGTCTCGAAGGAGGTTTATGAAACAGGATATTTCACTGGGAGGGATGAGTAGTATGTTTCAGAGATATCTAAATTCAAGGCAGTATCTTCTGATTTACTTTTTAAAAGGAAAAGGTCATAAAATAAGTCGCTTTATGTGCTGAAGGATTAAGTGGCTTAGGCTGAAATAACAGCAGGGACTTTACTGGTTTTCCCCATTATATTTTAACAATGCTTTTTGGGGGAGGGGGTGGGTCATTTTCCCGCCTGCTTGTCTCCTCCCCCCCACCCCCTCCTCCAGATGGCTTTAATTCTAACCAAATCCCACGCTGAGGCCAAATGATTGATCAAACAGTCATTTGTACTTACGTAGCGCTCTTTGTGAGAATGTCTCCGCACTGGAGCGTCTTGCCGGGCAGGCTCTTCTTGGAGCCTTCAGATGGTTGATTTCAAAGAGATTGGAGGGTTCCGAGAGGTGAGGAGGGTACAGGGCTGGGTAGAGAATCCACATCCTAGACCTTGAATCCTCAGAAATTTCTGCTCAAACCTTTCCGTTGCTTCCCGCTGGTCCCGCTCAGCAGGGGTATCCAAGTTTTGTTAACACAAGGACAACAGGCTTCCCCCTGGCCTCGTGATAGCTGTTTTACTCTCATGCTAGGTGGAGAAGACACCTAGTGAGATTCAGCTAGCTACTAATTATAAGAGTTCTTTTGAACAGATTCGTGTTTGCTTAGCCGTAGCAGTAGCTGCACAATCTGGAGAGACGTGGTTTTGTCTCCCCCGAAGTTACAGCGTGGTGGGTAGATGGGTGACCATTTGGCCAGTGGGGAAAAACCAAGGCCTTGAGCTGGCAGCTGAGATCTCCTCCCGGCCCTCTCCATGCTTCTGTCTCTTGCTGATGGATGGCTGCTTTGCTTTTTCCCTGGCAGCTGCAGACTTTTTCTTACGCAGCCTAGGACCTGGAATTTTCTCTTTGCTTGTCCTTCTTTCTATAGAAACAGTGACCTTTTAATTCATCTCTGTGTCCTGAAATCATTTTTGGAATGATTTGGAAAATAAGTACCGCTTAAGTATTCACTGTCGTGCCCCAGTGTCCATCGCCAGGTCTGGCATGAAGGAAACATTTGAGAGGTGTATTGGGGTGCGGATTGAGGCTGTGAGCTTGGAACTGGGTCACCGGGTTGAAATTGTTGCTCTGTGTACTAACTAATGTAGGGGTCTCAGATCAGTTGTTGAGCTTTCTAGGTTTCAGTATCCCCATCTGTGAATTGGGGGTAAGACAGCAACCATCTCAAAAGGCTGTTATGAGGGCTAACCCATTGTAAGTGATTAAAAACAGAGACTCGCACACAACAGGTGTTCGGTCAGTGTTGGGATTATAGTTATTTTCTTTATTGTTACTGCCATCATGTGATGGTATCAGAACTTCTTCGAAGGGTTGTTTCTCACCAGACTGATCAAGATCCAACTCAGGTGCCACCTCCTAGAAGCCTTCCCTTTTTCCCCTTTCTTCCTTCTGTGGTGTCACTGGTCGTACTCTGTGGCAGTTGCCTACTGACTTAGGTGAACTGGAGGGCAGGGGCAGAGTGTCCTTATCCCAGGATCCTGGGTGCTCATCACAGGCCTGGGTCAGCGTGAGAAGGGCATCCTGGTGCCTGTCCTCAAGGAACCGTAGCCTGTGTAGCAGGGTGAATTTGATGTTTTTGTTTTTCCTACAGAGTTGGACACGCACAAGCTCTCAGGACTGGATGCTGGAGGAAGTGCTCGGTGAGCTTTCTGTGCAGGAGTCACGTTCTCTTTCCAGCACTGTCTTAGGGCTCTTCATATGAGCCATGCGTGGCTTGCTGGGTGAACTCTAGGTCTTCCTTTCTCCTTGTTTGGATTGCAGAGGCTTCCTGTCGTAAGGCTTTGGGGTGGCCAGGCCACAGGGCAGGTGGAAGGGCTCGTGTCTGTTGGTGTCCTGCCGTGACTGGGTGCCAACTTCTTGGGCGGTATTTTCATGGCACCTTCTGCTGCATGCCTGTCCTCTCTTCCAGACAAAGCCCCAGGCACTGTGGGGCTCTTGCCTTGTAGTTTAAAGAGCAGATATTGGGGTTCCGCATGGGACCCAGATTCTCTAAGATAAAGGTAACCTTGGACTGAGTGTTGGAACTGAGAGTTGGGAGCCAGATGATGGCAGCTCTTGGGCCCTGCCCAAGAGGAGAGATTGATGTCCATACCTGAGGTCCTCTCTCCAGGGAAGGATTAGCTAGAGGCCTCGGGGAATTGTGTTATCCTCCTGATATCTCACTGGACACCACCTAGCTGTTCCAAGTTATATTATTTGTCCAATCATGTTATTTGCCTGTGACTCTGTGAAATGTTAATAATATAGCTACCATCTCAAAAGGCTGTTAAGAGATGCAAAGGTGGCCATGTGGCTTTTGGTGCCAGAACTGGGCTCAGAGCCTGACTGTATTCACTGGCTAGGCCTTGGGCAAGTTCGTTGAACTGTGAGCCTCTGTCTTTCCGGATGAGGACAAAAGGTCTGCAGAGCATGAGACTCAGGCTGCAGCCCACAGGTGGGTCACCAGCAGAGTGTGCTCACTGGTCTGTTTGAAGGCAGAGCCGGCCTAGGACCTGGGATGCTTGCTGCTGTCTCTCGACGTTGTAGGACCTACCCCCTTACTCCACTTGTTTTCTTTCTTGTGTAATTAAAGGAGTAAGACTGAGTGGGAACCCAGGACATAGATCTGATTGGCTGGCATTGTGGCTTCATGTAGATCTGGGGGAAGGTCAGGAGTGGTCTCCCGTTTGCAAAGGTAAGTGTGGTCCTCCTCAGCTCTGCTCACTGACAGGCCCTAGTCCTGGGTTGGCGCAAGACCCTTATGCAGCATAGAGGACTGACTCTGGTGTTCAGTAGGATGGGGTGGGGCTTGTGTGTGGCTTCTCTCTGTTTATTAGGTTGGGAGTTGCCATTTGACTGTAGCAGCATTCTGCTGAATGACCTTGACTCTTCCTCCCAAATTCAAGGTGTTGTTACTGCCCTGCTCTCTGCATCCTGAGTGTGCCTGCTTCTGCAGCACTGTGATGGCTTCTCTATATTGATCCCTCTGTGAGTAGATATCCACCCATGCCCCTTGAATCTTCCTCCACTCACTACCTGTGAGTCTGTATCATTCTCCTTGTTTTATAGATGAGGAAAAATGAGGCTCAGGGGGCTGAGTCACCTGCCCATGGTATGAGAGTTGGCAGGTGGCAGCTGTGGGCTGACCTCTCTTTCTCTGCTCCTTGCCTTGTCTGATCTGATCCGTTCCTCACAGCCTTGAACTGCCTCTTCCAGCCAGAACTAGTCTTGCTCTTCTTCATCTGCTGACTTCCCTCTGTCACTTTCCTCTCCTGGTAGAGTCAGGTCTTAGAGATGCTTGGCTTCGTGGTGTCTTACTTTTCTAGCTGAGACAAAATACCCAACACCCAAAGTTAAAGGAGAAAGGTTTATTAAGCTCACATTTGTAAAGGTTTCAGTTCATAGTCAGCTGGCTCCAAGGCAGGGTGGCATGGCAGAGAGGCATTGCCGGGGAGAAACCAGGGCAGGCAGAAGGCAGCAAGCAGCAAGGAACAAGTGACAAACAGCAACATTGGCCCTCTTTCTGTCCCTTATATTTTATTCAGGTAAAGCAGGTAGCACTTGCACTTTGGGTGGGGCACCCTTATTCTACCCAGAACTATGCCAAAGCAATCAGTGGACTAATTTAATAATCACTGCACACATTCTTAATCCCAGCATCATACACTCTAGATCCAGCCACCACTGAGAAGTCCCACCTCTGTCCACATGAGACTTGGGGGGACATCTAGACCCAGCCATAACACATGGTTTCCTCCTGTGCGACTCTGGGCTCCCTGGAGACACGGTCTAAAAGGAGTGCACCTCTGACTTGCTGCTGGAGTGTGGTTGAAGGCCAGAACGATGCAGGACCCCAGCAGGGTTGACTTGTTCCTTTCCAGTGAATGTGTGGTTTCCTAGGAAGCTCCAAAGTGGGTTTCAGTATAACAGGCTAGAGTGTAGCTGTCAATTTCCAAGCCTCCTTTTTTTCCTGTTCTGAAATGAGGAAAATGATCCCTGCCTAGCAAACTGGTAGGGAAATAAGGGCTGGAATACAGGAAACACCCCGAAAGCTGAGACGGATGTGTCTACGTCTGGTTGGTGGTTGGTTGGTTCATCACTGTTCACTGAGTGCCTGTTGTGCTTTGGGTCTTGGCTCCAGTGCCCAGATACCATGTAGACTAACAGCACTTCCCTTCCTGGAGCTCATAGCCTGGAAGGCAGGTAGACAGAACAGGTGTTCACAGGCTCTCTCCGTCCCAGCCCTCCTCTGTGTGATGCCATCACCTTATCACTTGGCTTTCTGTCCCAAGCAGACTCCTGTCCTCCAGCCAGTCTCAGCCTGGTGACCTGACAAATCTCACTGAGACTTGGTTTGCCAAGTTAGAACATGGAAGTATTTTCTGGCTCCCCTTGTGTGGCCCGTGTGAGGACCTGAGAGCTGTGGGTGGGAAAGGGCCTGTGGGTGGCTTATTGCCACACCTCTGAAGACAGGTGGGAACTTGGAAGGGCCTCTGCTGGCACTGGTGTGGAATCTGCACAGGTTTTTCTGTCTTGGGTGGAGACAGCCTTGTCCGGCCCTTTCCTTGTACCTGTTGCCAGTTCCTGCTTGCTTAAGCTTCTTTCAGTGGCTCTGGCTGCTCTGCACTGAGAATTACAGAAGAGCTGTTTGCTAGGGAGATGTGGAGTCCCATAAATTCCCATTGTTTGCTATTGGCACACCTGTAGGAGCCCAAGGACTGTTAGATACTCTCCTCCTGTCCTCTGCTCCTTATCATTCTCGTTGTTTTGGAGCCATCATTTACTGAGCCCTGCAAGGCACTGGGTCAGGTTTTCTTTCTTTCTTTTTTTTTATGGATTGCCTTGTTTAATCTTAACCACTCTGTGATATGTGATGTGCTATTTAAATCAATTGTAAGTAAGCAGGTGGAGATGTTCAGTCTATTAGTCATTTATTAACTGCATTTCAGGTGCTTAGTAGACAGTATGGCTCATGCCTACCAAATCAGACAGAGCAAATACAGAACATTTCCATCACCACACAAAGTTCCTCTGGACAGTGTTGACCACACATTCCTGACACCATCTTCTGGTGTCACTTTGCACTCTGTCCTTGGCCTGTGCCTCGGGGAACATCTGGTTGAGAGGGCAGGCAGGTGGACACGTGTGGCTGCTACCAGTGGTGAGTCCTGAATTCTCCTGATCACAGAGCTCGTGGGAGAGCACCGACAAGAGAGATCAGGGGCCTGCTTTGAGAGGGGCACTAAGTGGCCAGGCCTTGCTGGGTGGGCTGTGCTGGTTCTCAGGTGGTTGCTGCAAGCCTATCACGGGTCTATAAAATACTGGCAGTGCCCGGGTGGCAGCTCAGACAGGAACGCTTCGATGTTGTTTTATCCCTATAAGTTCCTGCTTCCAGTAGATTTCTAGGTCTTACTCCTACTCCTTCATTGGGAGGTAGGTGAAAATAATTTATTAATCTGTTTTCCACTCATGTAAGTACTACATACTATAGAAAAGTTGGAAACTCTAGAGAAATAGAAAGTTGGAAATAATGCTTCCTTATAATCTTATCCCCAGTAGTGACTGTTGTTTACAGTTTGGCGTGTGTCTTTTCAGTCTTTTTTCTGTCTGTAACCATATATTAATGTACTTGTATATCATTGAGATCATTTTGAATACTGTCTCATGTATTCATTTTTAAGCTTAACATTCTGACATAACAAACCTTATCCATGTTGCTAACTTCTTTGTAAACATCCAAAGAATGTTCCGTTCTGTTGAATTTGTTAGATCATTTTGGTTCCGTAGGGAATGCCTGTCATTGCCCTCTTCCCCCTGCCCCTGGTTTCCCATCCCAAACTAATGGTGTCTGAAATTTGTCTGGCCTCTCAGAGATGGTTTGTGGGCATTCAAACAAAGACTTGTGCGCTTGTGTGTGCACATAATGCTTATAGAAGTTTTCAGCTTTCCCTATAGTAGCGCTCATTGCTTCTGTGGTGATCCTCATTTGCACCTTTGCTTATTTTCTTAGGATGGGTTCCCAGAGGGATGGCTATTAGGCAGAAGGGCGGCAACACTTCACACATACCACCTTGTGGTCCTCTGCAGGTATAGTAGTTTCACACCTACAGACAGTGCCTTTTGGGAGAACCTGCTTGCTTGTGTCTTCACCGGTGTTTTAAAATTGCTTTCCTAATGTGAAGGGGGAAATGACACCAGCTCTTCTTTTACTTTCTGTATATTTGATCACGAGGGCGGTGGAACCTGTAGCGTATGTTGGTTCACAGTTAATCTCCTCTTTTGCAAATGGATGTTTATGTTGGAGGTCTAAAGATTTACTTACAAAATTTAAAAATTGACATTTCTTAAAGTGTTCTCATTAAGGATGTTATGTTTTATTCATATATGTTGCTCATGTTTTTATGAGTCTGCTGTTTAAACCAGCTTTTCTGATGGTTTTGAAACAAATATTAAAATAATTATGTAGTCATATTGCCACGATTTTCCTTTGTCATTGCCTTCATTGCTTTTCTTTTTGTCACTTACCAAGTCCTATTGTTTGTTATTATTGCTATTTGCGGTAACTTGTTTTATTAATGTTCTAAAAATAAGCTTTTATTTTTAGAAAAAACAACACCACACATAGCTTTTTAAGTAACTTAATGCAATAAGGCTTAAAGAGAACCCCATTCCTCCACTGTCCCCTCCTGTGAGGCAGCTGCCTTTGGCCGAGGCTACACTAATGCCCACCTCCAGTGGGCGCCAGGTATGTGGGCTTGTATACCACGGTGGCCGTAGTGGACTTATCTCATTGTTTTCTAGCATTTTCTTTGATACATGTCAGTTACAAAAATAAGACCGGTAACAGCTAAGTCTCAGCTGGTGCCCTCGGTCCAGTCATGTTCTTAGCCCATCACAGACCTGAGTCTTTCACTCTTCACAGCCCGGTGAGGGTGTTACCACTGTTAGGTATCATCTCTGACCCGGAGGTGAAGAAGCAGACTGGAGGGGCACAGTAGCTTGTTTAAGCCTGCACAGCTGGCGAGTACCGAGGATTAGACCTCTGCTGCTGTGTTGTGGTGCATTGTCTCCCTTGTCTGCTGGCTTCTTGTGACAAACGAGGATTTCGTTCTCCTCCTGTCCCACCTCCATACTCACGTTCTTTTCCCCTCCTCTGGTGTGTCGCCATTCTTTGGTTAAGCCAGCTCACTCAGGGACCTTGTGCGATGGGAGGCCGATGTGGGAATCCTGGTCTTTCCCTTCTGGTCGACAGGAAGTATGACAGTGGTGTTGCCTGCCTCATTCTTATGTTTGTTCTGGCACTCAGGTTCCTGCACGAGATGCTGGTTTTGAAATCGTTGGCCCCATATGCATGTTGAGGAGATAAAAGGGTTGAAGTGGAAGAGCCAAAGAGAGTATCTTTGGGAAGTGTTGTCAAGGGGCTGTGATATGTCCTTGTCCTGTGGCAGGTGGCAGGTTGAGGGGATTGCTTCCTCCTCTCACAACTCGAGACCTGGCTCAAAGAGGACCATGTGGAGAGCAGGCCACCACCTAGAAGCCAGAGGAGTGACTGGTGGGTCCACCCATGAAGATGACTAAGAGGAAAGACCTTGGCTGGCAGAGTGAAGATGGCGCACTGTTCCTGCCAAGTGATGTGGCCGAGGTTTTGATCCAGGTCGTTCCCAGATGGTCACCGCAAGGCCAACCCTGCTTGAGAGCACTCCTGGCCAGGCAGAGACGAGAGACTGGAGGTGTCCTGTGGAATGCAGTGGGGGAGCAGCTCCCAGGAACCCACAGAGGGGGTCCAGCCTTCACCTGCAGAGGGCTCTCTGTGCCAGTGGGCATTCAGGGACCCAAGGCCTGCTTGCCCCCTTCTGACATGCCCGATCCTGGCCTAGGCAGACCCCTGTCAATGCTGGTTTGTGTTGAGATTATTAATCTGGACAGGACATCTTAATTCCTAAGATGAGATTGTTCTTGGTACTAAAAGTTCTTTAGACTAAAAGATGTTTTATGATCTAAGAGTGATCTAGGGAGTGTAGGAACTTCCAGACTTGTAAGGACTCTGCAGGGGTGGGAGGTGGCATGTGAGGATGGGGACCAGTTTGCACATGGGGTTTAGAAAGGGACAGTAGGGGATGGGTGGGTGAGGGTAATGACAGAGCTGTTTCTGTGGCACCCTCTGGAGTCCACTGTCTCAGTGCTGTGGCTACACTTGGAACAGCCTATCAAATCGAATCATGTACCATGAGAACTTTTCCTTTCTGGCACAACAGTTTATTTTCCTGAGGTTAAATATGACCTTTTTCATCTGCTTAGTTTTCTATTTGGGTCCAGTACCATTTTCCCCTAATTATTCCATCAATCTGTCAAATACCCATCAGTCATACTTTCCTAAATGCTCAGATGCATCAGGCTAACCTAGTTTCATCTCTCCTACACCCCAAGCTCATTAGGAGGGACCTCTCCTCCAGACTGTCTTGTGTGGGACCCCATCTCCTGGTTGCGTTTTCTTACAAACCCTGGCTGATAGAAGCAGAAAAGAGACTGTTAACAGGATGCTGAGCAGTCCTCAGAATTCCCTCTTAAGGCTGGAGACCCAGGCGTGGAAACTACACAGCCAAGGACTTTCCCCCCAACCCAACAGTATTGTTGGGTGGACACACAGCAGCCCTGGGGCACAGCTGCCTTCCCTGTCTTGATCTGTACCCAGATGGGTCTGAGCTGCAAAGCCATCAGGGTCTACTGATGGGCAGAGTATGTGTCAGTGCCTGTGTTCAGTCAACGGGAGGCTGGGACCCCTTTTCCCACTGTGCATCTCTGGTGGTCTGAAGATTGCCAGCAGTGTGCCTTGGTGTGGACTTATTCCTGGGTACTTGGTCCTTGTATTTCTGGAAACTGACTTTCTCTAGACATTGTCTTGTGTTCAGTTTTTTTCTTTTTTTGGTACTGGGGATCGAACTCAGGACCTTGTGCTTCCATTCTTTTTCTCTGTTGTGTCTTTCTGGAAATCCCACTAGTTGTATATTCAGATTTCTGTATCAGCCCTCTAATTTCCCTATCTTTTCCCCCCAATACCTATCTCTTTGTCTCTTTGATCTGTTTTCTGACCTTATCTCCCATTTTTTTTTTTTTTGGCTTTGGTTATTTTTAGTTTATAAAAGGGCTTTCTTGGACTTGGACAGCCCCTTTCATGCATTCCAGCTCTGTTTATGGACACAGGATCTTACTGTACCTCTCTGAGGAGATTTGTGGAATGTTAAGCTGTCTCTCCCCAGTTCACGTGCCTGTTTTCATTTACTTCCCTTCTGTGGTTGTCTGGTCCGTTCTCTAGAGTGAGGGCCAGCCTCACATCCTGATGCTGACTCCCCTGATCCTCCTCTTCCTCTGTCCCTCCCTCGTGTCCTCGCTGCCCTCTTCCCCAGCTCAGAGTGGAGAGTCGTTGTAACTCTCCTTCCCAAACACCCTTGTTCCAGCCCTCTCTCCCTCTGTCACCCTCACATCCCTGCCCTTCTTTATTTTATCCCAGTTAAAACTGAACCATCAGGAGCCAGGTGTAGTGGCATGTGTCTAATCCCAGCATTGAAGTAGGCTGAGGCAGGAAGATCACAAATTCAGGTCCCACCAGGGCAGCTTAGCTAGGCCCTGTCTCCATATAAAAAATTTAACTGAACATGTAGCTCAGTGGAAGAGGGCCCGTGAGTTCTGTCTCCAGCACCACAAAACAAACAGGCAAATACAGAAACCTGAACCACCTGAGCCTATTGGTCAAATGGCACCAAAAGTGGTGTCAAGTGAGCACACAGTCCCCCAGGGATCCAGCCTGAATTCGGGGGCTCAGAGCACTGGGGGTGCTCCACAGGCCCCGCCTCTCACTCCTCTTTGCTGGGGCCTGCAGGCCCCTTTATGCCATGCTGGTGTCTCCACATCCGCCCACTCCTTTCCCTCAAAGTCTTGCAGCTGGGAATGGTGGCACACACCTGTGATCCTAGCCCTCAGGGAGGCTGAGGCAGGGGGATAGCAAGTTTGAGACCAGCTTGGGCAACTCAGCAAGACCCCGTATCAAAATTTTAAAGAAGAAGAGGAAGAGAAAAGAAGGAAGAAGAGGAAGAAGAGGAAGAAGAGGCAGGAAGAGGAAGAAGAAAAATGAAAAAGGACAGGGGATAGAGCTCAGGGTGAAGATCCTGGGTTTAGTCCTCAGTACTGCAGAACAACAACAACCGGAAAACTTGGCTCCTATGGCTGATTGCCCTCTGCGTGCAGACACGCTCTGGGAGCCGCTGGCTCACCTGCTGCGCCCCATCCAGTCCTCTCCTGTTGCTCTCTGCTGCCGTTGCAGTGCTCTGCCCTGCGCTGTCTGTAGCCTTTCTCTCAACACCACTGCACTTGCTGAGAGGCGGGCTGTGCTGTTGCATCTGTCTCTGTCTCACTTGTTGTTGTGGGCAGCTGCATTTGGCACAGTGACCACACCGGGGTCGTCCTGGCTGCCTCCCTGCACTGGGTGCCCCTTTTCCTGGTCCTCTGCTGGCGGCTCCACCTTTCGGAGTCAACCAGCCCCTGGCTTCGGGCCTGGCCCTGTGCAGGGTCTGTGTCTTCACCAGTAGCAGCTGGCCCATGCCACTCCCAGCGTTTCTGTCCTGACCATGTGAGGTCTCCTGGCTGCCACGGCTGCCTGTGTGCACTATAGGCTGTTCCCAGCAGCTAGTGCTTTTGGTATCGGGGATCGAGCTCAGGACCTTGTGCTTGTGAGGCAGGTGTGGCACCACTGAGCTAAATCCCCAGCTGAAAGGCTGGGTGAGGCTGCAGCGCTGCTGGGTCTGAAGCCCTCTGCCCATTTTGCCCTGCCCTGGACTGTGGGGCAGACATGACATCTGTCTTCGTCCTCTGCCTCCCTAGTTGCCCCGGGCCGTGCTGGCCTCTCTGGTGTGACCCTGCAGTAAACGTGTCCCCTTGGTAGGGCCTTAGCGGGCCTGCCCCTCTGCTTGTCCCCTGTTCTTTCCATGACAACACAAGGGGCTGCTTAAGTGTCACTACCAGAGAGGCTCTTCTCGCCACCAGTTCCTTCGTGTTATTTTTCTCTGTTAGGTTTTTATCCCAGCACTTGTCATTATTAATGGCTTGTCATCCATGGCTATCCTTTGCTTAACACAGTCAGACTTCCTTCCACCTGGCAAGCCTAGAGCAGTGTTTGCCCAGAGTCAACGTTGACCCGCCCAGCTGGACCTTCCTGAAGCTCCTGTCCATCCAGCGATGGTCACTCTGGGTGTGCGTCTCCCTAGGCAGTAGAGCCACTCCTGGTCAGCTCTTGTACCCCAGTCTCAGAGCCTGGCACCGCCTGAGAAGAGGATTGGCCACTGTTGGAAAAAAGCACATTTAGTGTTAATCTTGGTCAAGCCCTGTAGCTGGGGCAGTAGAGATGATAAGGTCAGAAGGCAGACTGTCGTGGACCTGAGCTGTCAGTGTCTTAAGGACCGGGGTACCGTGTAAGAGTTGTTTCTTCTGTAAAATGGGGATCTCGCTCCACCTCCGGCCTCCTGGGCGAGCGCGGTTGGAAGCACCTGTGGGCTGTGCTCTGGGTGAGCCCTCAGGTGTGCACAGCCCAGGCCATCTTCTTAGCACTCGATGAGACGCCCGGTATGTAATTTTGCTCCTGGTGAAGCAGGGACTCAGAGAAGATGAGTGGCCTGTGGGCAATTCCTGTCGCTTGTGCTGCCTGCTTTCTTAGGCTCAGCTCAGCCTCCTGCTAGTGTTGGATTTTGTTTGCTTTCATAACAGCAATAAAATATATCAATTACCGTTTCCAATCTGTCTTTCCTCACCTAGTAATTTCAGGGTGGAAGGGGGCCTGGGAAAGGTAGAGGAAAATAAGAAAAAGGCCTCAGAACCTGTCCATTCCCCAAAGCCCAGGGTGCAGGTGTTGGGCATGTCATGAAGAAGCCTTGGATTCACGGTGTCCTCCTGTGGGGCTGTGGCACCCTCCGGATGAACTTATGTCCTTCAGGGACAGTTAGATGCAGGCTCAGGAGGTCTTTTCTGCCCCATCTTCTTTCCTTTGCTCTTGTGCTTTTAGCATATCCCCCATCTCTTTATAACCAGCCATCCTTCTATGGTCTTCTCTGCTCCCTTTTTAGGGTTTCCCTTTATACTCTCTCTACTTCTCTCTCTCTTCCCCTTTGCATCTGTCCAAGCCTCTATGTCTCCATTTCTCTCTGTCTCACTTGCAGTCTTTCTTTCTTCCTTCTCTCTGTTTCTGCCTTCCAGGTCCATGTTCACGTTTGGCTGTCCACGTCTCAGCCCATCATGGCTCTTCCCTGTTCCCGAACCACCTACCATCAGAGCCTTGGCAGGACCAGATGGGGCCTCCGGCTGACCAGTCTTGAACAAGGCAGAAGGGGGCAGGCTTTGGGGGCCCCTGTGATGCCAGGCCCTATGAGCAGGTCTGTGATTGACCACCAGTGCTTGCCTGTCCAGCTAGGGGCACGCACTGACCCCAGCTGTGTGCCGGGTCCTGTGTTGGACCCTGTCCTCCAGGGCCCTTGGTGGAAACACGAACTTGGCATCCACTCCCAGCACTGACTAGCGCGACACACATGGGATGGCTGCAGGACCTTTCTGTGTCCTGCTGCAGCACTGACCCGGCTTTGCCGGGTCAGGAGGCCCTTGACCTGATGGTGTATAGGGACCAAGGCATGCTCTCTGTCCACCACCCACAGTGTGGCCTCCAGACCAGTGGCGCTGGCATCACTGTGGGGCTGGTTGGCAGAGTAGGGTCTCCCATTTCACCAGTCCTGCTGCATGGGGATCTGCTGTGTGACAGATCTCAGCTGCTGCTGGGTGTGCAGTCAGAGTTCAGGAAGCACTGCTCCAGGCACAGGCTGTCGGTGCAAAGGCCTGGTAGGAGCTAGCTGTGAGTTCCTGTGTTGGGCACAGGGAGGAATTTCATGTTGGAACAGAGATGTAACTGAAATGACTGTGAAGAAAAGTTCAACTTACATTGTCCTGGGCCTTGAATGACCCACCGAGGTCAAGAAGTGGGGCTGGGGTAGCACCTGCTACTTCCATACCTCTTTTTTTTTTTTTTTT
>NW_022900935.1:31837928-31855841 GCF_012274545.1 Fukomys damarensis | reverse complement strand
GGGGGCAAGAAGGGGGGGTGGGGTAGCACCTGCTACTTCCATTCCTCTTTTTTTTTTTTTTTTGGCACTGGGGATAGAACTCAGGACCTTGCGCCTGCAAGGCAGGTGGTGGCACCACAGAGCTAAATCCCCGGCCTGCTACTTCCAGAATTAAGGACCCCAGTCCTTTGCATACAGACCACACAGAAAACTAGAAGACAGACAGGACTGAGTCAGTTCTTCCCCTCAGGTTATTTCCCCCCCGCTGATCTCCATTTAGCAGACAGGAAACTCGAGCTTGGAGGGGTAGCAACATTTGCTGAAGGACAAGAAGAGCCACAGATGGCCCTGGCTTGTGTCTGGCTGGTGCCATGGCTTGAGCTTCTCCGGTGCTGTACCTGTTGGCGGACAGCGGTGGGGAGCTCCCATCTGGAGGCAGTGGGACTTCCCAGGCTTGTCAGCAGGAGAAGGACATGGCTAGGCTGGGTTTTGTAACGATAGCAGTGAGTGATGCGGTGATGCCTGAGCACCGTGTGTGGAGCTGCACAACTTCCTTCCTCATTGCTTCTTATCCTTCGGGTTTACGTTGCTCCTCCAGTAGAGGTCTTGGAAGTCCATCTGAGTCTGGCTTGGTCTGCGTCACGCTGTGATGCCTGAGGTGCTGGTGAAATGGCTTGGCCCTGGAACCCAAGTGTTTTCCTTTTGGCCTGTACTGGGGTGTGGGCAGTTCTGGCCCTGGAGTTGGGGGTTGTCTTCTCAGAGAAACTCAGTGGAAGGAATGCAGAGGGTGGCAGTTGTGCTGGGGAGCAGACTGCCCAGTTCCTCCAGCTTGGCCACCACAGCTGGCTCCACCCCACATGTGATTCTGATTAGGGGCTTGTGTAAAAGTTACCTAAACACCACTCTAATTACTCTGTTTAGGAACATTTGCATGCATGGGAGGGTGCCTGGCACCAGCTTCCCACATGTGCTGGGGGTCTGCGAGAGGCACTGCGTTTGCACGAGCATGACGGGCACTGTGTTGGAGCGTCACAGCCTCCGGCCAGGGAGTCTGCAGAGGAGCGGAAAGCTCTTCCCTGTTCTCGGGCCCTGACCAGCTGAGGGAAGGACTGAGCATTCTGGATGTTTGCACAGCAAGTGCATGGTGAAGTTCTGTCCTCCCTGTGCACAGGTATCTCTTCTCTGCCAGGACTGGTGCAGAGCCTTGGGGGATTTGTATTTGAAAGTGTGGTTTGCAGTCCTAACATTGGTCCTCTACCTGTGTCCTTGTGCAAGTCCTTTCACCTCTCAGAGAGACCCACCTGCCTTGAAAGCTGGACATGAAGACAAAATGAGATAAAGCCCATGATAGGCCAGGGGGTGGATGACGAACCATACAGCACAGCTCCCGGGGTCCGCACACCTCTTTGGCGACTGTGCACAGCCCTGACGTGTGAGGTGGGACAGGTGTAGGCAGAGGTGATGCTCCCAGGCTTTGTGTGTGCTCTGGCCTAAACTGAAGTGCACTTCAACAGCAAGGACGTCAGGTGCCAGGGGACAGCAAGGAGGCTTTCCTGGGGAGGGAAAGCCAGAGTTCACACAGGAGGCTGAACCAGCAGAGTGTTGGGTTTCTGTACTTTGGGACCTTCAGAAACATGCAAAGTGTCTTCTGTATCTTAGCTGCCTCCCAATGCCTGGGCACTGAGTGATTTTGGCCTTGGTACTAAGTCCTTGGGTGAGGCCAGTTTCTTGCCTGCTCTGAGCCCCAGTCCCACAAAACAGAGGGCTGGATTAAGTGATGTACAGTCTCCTGGTGCATGACTCTGAGGTATGTGAGTTTCATTAAAAGGGCAACATGTTTATACGATGTTTTAAGATGGCATTCTTGAATGTGCCATTTTGAGCCACAATCCTTGTAACTGTCCTGTGAGGGAGAGGGTGCCACCTCCTTTGGCAGATGGGAATTCTGAGTTGTTCTACTCTGTCAAACACCTCCAGCCTTTGCTTCCCCTTCAGAGCTCTGAGAAGAACTTCACTGCATGTGAATGTCTTTGTGTATCTAAAAACATAATCTTACTGGCATGATGAAAACTAGCACCAATTTTAATCCTCTTCCAGATTTCAACATCAGTTGACCCAACTATAATCATAACCCTAGCCCTACCGTCAATTTTATTTTCACTCTTTTTGGAGATGGGGTATTGTCTTCCTCTGTAGTCCAGACTGACCTCAAACTCTCCATCCTTCTGCCTCAGCCTTCCAAGTGCAGGGGTTATAGGTGTCCACCACCATGCCTAACTCTCCTATTTATTTTTTGTTTCTTTGTTTGGTACCGGGGATTAAACTCGGGTCAGGCGGTGGAACCACTAAGCTAGATCTCCGGCCCTCTCCTATCATTTTTTTTTTAAATTGAGTTTATTGGTACATTTAGGGATACAGTACAGTTACATTCATTGTTGGGATCATGTACCTTTACATGGCAAGTCTTGATTCTCATTTTTTTCCCCTTACCTCTGCCCTCCCTTCACCCCCTCCTCCCCTCCCCATCTACAAACACTTTATTTTCATCTTTTCATTCTCTCACATTTTTTTCTTTTCCCTTTTTGTTCTTCCCCTACGTATCACACCTTCCCTACACCTTTAGCTCCTTTCCTCCCATTTCTAAATGTCAGTAATCTTATTAGAATCTTATGCATTGTTGCAGAATATTCACACCAGGGAAACTATTTGGTATTTACACATGTGGGACTTATTTATTTCACTTAGGAGTATATCTTCAATATGTATCCATTTTCCTATGAATGAATCTATTCTCTCGCTCTTTATGGCTGAGTAATATTCCATTTTATAGAAAAACCACATCTTCTTTATCCAGTTTCCAACGGATGGGCAAATAGGTTGTTTCCAAGATTTAGCTATTACAAACTGTGCCGCTATAAACATGGGTGCACATACTTCTCTGTGATATGATTCTTTTAGTTCTCTTGGAAAGATACCCAACAGAGGGATGGCTGGGTCAAATGGAACCTCCAGTCCAAGCTCTTTGAGGTATCTCCATATTGATTTCCATAGTGGTTGCACCAGTCTGCACTCCCACCAACAATGGAGGAGGGTTCCTTTCTCCCCACAACCCCGCCAACATTTGTTATTGTGTGATTTCTTGATAGCAGCCATTCTTTGTGGGGTGAGGTGGAATCTCAGTCTCCTATCATTTTTAATAGGTGGATGAGGAGAACTATACCAGACACAATGTCAAAAAAAAAAAAATCTTAGTTTACTCATCCCTCATCCATCTGGGATGAATAATGCCTGGAGTGGACCACATTCTAGGGTAGATGGACCCCATCTTTGTCCAGTACTTCATTTAGGAACTAAATGTACATTTTCATTTATTTCTTGGAGTGAAAAATCAGCCAACAGTTCCTGATAGCAAGGACTTGGCAACAGGACAGCCACTGTTAATGAGGGCTTTCCTAGTAGGTGAGGATCAGACACAATGCTGGCAACAGCTGTGTGATCCTAAGTGGCAGATCTGGGGCTTGATCCTATGCCCCTGTCTTTATTTCCAGGCTCTCAAACAGCCTGGGAGGGACCAAGGAAGCAGAGGATTGGAAAGGGGAAGGGATGCCTTTGTCACACCATCCTCTCTCCATGCCCTTCGTGAGGAAGATAGAGAAATGCCCCCTCTTTTAAGAAGTGGGCTTCTGGGGCTCTCCAAGTCTCTGCAGTGGAGATGCCAGGTTTTGGTCCAGTGCGAAGCACTTTGGGGCTTAACAGGTGCAGCGGGGCCAGTCTTGTTGAAGGGCCCTGCTCACACTTGCACTCCTCTAATGGACCAGCCCCAGCCTCCCTGTTAATTACAAGCATTTAGAAATGTTCCTGACTCCACTCCAAGTTCCTGCTCATGAAACTCTGCAGGTCAGAGGCCACATGTGTTTTGGTTTTCTTACTTGAGGTATTATGTGTTCAAGGTAGATTTATGCTACAACCTTTGTTTATTGACTTGTACTTTTCCCTGTGAACCTGATGGAACATGACAGGCGATATTTACAAGGCACGTGTTTCCGATTAAATCATGTGAGACATTAAAGCCCGATAAATGAAAGCCCCTTTGAAAGGCCAAGTTCAGAGAAGGAGGCAGCCCCTGGCGGGGCCTTGAAGGTACAGTCAGCTGGCTGCAGAAAGTGCTGAAGGTGGCTGGCAGTCCCTTTGCTTGGATGGGACCATTTGCTACTACTTCCCAGTTAGGGACCTGCGCTGCATAGAAGTCTGGAAAAAAATGGACCTGAAGAATTAATTTCTCTTACTCTCACTCAGCCCTGGAGAGGGAGGGGAAAGGTATATTTGCTCTTGAGCACCTGCTGTGTGCAGGCTTGTGTCACCTGAGTGCTTTCCTGCAGAATCCAGCAGAACTGCCCAGCAGCAATGAGGCTCACAGAGGAGTAGGGACGCATGGGTCCATCGCTGCTGCTGTCCACACGACACTGCCTTTCCCTGTCTGTGACACCTAGCGTGTTATTTAACTTAAAAAGCCTTGGTTCCTTCACCTGAAAAATGGTGACGACAGTAATCTCTCTTAGGTATGTGGCATGGTGCCTTTGCCAGTGTTGTGACTGTTATGAAAGATAAACTGGACCCGGCACATAGCTCAGTGGCACCTGGCCTGCCTCACAAGCGCAAGGTCCTGAGTTTGATCCCTGGTACAAGGAAAAAAAAAAAAAGATAAACCAAGGCACCTTCCGAATCTGGCTGCTCTTGGATCCCTGAGCCCTTTCTGTGCTGTCCAGCTGCTCCGGTGGGGTGGTGCCGAGGCAGCCGGAGGCCAGCAAGGGTCGAGGGTCCGCCTGGCCTGCGGCTGCACTGACACGCGGGTGTGCCCTCGGCCTTCCTCAGACTTCCCTGGAACAGTAATGGGAGAGCTTGGTAGGCAGGATTAGACTAATCGGGAGTCTCTCCATGGAGGTCAATTAAAGGATTTGGGTAAATCTAAAAAGTGGAAACAGCTTTGAATGGAAGGTCTGCTGCACCTCCCTCCCTGCTTCTGTCTCCTCTTCCCTCTGAAGGAGTCTGGGGTGCCACCAACCCACGGGACTGCACACGCCCAGAAGACTCACATTCTGTGCCTGTTCTGGATACTTGGTGGCAGGTGATCTGAGGACCAAGAACACAGATTGGAAGTTTTTCTTTTGTATTTAGGGTTTCTAACTTATAAGTTGTTTAATGGGCATGGAGGCTGCCAGAGAAGAGGGAAGGTAGGTCCTTCCTCCTCCACCATCCAGTGGAAAAGCTTGCTTTTGGAGAGATTGACTTTCTTTCTAAGGGCCTTTCTCTGTCATCATGCACTGTCTCCACGCGGATTGGACATCTGATTTCTGTCAGGAAGCAGGACAAGAAGGAATCTCTGAGGTGATAGGCAGCCGACTTTGGATTCAGCCAGCTTGGATTCACCCTCTGACATTGACATTTGCAAGCTTTATACCTTGGGCAGGCAGCTCTCTCCTCTGGATCCTTTGTGTCCTTGGGTAATAATTAGTTGCTGTGGCAGACAGATGTGATTGGAGATGTTCTGGATTGAGGCTGACTTGTGGTAGAAGCTTCTAGGTCTTCCCAGGTGGCAGCACCAGGCCTGGGAAGGCCCTGTGGAGTGAAAAGCCTCCATGTGCCCAGTGCCTTGTTGGCCATACACTGAGAACCGGGTAATCCAGGTTCCCCTGGTGTATCCCCTCCTGGGCCCTTCCTGATCTCCTCTGCAAAGTAGAGAGAGTGTCTTTCCCGCTTCCTGCCAGGTACATCAGAAGCACTCCGGGGACTTCACACGTGGAAACGGCACCCACCACGACAGTGATTGTGCTTCCAGTGGGAGGTCAAGATGACGAAGCACACTCGCCCCTGTTGGCCTCACAGTGCTCCTCTGGGTAGGCTTTTTCTCTTGCCGTGAGACTGTGCTGGGAGGGGAGCGACACGCTCAAGGTTCTGGTGCTGCTGGGTCCCACAGAGCCAGGGGCTAACCCGAGGTCTGTGCCAGGGCTGGTCGGGCCTCTGTCCCCATCCTGCTGCTCCCCCTCGGAGAGAACCCAGACTCCTGGATGTAAACTGCAGGCTCCGCAAGCTCCCTCTGTCCCTAAATGTGTTTCCCTCCCCTTCTTCCTGCCGCCCGGGTGAAGGGATTATAGCAGTGTGGTGCAAGGTGGGACATCCACTCAACAAAAGCTTTCTCCTGGTGGGGACTGGCTCATTTTTGTGTGAGCAAGCAAAAGCCTTGTCACTAACTCTGTGTGTCCTTGGTCAAATTACTTTCCCTTTCTGTGCTTTGGTTCCTTCTTCTGTAAGATAGGATTGATAAAACCCATTTTATTCCTGCCACAAATTTGTTGTGAGGGGTTAAGAGTGGTGCTTGAGGGTGAGCAGGTAGGATCCTCCTAGTAAGGAGCAGTGGGAGCACAGTGGTCCTGGGTGAATGAACACCCCAGGTGCTGCAGTGAGCACACAGTTCTGCCGAGCGGGCAGGGAAGAACTCTTAAAGGCCACATACTGTCTTGAACGTATGAGTGGCTCTGAAAGAGAAGTGTTTGTTTCTTTAGGAGGTAATGTTGATTCTCAGAACAAACTAAGCAAATCCCCCCTTATTGAAGAATGCTGCTCGGGGCTGGGCTTGATTAAAATCGGAAAATCTAAGAGGCTTAAGTGTATGCGGTTTTGGTTGGGGACGAATCAGGAGTGCCTTACCCTACCCTGTGTCTGTCTCCCTGGCCATGGTCATAGAGTCTGAGGCCATGGAGGGTCAGAGACGTGACGGCATGCACGGCACCCGTATTGGGGGTCTGGAAAGCCTCCCTGTCCTGGGCAGGGGATCTGATTGTCTTGGGCTGGGAGGTTTCTGCTCAGGACTCATGGATACCAGCTTGCTCTGTAGATTCCAGGACAAGGGCTGTCCTGTTACTCTCAGGGTCCCTGAGTTCTGCTCTGACCTACTCAGGAGAGGGAGGACTCAGGCTTTGTGCCAGGGCCTGTGGCAGGCACTCTGCGCCTCCTCTATACCTCTTGGCTTCTGTTGCCTCATCCTAGCAGTGTCCACAAGGTAGGCATGGAGTCCCCTGGGCCTCCTGCAGGAAAGGATGGGGTGCTTTTTCCATCTGATGTACAGGGCTTAGAGAGGAAGCCGAGCAGGACTTGGCATCTGGGACTCACTGACTAAAGCTCCCAGGAAGCCATGGGAGCACCCTTTAAGGGGCCACGTTTCCTCTCACACTGAGGACAGGCTCCCAGGGCCTGTAGGCGAGTGCTAACAGACTGGTTAGGGGTGGTGCTCTGCTTGGACTTTTACGGTGCTGCTGAAGGTGGGGCCAGTGTTGGGTGACCGAGGTCCCATGGCAGATGGGTCCTTGCTGAGGCAGTGGTCCCTCTTTAATCAGACCGGCTTGAGTTTCAGGGCAGAGTGCCAGGGAGTAGTAGCCTGTGCTCTGCAGAGCCGCCGCTGACCTCACTCTGCGTCTGGGTACCTGGTAGGCCAGGGAGGAGGAAGCTCTGGCCCACAGCCAGGTGGCCTAGGGTTAGACATTGTGCTCTCCCCTGTTCTCACCTGGAAGCCTTGCCATGCTGTCTCTGTGGGCCCCAGCTCTGTGCCTCCTGATGTTGGTCTAGAGGCAGATGCCAGAGAGAGGCTCCTCTGTGGGAACCGACATTTGTCACACATGTCCCTGTGCCCAGCATGCCCTGAGCACTGTCCGTACTAACACACTCAGTCCCTGAAGCAGGGCCTGTTTTCATTCTCATTTTGCAGCCCAGCCACCCCTTGCTGACCTTGTAGTGCCCTGCCATGCTTGGTGGAGGCTGGCAGACAGAACTTAAGTAGAAGTCACCTACGTGGGTAGAAGCAAGGAGTCAGAAACAGTCAGGCTGCCCATCTGCCTTGTGCACACATTTATTAAGTGCCGACTGTTTGCCTGGGCACCCAGGCTGGGGCTGGGCTGGCTGTGGAGGAAGCTGAAATTCTGATCTCGTGGGGGAGCAGGTCTTTTACTTCCAAACCCAGTGTGTCCCCAGTATCTTTTCTGACTCAGGAGCCAGAGGTCCTCGTGGTTCAGAGCCAGGGCCCTGGGGCCAGATTCTAGCTTGGGTTGAATCCTACTTCTTGTCTCTGCCAGTTTGGCAGTCACTTCTTTCTGTGCCTGTGTAAGGTGGGGACAGTGACAAGACTTAAGTATATCATGAGCACCCTCTGAGTGGGATAGAAGAGGGAGTTATGGGATGGGGGGGCAACTTTGGGAGACTAAATTCCACAGCTCCTCCTGGCATGGGGAGAAAACTGTCCCCGAGTTAGGAGTTCAAATCCTACCCACCCCACATGAGAGACCACATCACCCAGCAAAATGGCTCACATCAGCAAGACGGCCGATGTCAAGGGTTGATGAGGGTGTGGGGAAATGGGAACCCCTGCAGGCTGCTGGAGGGAATGAAGTAAAGTCTCACAGCTCCTTGTGGTATGTGGATTACATCTCAAGACAACAGGAAAAATAGAAAATCACCCTCTCCCCCAGCCTTAGCTCTTGCCACTGCCTTCTTCACACTCTGTCTGCCAGGAGTAAGAGCCTCACAGCAGCATCCCTGGAAGAAAGGGAGAGGTTTCCTACCTGTGACGGGGGGTGGCTGGGGAGCTGACCTGTAGCTGGGACTGCTGAGGGGGACTGAGGGCAGGAGGCATCTGGTATGAATCAGGAGCAGGAGCATCTGAGCACCCAGTGCTGCACTGGGGCTTCTGGTGAGTGCCTGAGCTCTCTCCTGGTTCAGACGCTTGGGCTGGGGCCCTCACTGAGCAGGTCCATGGGCTCTTCCTCTCCTGACAGAGGAGCCGGCTCTGAGTTCCAGCTTTGGGTCAGGGGGTCTGGATTTGAATCCCAGAACTTCTTCTGGCTGAGTGACCTTTTGCAGATCATTTAGCCTCTCTGTTCTTCAGTGGCCTCTTAGTCAGTGTGGGTTGTGGTGCGCATGCTGTGGACTGAATTGTGTCCCTGCCTAGTTCATATGTTGGCACCCTGACTCCCAGCACAGTGATGTTTGGAGATGGGCCGTTCGGGAGGTTTAGAAGAGATCACGAGGAGCGGGTACTGTGGTGGGACTAGTGCCCTAAGAAGAGACCTCTGTAGCTACCTTTGTGTCTCCCCACCATGTGAGTTCACAGCAAGAAGGTGGCCATCTTTGAGGCAGGAAAGGGTCTCCACTGGAGCCCTGACGAATTCCAGGCCCTAAGGACAGCAGTGGATGTCCGCGGGGTCATGGTGCTTTTGTGTGGTAAGCACATTTGCTGTGCTGAGTAGGTGGCTTCAGGAGGGTGATGTCTGTGACACGTGTCCTTGGCCTGGTCACTTCACTGTCTGAGCTGATTTCCTCCTCTGAAAAAAGGGGTCACGGTGCTGCCTACTCAGGGCTGTGGCCAGGCCAGCTGAGATCATCTGGGTCGGGCTCCTAACTGAGATGGCGTCTGTGGAGGGGTCAGCGGGCAGCGCCGTGTGCTGGGAGCAGAGGGGTGCGAATGGCAGGCGTGGCTTGGCTTATAGAGGAGCCTCACAGGCTGTGGTCAAAGCTGCCTTTGGGGAGGGCGAGAGCAGAGGAAAGGAGGGAGGGTGGAAAATCCCCGCCTGGAACTCCTGCGCGTCTTCCTCTGCACGGTGCTGAGGGACACTGCCCATGGCACTGTTCTTTGGTGTCTGTCCCGCCTCAGCCACCCGCAAGCACCAGCGCATGGGAGGGGCTTCTCCGGTTGCTTCCTCCAGGTGTCTTGTTTGTTTGCTGTCTGGTCTGGGGTGATGGGGTGGGTGCCTCAGGGAGTCCTCAGAATGTTGGCCTGGGCAGTGCAGAGGCTTTTCTGGGGCAGACGTCAGAAGACGGATATAGACACAGGGAGTGTGCAGAGAGAGGATTGGTTGTGGTGCTTAGAAGCACCAGCTCCACGTCCTCAGCGGGTTTCACCCTCTCTGTGCTCTGTTCGCTGATCTGTGAAATCCTGATAGCAGTGGGAGGCCGCCCAGGATGAGGTGAGGTGGGGTGTGCAGCAGTACTGGGCGCGCCTCGGCTGGAAGGTGCCAGAGGTGTGCAGGAGGGGCGGATCCCACCGCCCTGCTGGTTTTCCTCCCTTCTGCACGCTGCTGTTCAGCGCAGCCAACCTGGCCCACCTGAGCCCTGAGCGAGGCCAGGCCCTCTGCTGGGGTGGATCCTGTCCTGCCCCTGCCCCAGGAGCCCCGACAGCCCCTAGAGGAGAGGGACCATGGCTTGACGCTGGACTGTTTTGAAGCATGAAGAGTCGTTCGGGCAGAGCAGTGGAAAGACTGCTTGTTCAAGGTGAGGGAGTAGGAGGTGAGTGGGGAATGTGGGAGGGGCCGTAGACGCTGAGCCCAGAAGCTCCCAATTCTGCCCTGCAGGTGAGGGCTGAGGGGGAGCGGAGGGATTTGGGCGGTGACTGTGGTCTTTGCCCCACCCAGCGTGTGCATCATTGCGTCACCGTCGGGGTTTCTGCTTCAAGACTGTACCCCGCTACTTTGGTAATGTCCAGGGGTCCATGTCCCTCCCCCTCCCCGCCCGACTCCAGGGCAGTGGACCTTAGTGGTCACTGGCACACTCCCCACCCCCAGGGGATGCAGCTTCTCCACTGGAGAATTCCGGCACTGTAGGCAGGCGGAGGGCATTGTGGCCTAGAGGCGGACGGGACACGTGTCTGGGGTGTTCCATTCCTGGTCACCTGGTCCTGTGGTGTACATCTCCTGTCCTGTACGGCTGTCTTGAGCGTCTGTCCCCCAAGGTCACGGTGGGGGAAAGTCTTTAGGGGACAGAGTGCCAGAGAGTTCCAAGAGGGGATGGCGCTCCAGGGGAGGGACTCAGGCAAGTTCCAGGGCTGGGGTGGGAATTCTAGGTGGCCTGACTAGCACGGGCCAAGGCACCGGAGTGCAGGTGACGCGTGAGGAGTACCCAAGGGTGCTGCCCAGTGGGACAGACGGGGCACAGAGGGAAGGAGGGAGAAGGTTGAGGCCTTGGGTGTGCCAGCTAGGGATGGGCCATGGTGGGTGTGGGGAGTTTTATTTGTTTCCCTCTAGAGGTGAGGGCCACAAAGAGTTTTTAGCGGTGCTTTGATAAGATTAATTTGGAGAACGAGCAAGAAGCAGATTTATCAGTCTTTAAACTGGGGACAGGTGGTGGGTCCCGCTTTGCAGAAAGGTAACAGTTTATATGAAATCACTGCAGAGGTCCTCAAGAAATTTCTGCCACAATGAAGGAAGCAATATTTCTCCCATACATTCTTTCAAACTTGGGTTTCAAGTGGGGAATAGTGACACATAATTTACTTCTCCTGGTGCTTAATCTGAGCTCCCCAGGGAAAGAACAGGAAGGAATTAGTGAGCTCTATTTACAATTTAATTACTTGAAGGAAAAATATTATTTTTATTGTTAACCGTTAGCTGCTTCTAGTTTTATTAAACTCCAGCCAGTGCTGAACACTGTATTAGCTACTTGGAGCTTGTTGGCTCCCGAGGGGTGGAAAACCCTCAGAGTTGCCCCACCTCGTAAACTCGGGTTACTGCTGGGATCTGAGTGCTCTGGGGATTATGCCTGACCATGGGTTCTGCTCTCACTGTCTCAGGGAAGGTCCTGGTCCCAGGGCAGGCAGCCCAAGCCTCTTCTAAAATGAGTGCATTGCTTTGTCTATTTTAATGATGGAGTTTTTTCCCTAGGGTTAAGGGAGACACTGTGGGGAAGTAGACTACTGTGGCATACACTAGGTGCTTAATAAAAGCCAGCATGTGGGTCCCAGTGCTGTACACTTCTCCAAGCCACCTCCCTCCACTGTTCCTGATAGAGGCTCCAAGCTCATGTCTCTCCTTCCTCACCTGGGACCTGGGCCTCCCAATGCCCCGAGCTCTCTGCTGGGCGCTTGCACTGCTGGATTCCTGCTCTGTGCCCAACTGCTTGGTGGCACCACATGTGGGTCCTACCTCCAGGGGGCTCTCGGCTGGACACATAGGGAAGACAGGTGAGTACCTGCCCCAGTGCAGTATTGGGGCACCAGGTGGGCGTCTTGTCCTCCTGGGCTGTGGGTGGCTTCCTCGGGGTTCCCAGTGGAGCTCCTGGGGGACCAGCAGGAAGGAATTGTCTTCCTCTGGTGTTGGAGCAAGCTGTCGGCCATCTTCTGGTTAGGTCCTCTACGAACCCTGCCCTTGGTGACTCTCCACATCCTTGTCCTTCCTGTTCATTCAGTTTGAGTTTCACATGCATCCTCTTCTTGGACTTCTCCAGGACCTTGGGGGCTCCTTGCCCCCTTTACTGACGGGAGTCAGAAGCTCACAGGGGGGAGATGCAGACCCTGTTGTCACATAGCTGGGGACTTGGGCTGCACAGTCTAGTTTTCCTGAACTTCTGCTACAGCTGACTGCTGGCCTGCAGGCCCCATCACACACACTGCGGTCCTGCTGTGGACAGTAACCTGTCCATTGACTGACCTCCCCTGACTTATTAGAAATCTTAATCCCTTGGGCTGGGGATTTAGCTCAGCAGTTCGGTGGCCTGCCTTGCAAGTGCAAGGACCCGAGTTCAATCTCCGGTACCAAAAAAAAAAAAAAAAAAAAAGAAATCTTAATCCCTTGTGTTGGGGAGGTAATGAGCCAGCGTTTTTTTTGTTTTGTTTTGTTTTGTTTTTCCAGAACAGCCTTGAGCAGGCTTCCCCCACAGTGGCTACCGTCTCTTCCTTGCTGCCCCATGATTTTGGCTGCCTTCTGCACTCATACTGCTGTAGGAGTGGGAGAGCAGTGGGACTTGAACTCAGGACTTCATGCACACTAGACAAATACTCTGCCATGGAGCACTCCCCAAACCTTTAAAATGTTTTTTTGTTTTGATTCAGGTTCACACTAAGTTGCTCAGGGTGGCCTCAAACTTTTGTTCCTAGCCTCTGGAGTAGGTGGGATTACAAGTGTGTGCCACTGTGCCCAGATCTGTGTAACATTTTGTACTCAATGAATGACCTTGTAGCTTAGATTTTTCAAGACGTCTCAGCTTACTGTAGTTGCGAACATTGGGCTCTCATTGAGGAATACTCCCTGGTCAGTGCAGGACTGAGCTGGAACCCTGAGTGGCCCTGTCCTCAGTGATTCCTGAGATCACCCAAATCACTTGTCCAGGTCACACAGCCTGTGGGAAGAGGAGCAGGGATCCCGCAGCATCAGTGTAGCCTGGACTTGCTTTCTGGGTGGGTGGTGCTACTGCCCCACCAAGGTCTCTTCTGCAGGAGCTGAACTCATGGGCTGGTGCCATGAGGTGCCCAGAACGTAAGGCCACTGAGGCTTTCCTGAGCTGGCTGTTAGGAGCGGGAACCCTGGCCCCAGCCCATTGGGAAGAAAAGGTAGAAGGTGTTTAGGCGAGGGCAGCTGCTTGAAGAAGGGAGAGTGGAGCCCTGAACTTGGAATGAGCCTGTTCTGAGTGCCGCGTGTGTGGTGTGCTTTGCCTGTGTCATTTCTCCCTGCTGTCCTCTCTGCCCAGTGCCCCAGCGCATTACCCTGCAACCAGCTTTCCTGCCTGTCTCTGTATGTCACCCATGCCCTTCTCTGCCCGCCTGACCCTCCCTCTGGCTCAGTCCTGCTTCTCTTTGAGGCTCATGACTCCCCAGCCTGGGTCAGGGCCTCCTCTTGCCCACCCCCAGTCCCTGCAGCACCCATCCACACAGGCAGTTTTCTGTATGTCCCCCTACCTGGCAGGAGCTCATGGGGGCCAATACTGTGTTCCTCTGTGGGACCCCGGGCCCAGCATCAGGCCTGGCGTGGGGCAGGCACTCAGGGCGAGCTTGTCTGGTTGGTTAGTAATGATAGAATGTCCTGGTGTTTGAATTCTTTTCTGTCTTTCTCAAAGCCTTTTCACATCCATATCGCTCTGAGCTATGCAACTGTCTGCGGGGTCAGGTGAGGCAGCAGATGATAAGGTCAGGAAACTGAGGCTAGGAAGAAGCTGCCCAGCATGACGCCCTGTGCCGTCCTCCTGGCTGATGCATGCCGCCGATGGAGCCTGCTTTATGGCGCCCATAGCCTTGTCGACCCGTGGCCAGGGCTGCTTGTAATCAGCCAGCCTCCCTCCCCACTGAGCTCATGCTGCTGAAGGAATGGAAATTTGGATCCATGTGTGGGTCGAGAGACTAGGGTGGGGGTGGCTCTGGCTGGGGTGCTGCGGGATCAGGTTGGGGTGGGGGTGGCTGGGCGAACACACCAGAGCCAGACTTGGTTCTTCTGGCCTCTGGCCCATGGGCTGTTGAAAGCCATCCTGAGCAGTGGCCAGGCGCCTCCCCAGTCCGCTGGTGTCCAGAGGCTGTGGATGGTCAGGGCAGTGGCTCAGAGAGGTCTGCGAGTCTGGCCTTGTGGGGCTAGTTAGCTGCCACGTGGTGGCCTCTGGAGATCGAGTGCCCACAGATAGACGGGGCTCAAATCTGCTGCAAGTCATTGTCTCTCCTCGGCCTCTTCTCCAGTGGAAGGTGATAAGAGTAGTCTCTGAGAGGTTGTCTGGAGAATTAAGTTATTAAACACCTCCTGGAATATACTGGATGTGGCAGTGATTCCTTTTCTAAAACGGAGTTGTTCTCTACTGGGCTCATGTGAGGGCTGGGGAAGCGCTGCACACACTAAAGTGCTGTGCACCTGTGAGGGACATGTGTCCTCTTGTAAGGAGGAGATGGATGAGAGGGACAGAGCCCGACTCTACCCTGCTGCTTGACACAGGGGAGGCCCTGGGAAGGGCCATGCAGCCAGTGTGGACCTGGCACCTTGAGTCACAGCAGTGCTGGGGGGGGGGCTCTAGGGGCACTGCCAGTGTTCCCAGCGGCAGTCTGTCCATCCGGAAGGCCCCGGCTGGGATCTGGATTTTCCCAGCTTCCCATCTCAGCCCTGTTCCTTGGCGCTACCCTGAACTCTAAATCAGGGGCAGTGGTAGTGCCCTCCTTGTGGATTGTCACAAGGGTTAATGTACCCAGTGAGTGTTAACACATATAAAGCACATAGTAAATGCTCAGTAATTCTCAGATGTTTTTATTGTCATTTTTACATTCTTCATATTATTACTGCATTCTTTCCACATACATCCCAAGGGCACTGGCTCCCACTTGCTGTTTTATGGCTGGGCTGAATTCTTTTATCCTTCAGGCAGTGGGGAGCCATGGCGAGCTTCTGAGTAAGGGTATGACATCGAGCTGGGCTCCAGGATGATGAGTCTGGTGATGGGTGTAAGCCTTGTTATATGATATGGTTAGCTCAAAAAGCAGTTTTATATTTTTTTTAAAAAATAACATTTCAAATAATTTTCTCTGTAAGGAAAAGGAGGTTGGATTAGAAGGAAAACTTGGGTAGAGAGAAAAAAAAAGCAAGCATTCTTGGGGTATCAGACATTTAGTAGAGATTGGAAGCACTGCAGACTGGCCTGCATGGCCAACCCCCGTCCCTTAGCCCTTGTCCTTTAGCCCCTTTCCCGTCCCCACAAGTCAGGCTGTGGGCGTGGCACCTACAGACACACAGAGTCCTTGAGAGCTGCCGCTGTGGCTGGAATAACCACAGTACAGACCACCTCGGAGCCTTCAGAGGGGCGGATGTGGGCCAGGATGGCTGCGCCTCTGGACAGAGGTGGAGGAGCAAGGAGGAGGAGAATGACCGTGAAAGGAACGTGGGGACCGTTTAGAGATGTGGGAAGTTTGATAAGCTGGGGCTCTGTGGGAAGAAAGGGCACTGCTTTAGCAGTCGTGGCCTGGGTAGGAGTGAGCTTTGGCAGTGCTGTGATCAGAAACAGATTGCTATGGTAAAAGGGAGGGTGTGTGGAGATCCACCAGCTGGGTGGGGGCCGGAGAGGGGTCAGTCCAGGGAGGGAGATGGGCTAGTCAGAAGCAGGGCTGAAGCTGGGAGAGGCCAGAGCAGGCCTGACGATGGTGTGTGTGGTGAGGGCATGGTAAGCCCTGCCCAGACAGCAAGCATGAGCTCTTGAGCTGGGGCCTGGGTCTGAGCAGGACTAGTGGCTGCCCTGAGAGTGTATGCTGAGCCGCCTCAATCCTGAGGATCTCCCTGCTGGGAAGAGAGCCGGAGCTGGAAGAGAGGGCTGCTAGGCGGTGTGACCCCAGCCAGTGCAGGGAGTGCCGCACACTGGGGGCTCGTGTTACAGGTGGGGAGATGCCCAGGCTGCCCATTCACCTGCCCGCTGGTTTGTCATCCAGTGTTAATCAAGGGCCAGGTACTGCTGGAGTGCACGAGGAGGCTGTTTTCTTGGTTCAGAGGTGGTGTGGTCTCGTGGATTTACTCCTCCCTGCTCCCACACCTGCTAGCTGGATGACCTCCGGAAACTTACTTAATCCCTGTGTTTCAGGTGCCTTACAAGTAAAAAGAGGGAGATAAGGCTAGGGATTTAGCTTAGTGGCACCACACCTGCCTGACAAGTAAGTGCAAGGTCCTGAGTTTGATTCCCGGTAACGGGGAAAAAAAGAGAAATAATTATGCCCATGTTTTTAGGAGGATTACATGTCTAAATGTATACAAAGTAGTTCTTGTGCTACCTGATTTCATTATGCTTGCTCCAGTCCCACCCTGGGATAGTCCACGCCTGGACACCAGCATCCGTCCCACTGATGTCAGTCCCTGGGCGCCCTTTATGTTAAGGCTGGTTCTAACTTGTCACCTTTGGCCTCCATGTCTTAGCTGTCTCTGCTCTCCGCCTTTGGGTGACTGAGGGAGAAAGAGATGGCTGTGGCCTGGAACAGCACGGGGAAGGGGATCTGCTCCATTCTGCTACATATATGTTGTGTCCACTTCAGGATGGAGACGGTGAAGCTGGGAGGTGTGTACTGTGTCAGTGTCGTCCCTCCGTCGTGGGCGTGGTGGTCAGTGTAGGCAGAGGACATCTGAGGTGTGACTCCGATGAGATGGGCCAGCAGTGCCCTGTAGCGCTGGTCTTCAGAAATCAGGAGGCTGTGGGCACCCCCATTCCCCAGCATGATGTTGGCGGGGTGAGCCCTGCGGTGAGCCCTTCCTGCCATAACCTGGCCTGTGCTCCACTGTGGTGCCGAGCAGGTGCTGGGCAGTGACGTTTGTTCCCCTGCCTCTTGCCTTCTGAACCCGTGCCGCTGCTGGGTCTGCTGCCGCTGGAGTCCTGTTTGCTCTTCCTTGCTAGCGACCTGTCCCAACTGAGGGCTGGGCCCCAGAATCAGGGAGTGGCACCAGGGTACCTTGGGGTTAAGGGCCCAGTATAGGCTATGAGAAGGCCTCAGTCTGGAAGAGATGGTTCGTGTTGGCCTGGAAGCCCAGCCACAGCAGCTTGGGGTGCAGAGCAGCTGGCACATGAGAGCTCTTGAGCAAGGCTGTAAGGCATGTATAGATGGTGGGCAGCAGGTAAAGGCTCCAAAGGGCTGGGCTGAATACCTTGAACTCCATGTGTGGGTGGGGTCCATGATGTCCCCGAGGCCCTCCCAGTGGGACCTGGTGGGAGCACATCCCAGAGGTCGCCCTCCTGGAGAGAAGGTGGGGGGTGGTTCTGTGGCTTACAGCTGGTGGGTAAAGAAATCTGCGTTCGAGCTCAGTGTGGAGATGGAAGGTTGCAGAGCCCCTCCCTGCATCTGTGCTCACCTGTGTGGTCTGGCAGGGCTCTCAGCTTAGGGAAGAGTCCTAAGTGTTGTGTATGGGGATTCTCAGCAGCCCTCCTTTCCCAGGGAGGAGGTTTTCCCAGTCTCCTAGCATCCGGCTGTGCTCCTTCATGTCCTGACTCCCCCGTCTGGATGCCTGGAACGGTCCTTTCACACTGCTCCCTGTCCACACCTCCCCATTTCCCCAGGCCCAGCTCCAGGGCATCTCTTCCAGGAAGCCCACAGGCACACTTCCCGAGAGATGGCCTGTCACCATCACCTGTCACCTGACCGGTGGTCCCTAAATTCCAGCTGTTGTTCAGGAGAAGATGCTGTTT
>NW_022900935.1:31764450-31837820 GCF_012274545.1 Fukomys damarensis | reverse complement strand
GCTGTTGGCTGTTGTTCAGGAGAAGATGCTGTTTTCAGAGGTGGGACCGTCCTCACAAGGTGCCTGGAGCCTTTCCTTGCTCCGTCCCCTGCCAGTCCTAAGGGCATTCCCCGGCCCTTTGCTAATCAGGCAGAAGATAGAAGGTAGCTGTGAGCTTGGAGACCCACTTCGTGGTACCATAGAGCTGATGACAGTGTCTTGCCTCCAAGGGGCCTTTGAACAGAGGCAGCAAGGACCCCAAGACTCTGTGCTACCTCTCCTCTAAAGACAATGGACACCTGAGGTGCCTGGCAGAATGTGGCAGGTATCTGTCGAGAGTACAGGGGTCCCCAGGAGGGCCTCCCAGAGAACCTTCCCACCACTCTGGGGGCGTGGTTGGCTGTGGCTGTGGCTGCCTGCTCTGCGCTGTGGCCTGTGGCCCAGCCTCCTCTACCCCTCAGGGCTGCCAGGGAGCCGGAGCCTTTCCCTTCGCCTCCCTTCACCCACCTCATCCTTCCTGCCGCCTTCGCAGCTGCTACAGGAGTAGTGCACCCTTTCCCACGTCATGGCACCTTGCCCTTCCCTGACATTCATGCCACAGTGCTTCCTGCCTGCTTCCCAAAGTCCGGCTTAGATGTCACCTCTGTGAGCCTCCCCTGAGCTGTGGTCCTCATCCGTGCCCACCGGCTGCCATGTGGCGGAGCTGGAACCCCCTCCTCCCAGTCTTCAGCTGCCTCCCTGCTGTCTGGGGAGCAGGGTGCCGCATGCCGGACACCCTGCCACCCCAGGGAGCTAAGGAGATGCTTGGAAAGCCTGAGGGAAAGTGCTCAGGACCACAAAGTACCACTAAAGCCAGGGCAGTGCCACTTCTAAAGTTGCCGTGGCCGGCTCCCCTGCTCTGTGGGTGCTGCTGCTGGTGGCACCTGACCTGGCAGAAGGCCTGGTGCTTCCCTGAGCCTTCGGAGGTGCCAGCCGGTGCCCCTAGAGTCCTCTCAGTGCCCTCACCACTGCTGCCATGCCCTTCCCTTGCCAAGTGCTGGCACATTGTGCAGGGACGAGCCAAAATATAGAGCAGACGGATTCGTCCCGGGCTGCATTCCTAGGCGCAGGAGGGAGCAACGCCTGCCTGTGAGGTGTTTGCAGAGAAAACAGACCCTAATGAGAGTCTGACGAGGTGCTCGCTGGGACTGGGACAGCCAGATGGCCAGTAGGCTGACCTGCCACACACCTGGCTGCTGTTTCAGTGCTGGTGAGGATAGCAAGGCTCAGAGAGGCCAAGTGATGTAGCCAAGGTCACACAGCCTGTGAGGGCCCGAGTCTGGGCTGGAATCCAGCATTTCTTGGAGTCAAAGAAGGTCTGCCCAAGATGATGGCAGAAGAGAGAGGCAAGATGGGAGCTGGCGCCAGAGCCAGAGCCAGGCCGAGGATGGAAGGAAGCGGCTTTGCCGATCACTGGGCCTTCACACCTGCAGGTGCCTCACTCTCCGGGCACACACGGGGAGTTGTAGCAGCAGGAAAGGAACGATCTTCTGAGGGTCCCCCACCCTGTTTTCTCTAGCACTTGAAGCGGGAGGCCCCCTGCCTTCTCCAGCATAGTTTACACCCAGGGCAGAGGCCCTTACATCCCTGCAGGGGCCTGGGAGGTGTGACTGAGGGGAAGCGGTGGGGTGCCCTGTGGAGGACAGGGTCAGAGCCTGTGCCTGACGAGGTCATGGCCCGGCACGGCACTGGGGTCAGCAGCCACCCTGTTTTCTCTAGCACTTGAAGCGGGAGGCCCCCTGCCTTCTCCAGCATAGTTTACACCCAGGGCAGAGGCCCTTACATCCCTGCAGGGGCCTGGGAGGTGTGACTGAGGGGAAGCGGTGGGGTGCCCTGTGGAGGACAGGGTCAGAGCCTGTGCCTGACGAGGTCATGGCCCGGCACGGCACTGGGGTCAGCAGGGAGCAGCTGTAGGGCCGGGAGACTCGGGATCACAGTGGCTCTGTCTAGGCTTGGCTGCCGTGTAGAGGACAGATCGCAGGGCCAGAGGGGACAGGAGGGGTGGGAACATTATAACTGACCAGGGAGCTTGGGCGGTCATAGGCAAGAGGGGCAGTGACAGTTGTCCTAGGAGATAACTTGTTGGAAATGAGGAGAACAAAACCCAAAGAGCTCGGCAGGGATTTCTGTGGCACGAGGTAATTTTGGCTTTGGAGAGCTAGCTTGCTAATCAGATTGTAAAAATCAGGTACTGGGGTTTTTGCAGAAAATGTAGCAGATCAAAGCCAGGGTCGATTAGGCTCTGATTAAACATTGCCGAGGAGGGTCAGACTCATTATGGAGGAATGTACACAGGCCGGCAGCGCTGACAGGGGATAATAACAGATCACGCCCGGCCGCGCAGACACCACGGCGCTCTGGGGACGCGGTCCTCCATGGCGGGGCGGCCACAAGGAATGGTATGTCCGCGGGCTGCGATGGTGATGGGCTGCTGGGGTGTGTGTGGCAGTGCGCCCCCCTCGGTGGCCTCCGCTTGCCCTTGCAGCTGTGACGCAGTCAGGGGCTAGGTAGGGCAGGTGCCCTGCCCTTTCCCCTTTGCTCACCTGCTCGCTCGCCTCCCTGCTGCCGTGGACTTCCAGGATCCACCGGCACCTCCTCCAGGAAGCCTGCCTGCCCCCTACCCCACAGCTTCATCCCTCTGGGGAAGAGAAGGCAGGGTAAGGCTCCATTTCCTGTCCTGGGAGAAGCCCCAGGGCTTGTGCTGAGAGGCACCTGACTCCACTAGGCTCACATGGTGGCTTCAGCTGGGACATTTGTGGGAGAAGAAATGGGAGTGAATGCCTAGAGCCTGGACTTGACCCTGTGGCACTAGGGAGCCACTGAAGGTTCTTGATTGGGAGCAGCAACAGAATACCAAGCTATGCTTCAGCAGGTACTGGAGGGACCTCAATTTTCTCTTCCGTAAGACAGGGCTGTCTCTGAATAACCAGCTGTCCAGGGAGTGATTTGACTTCCACTAAGTGCTTCCCCTTGCAGTATAAAGTGAGTCTTTCTGCAGAGGTCCCCATGAGGGGCTTTAAGGGTCCTTGGCTGGTTCTGGTTGCAGAGGGGCCATATCAGCCCCAGTGTCAGAAGGCACAGGAGACCCTTCAGGGTTGGGCTGAAATTTTGGTTTATGGGTTCCAGTCCCGGGTGCTCTTGGGTTCTGGCAGCCTGACTTCCCCTGGACATGGTGTGGGGAGCTGGACTCCACCCCAGGACCCAGGAGTACTCTGTGGGTAGCACTCAATTGAGGGTGGAAAGGACCTGCATTCGGGGACCCCTGGCCGCAGTCCTGCTGCCCTGTGCCCTCTGCACCAAAAGGGGAGCTCTGTGGACGAAGGTGTTTTGAAAAGCACGTTCACATTGTTGTCTGCAGCCTGCCTCTGCTTGCTGCCCACAGGGGGCCGAAGGTGCAATAGGAGACTTCGGAGACTTGAGGTAGCCTGAGGTAGCCGAGGAAGATGTGGCCACACTGCAGCCTGCCTAGGAGATTTTGGAGTTTAACAGGAAGGGACACCAAAGCCCTTAACCTCCCAGCTGGAATGTGGACACTTCATCCAGGCTGCTCTCCTGTCTCTCCTCCAGGCCCATAAATGTCCAATTTGGGGAAAGGATTCAGCTCTAAGCCCCAGCAGAATGAGGTTGATTAAGAAACCGAGCTTTATTAAATTGTCCCTGCTCTGGCAGCCTGGTGGGTCAGACATGCATCTCAGGCCCTGAAGGGACTGTGCAAAGCCCTGCCCTCCGCATCCGGGTCCTCCCAGTGCAGATGCCCCGTGCAGCACCCTCAGCAGCGACCATCCACCTCAGGCCTTGGCTTGGCCGTGGGCAGGTGCTCAAGCCCCCCTGAGGCACTTTCCTTGGAACGCTGCCACGACTTCCCTGCACTCGTATTTCCTCAGCTGTCCACCCCACCCTCCTGCCCTGCACCGGGCTTTCTGCTAGGGCTAGGAACAGAGGAGCTAGGGATGGCACCTGCTCACTTCTTTGGCAGTTACTCTGCCAGACAGAGTAGGTGATTTACGTGGCTGACCTTGTTGGCCTGCATGAAGACTCTGCAGCAGGTGACACCAGCATTGTCCCTGTTTCACAGATGAGGCCACAGAGGAGAGTAACTCAGCTGGGTCGTGCAGGGCTGGGGACCCAGTCTGTGCTCTTGTTCTCTGGGCTCCACAGTTAGCTGCAGGCCTGCGGTGAGGGGCTCCGGCCATGGAGATGGTGGCCTGGGTTTGTACTCACACCTGCCTGGTTGTGAGGGTCACCTGGCTGTGCCCAAGTGCTCAGGTGGTGCCGGCCATGTGCGTCAGGGAGCGAGGAAGGCGTCCCCCAGAAGTGAGATTCAGGCTGCCAGGTCTGAGCTCACCTTTTCCTTACCTTCGAAAGCCCTGTTTCCTTCTGCTTCATTGCCTTTGCCCTTGACCTGGAATGCTTTCTCCTGCCTCTGCTCACTTTTAATATGCACACGTTCTTCACGTCTCAGTTCACGCCACTTCTACAGGGAAGCCCTCCTTGACTCTGTCAGAGCCCTGTCCTGCTCTTCTGCTTTTGTAGCTTATTTTGTATTTATTTGTGGGATCCTCTGGTTATTCTCTAACCCTTTACCGGGTGCTGAGCTCAAGTCAGGGATTAAGTTTGATCCGTCATTATATCAGGGACAGTGCTTTCTTTCTTCTGGCCCTCAGTCTCCCCATCTGTACAGTGGGTGTTGTCCGAGACATCTTTGCTTCCTTCCTTCTCTGGTACCATGTATTAAGCTCCTGCAGCACTCTGAGAAAGACACTCCCCATAACTGAAGATGAAGGCCCTCCTGATTTTTCCCTCCTCACCTGGCCCCCTGCCTCTGAGGTTATTGTTCACGAGGACAGACTGGAGCATGGTGGGTTCTAATCACCAGCCTGTAACAGGAACACTTAGGGTCACCTCCAGAGCCTTTCCCATCTCTTGAGCTCCAGCCTCTCTTATGCAAAGCAGCTCCTGGAGGAAGGCGCTGTTCTCAGGGTGCTCAGTTTGTTTCCAAGGGGAGGTGGAGACAGGGGCCCTCTGCCGGACTCTGAGCTCCTCACAGGGCACTCAGAGGATGATGCACCTTTCATCCCTGCTGCCAGGGCTGGGCTGTGCTGGTGGCTTGAGTGGTGGTAGGTGGGTCTTGGGGCCGGATGTTGGAGCGCTGAGGAGAGGAGAGGAGGCTCCACACCTTCACAGCAAGTAGTGTTTGTTTGTATGTTGCTGGGATGGCCCTGGAGGCCTATGTCAAGAGTTTATTGCATGCAGCACAGAAACTTCAAATTTTCTTTATTCTCTAAGAGCCGATGAATTAACTTGGAAGATGAAGAATGCTTGCAAAGTAGCCTACAAAGTGGTTTAAGTTAGTGTAGCATAAACTGAGCACACAAGCGTGGGGCGGGGTGGGGAGGCAGTCAGAGGAAGCCGCCAAGAGGGAGCCAACGGCTGACCCTGACCAGGCTCTGCACAGAGCGGATTCGAGAGCAGAGAGGGGCTTTGAGCCCCAGCACCTGCATCTGCCGGGAACCTGTGATCCTCTGAGCCTGTTGGAAGAGGAGAGATGTCTGTCCTCGGCAGCTCCCAGAGGGCAGGTCCTCAATGTGTCACCTGGAGCCTGGGGCACTTTTCAAGTCTGTGGGAGGGGAGGCCGGCTCAGCCCCTACTCACCTGCTGCTCCTCATAGTCCTTGAGAATAAACCCTTCTTGGTGCTGTGGAGGTTCAGGAAGTCCAGCCCACAGAGCCTACACGTGTTCTTTCTTCACTGCCTATGACTGGACACCCCTCGCCCTGCTGTAGCATCCGTTTCTCTTCGGCTCACAGTTTTACGTGAATTCTCCCATGTGTCTGCCATGGCGCCAGGCCCCTCGCCTGGCACTGGCCAGTGTAGTCTACGCCCTTGGCTTTGTCCTGTAGCAGCTTGGCAGTGACAGGGCTGTTGCAATAACCCAGGCAGGGGACAGTGAGTCCCTGTCATGGCCTCAGTGAGCCAGCTGTGCCAGCCGGGTCTTTGCCCACTGCAGGCTGCATTCCTCGTTCTGAGCAGTGCTGGGAAGGACATGCTTGTGACAGTAACCGTGGCCCATACTCATAGCTGGGCCCGCATCGTCATGGAGCTGTGCACTCGGGGGAGAGCCCTGTCCCGCCACCCTGTGCACACGGAGGGGCTAGGGCAGTGGAAGAGTGGCACCTCTTCCTCTTTAACTTGAGCAGCTTAGAGGCCCATGTGGACCCATGGTTGGGAAGAGGGGCACACAGCGTTGGTGTGGCTTGGCCCAGGGCCTGGGAAACACCGCTCAGCCGTCTGCTGCAGGGTGGACGTGTCAGAGGGTGGCAATGCGTGTGCCATCTCTCAGGGAAGTTCACCTTGAGTGCGGTAAGGAAAAAGCTCTTGCACACAGTGAATTCCAAGTCTTTAGTCACGTCTTGCCCTGCTCACTTGAACAGCAGTGGGGTCAGGTGTGATATTTGCTGCATTCTGCTGAGTTATTAGGGAGAATTGGTCTTCAAGCGTGGCTTTGGTTTGGGGATGCCATTCACTCATTTACTCATTCACATCCATGTGTTGGGCACATCACACATACTCTTGCCTGCAACAACTCCTCAGATAGGATTTGTGCTCTGCTCATGTGAGTTTTAAAACCTTTTCTTGTGTGAACAGGATTATTCCCCTACAGGTCCATGTTGTTGACAGTTCACAGAACACTTTTCCTTTTGTGATTACATTTAATATTCTCAAGGCAAGGGGGTTTTATTACCATTTTGCAAGAGAAGGAATAGGCTCAGAGAGGTTAGCTCAGCCAGCAGCAGATGTCTGTGCTGTCTCCTTTGTCCCAGTACCCCAGTCTGGTCCTGGTGCCAGTGGGTAGGAGGCCCCGTGCTCATGAAATGGGCAGACCTGCTTCTTGCCAAAGAACGTGGCCTTGAGAATAAGGAAGTAAGTTGCCTTAATCTTCTTGGTTCTCTGTGTTCCCATCTGTGCAACGGCTGTGATGGAAACCTCTCTCCTTACCTTTTCTTATGAGGTTATTGAGGGAAAATGCTGTATCAGAAATGAAGTTTTGAAGCTCTTAGTAGCTGTGACAGGATAGACATCAGTCCGACCCTTCCTGTGAGTGGAGTGAATAGAGACCTCCCTGCCTCCTCTCTCCACTGGGTCCAGCCGTGGGCCCCATACCGGGAACCCAGAGAGCCCAACTTGGTGTTGACCTTGCGGAGTTCACAGGCGGGTGTCTGGCGTGGGCAGGGGCAGGTAAGGAAGCAGGTGCTCTCCATACTTGCTGTTTCAGGCTACCCTGGTTGCTGTGAGAATAGGGGCCAGGGCCAGGCTACCTCAGTGGGGTGAGGGCACGTGGTCTCCCACCTAAGGGTTTGCCTTACAACCAAGATAATGAGCTGGACAGTGGCATCTTGGAGTAGGATCACTGCCCCCGGAGCCCCATGTCCTGTGCTATTGGGGCTTCCAGGCTTCCTCCCCAGTGCCAGGGTGGGCCACTGCCGCAATGTAGCAGGTTCTGAGCAGTGCAGGAAGTTGTCCAGGATGCATGCTTGGGATTCGAACTTTCATCGCTGTGCTTCTGAAGCCGAGGTGCAAGCCTCTGCCTGGGCCCTGTGTAGATGGAGGAAGTGGCTCTGTGGGGTGGCTGTGGTTTGGGCTGGGGTCTGGGTCTCTGGGTCTTCACCACCTTGTTCTGGACACCCCCACCCTCCAGCATGTGGGGCTCCAGCCAGAGCAGCAGATGCTGCAGGTCAGATGTGCGGCCTCACATCTGCTCACCTCCCCTCCTCCTTTCATCTGAAACCCAGCTCGGGTTGTCTCAGTAAACAAACAGTAAATTCAACAGTACAATCTTCCTGAAATGCCTTGTAGTTATTTTAAGGCTGTTCGGGGGTTTATTTTTGTTGTGGACATGGCTCCCACAGTCATCCAGCTGCTGGGGCACTCGTGGCTGCTGGCTCCCCCCGCTGGTGGACCCCTTCCCCTTCTGGCCAGAGACCCTTGCTCGCAGGGACCTAAGACAGGGAGATAAAGGGAGACAAGAGGCTGCTCCCCACATCCTCCCACTGTGCCTGAGAACCCAGGCTGTAGTGACAGGGCACTGGGGTCTGTGCAGAGAAGACCAGGAAATAGGGTGACCTCCCAGGCTGCAGAAGCTCGGGGTGGGGGTAGCTTTAGGTTTTCCGGGATTGTAACTGGGACCATCGGTGTACCCCACTGGACAGTAGAAAGAGTTCAGAAAGCTGGGTCCAGAGAAGCCAGATTTTTTTAGCTGGCAAGGGCCCCTGGGGACCTGTGTGTCCACTGCTTTCCTTTTACAGTTGAGAAGACTGAGGTCCGGAGAGGGAGGGGACTTTCTCCTCCTTCAGCTCCCCACATGAGGGGCTTCAACCTTGCCCTGTGCAGCTGGCTAAGTCTGTGTCCTGGCTCATGGGACCAGGTGACATTTGCATTTAACCCTGAGGCCCTGCAGGGCCTCTAAGACCCAGGAGAAATGCGAATTTGTGTGTGTGTGGGTGCGCTGGGCAGGCTGTGGGCTGATGGCCCTGTGCCCTCTGTGTGTCTCACAGCCCTGCCTCCAACCTGCAGTGAGGAGTGGCAGGTACCAGTTTTCCCCATTGGCGTGAACTAGAAAGTGCTGGGGCTGGGGTCCAGGAACTCGGCTTGCTGCCTGATGCCTGGCAAGTGACCTAATCTCCTCATCTGTGCAGTGGGATGACCAGCTGTGGCCCATTTCCAGGTCTTCTAAGTGCCAGGCACCGAGGCAGGGCCTTCGGGTATTTTATTCTCCCTCGGGCTCTGGCGGGCAGGGGTTATTGTTCCCAATTCATGCACAAGGAGACTGAGGCTGGGGGAGGATGTGGAGGCCTCAGTGCAGGGTGTTGGGAGACCAACGCCAGAGCCTGCTGCTCCCCAGAGGGAGAAGGGCGGGAGGAACGGCCCAGGGTGGGCACTCCTTGAGACTCCTTGAGGTGCTGTAGGGAAGCAGTGAGAGGAAGGAGGTGTGGCAGGTCCCGAGGATGGCGAGAGAGCAGTGAGGAGCAAGGGTGCCCTTCGCCGTGCCTGGGGCCGGGTCCAATCGCAGTGGGGCCCAGGCCCTGGGAGATGTCTGCTCTGGGCCCCTCTATTTATTTGCACATCAACAGATGTAAACTAATTTGTTTAGCAAGAAAAACCCACATTTTTATTGCCGTCCAAACCGGGCTGTTTTTCCTCTGGCTGTCCGTTGCTTGCGTTGATGGCCAGACCAAGGAACAGAGCTTTTGGAAACAGGCTTAGGTGTGGGTGAGGCAGGGCTGTCTCTCAGGTCAGGCAGACCCCAAACTCCAGGCCCAGCCCTGTCACCACTGCGCGGTGACGCTTGCAAGCTGCTGGCTGCTGGGTGCCTCCATTTGCTCCCCTGAGAGATGGGGCTCAGCCCTGCGCCTGTGCAGAAGGAACCTCTGCTTCCACCAGTGTTGCTGGTTAGTGGGAAGTGGTCAAGCAGCCGTTAACTGGTTATCCATTATAATCGCACCATGGTGAGGACAGCAGCCTGGGCGTGGAGCCTGTTACTCTTCAGGTGCCCTGTGATTAGGGCTGTGGGAGGTGGTAGGTGTTCCCAAACTCAGATTGTGTGGGTACCTACTGGGTGCCTGGTGCTCTGCTAAGTGCTCTACATCCCATCACCTGATCTGTGAAACCCTGCAGAATGGGCGTTACTAACATTCCCATTTTGCAGAGGAGGCTCAGAGAGGCCAGAGAGTGGGGCTTGTAGGCATGTTTGGCAAAATCAGTGTTTTTTCTGGTACAAGGCAAGTGTGAATAGTTGTTACTTCCAGGGGTTTTTGAAGGTTTTCCAGGGTTTTTGAAGCTCCCAGATGGAAGAGAGGTAGAGGGGGAGTGACAGGCCCTGGCTGGACCCTAGAGGGTGCTAGAGGGCACACTGGGAAGTGAGTGGGCCCAGAGCGCAAACCTATAAAACTAGAAAGGCGTCCCAGCAGCCTGGCTTGGTTGAGCCTGATTTTCTGTAAGGGACATATTCGACGTGTGGTGGAGCTGAGCTGGGCAGGGGGCAGTGTGGTGGGAGGGGGACAGGGCAGGCCTTGGGATGTGGTGGGGTCTCTTAGGTGTGGAGGTTCTGCACTGGGTTGCTGTGCCAGGACAAGGGGAAAGGCAGATGGCCCAACACCCAGCCCACAGGGAGGCGGACACTGAGCTGGGGACAGGTGATGCTTCTCTGTCCACGCCTGGGCTGACGCCTGGGCTGTCTGCTCTCCGACAGAAGGTAAACCAGACTCCCTGCAGGATTTTTCCTGCTCCCTTGGTTCTCAGGTGGAGCGAGAGAGCCTGACACTTCTGGGACCTGGAGAGGGGTGTCCCCAGTTGTTGTTTCCCATAGACTTGACCAAAACCTCAAACCCCAAACCAGAGCAAATGATGCTAATTTGATGAATACAAAACCGAATCTGTGGATTAATTTTTTGTTCCTGGACCAAATCATTGATTTCTTCCTCAGAATAAAGGTTCTGTTCAAAAATTTTGAAGTCTGAATCTTTTCTGCCTTCTGTTGCCTGAGGACGCTTGGACAGGGTCCTGGTGACTGCTGGCTCTGGCTGGGACTTTTGGGCCAGGTGGAGAGGAGGTGGAAGGGTGGGTATAGGGTTCTGTGCAGTGGTAGTGGGGAGAGTTCAGTGACAGAAGTGACAGGATGGTGCCAGCCACGACGGAAGCAGCCCAGCTGGAGTCTGAAGACATAGGTCGAGTCTGGACCCACTGCTCTGTGCCTGTTTGAGCTCTGGTTAATGTGAGGGAGGGAGACAGTTGAGGTGGCAGACAGTGACACCCATGTGCTTCACAGCCCCAGGCAGGCCTGGGAGATAGGGGATCTGGGTTCACTCAGAGTGGGGCTGTGACTTGCTCAAAGTCAGGCCCTCATCTGGGGCTGAGCCAGGAACAGACCTGAGCTTCGGATTCAGGAAGTAGCAGGGGTGTGGGTGGAGCAAGGGCTTCTGCATCAGACCCTTACGCTCGAGCTGTGTGACCACAGACAAGCCACAGACCTCTCTGAGCATCATCTCTAAAAGTGGAATAGAATCCCAGTTTCTTGTCCTTGCTATGATTAAAGCCACTAGCACAACGCCTGGCATACAGGAGGCATTCAGAGATTAGTTGTTGAGTGAGTACGTGAACAAGGGTGAGTTTGAGTCAGGGTAGGGGAGTCCAAACCCTCTCCCCTCCTTTAACACGAGACACAGGCTGTAGCTGGTGAGATGCCGTGGTCCTCAGCCTGACCTGCAGCCCGTGCGAGGCTCTTGGCCAGGTGCGGTTGGCAGCACTGAGTCAGTGGCGTTGCCTGCGGACAGCCTGTCCCTACTGTCCCTGGGCCGTGATGATGGAGGGGCCCTGAAGGGCCCTTCTGCCTGAAATCTCCCTAGATGCCTGAACCCCAGGCCTGGGTCATGCCTCACTGCAGGATCACCTCCGCTCAGTCTCGACCCACTTTGGGCCTCAGTTTCCTCTTGTGTGGATTGGAGCTCACAGGTTCCTGCCAGCTTTGGTGGGGCCATGAGCCTGGCATCCCTTGGGACAGCATCATTTCAGTCCCGAGGGGATAATGTGCCTTTATCCTAGATCTGGGCTGTGTTGCTGCTGCGTCCCTGCCAGTGTGGAGCTGCAGGGCTCCCTGCTGGGTGTCTGGGAAGGACAGGGGCAAGAACTCACCAGCCTCTCTGCCAGGAATGTGTGAACGTGTGTCCTGGCCCCCATTTTAAGAGGTGGAAACAGGGACAGGGAGAACTGAGGAGACTCAACTGTGGTGGAAACCAGCTCTTAACGACCCTGTGCACAGAAATCCCCTGCAGGCTGTTCAATCCCAGGTTCCAGGGCTCTGTCCTGAGACTCCCTCCCTAGGGCTGGGATGTGGTCAGAGTTCCTGGTGACTGAGATGCCACTGCGCTGTGGACCACCCTTGATAGTCCTGGTTCACAGCACCCTCGCCCCTGGTTTGTCATATTCCCCATCTCTGCTGATCCTTTAGCACCGCCTTGGGGAGGAGCTGGCCACCCAGGCCCCCCACGCATTCTTGCCATCTCTCAGACATTGCATCTGCTGTGCCCCAGGGGTCATGCATGGCCCTCGGGTTGTGCATGGTGGAAGTTGACTGAGTTCTCATGCTAGAGAAGAATAGGTGCAGGTGGTTGAGCTTGTTCTTTTGTATTTTAAATCCATGTGTCCACCCTGCAAATGCTCACTGGTGCCACTCTGTCCCCAACCCTGAGGGTGATTCAGAAGAACATATCTGTCCCTGCCTGGGAGGAAATCCCAGTGTGGTAGGAGAGGCACAGGCAGCTGAAGGAATAGTGGGTGCCCATAGGCCAGGGCCACTGAAATGGGCAGCCAGGAGGGCTTCCTGAAGTGGTGAGGAGCTAGGGCTTGAAGCTAGGTCTTCCTTGCCACATGCCACCTCTCTGTACACATGGTAAAACTGACGGCATGGATTGGTTTTGCACTGCCTAAGACCGTTTTTCCAGTGTAGGTGGCCCCTGCCTCACTGCTGTCTCTAAACTGCTCTGGGGTCCCACTGACAGCAGAGTGTGGTGGGTGGCTGTGAAGTGGAGGTTCTGCTAAGTGTGGGCTCAGAGAGAGATGGGGTTCATGGGGACCCAGACTGGAATGAAGCTTCCATCACTACTGGCGCCACACTGGTCTTTATAGGCACGAGATGTTGGGGAACACGGAGTGCCTGCCAGCTCAGCATGAGTGCGCTTGAGCTGGAGTGGCCTGGCCTGGCAGGGACCTGGGGTAGTATGGCCAGGCTGGCTGGGGGAGGGGAGCCTGTCCTGCCTCAGTCCCTTCCGTCCCAGCAGAGGGGAGGGCAGGACTGCTGCTGCTCCAGGGCACTCTTGCTGCTGGGGGCAGCTGGATTTGAGCAGTCATAGTCCTACTGTGTATTCAGCCACAAGCTGGACAGTGTGGGTTTGGAATGGGGAGAGAAGACTGTGGTGTGTGGGAGAGGGAGAGGAGAGGAGCAGGTGGCTCGCTGTACCATACCCAAGGCTGCCAGCAGAGCTTACAGGAATCTGCAGGACCTCAAAGGGCATGCTGGGTTTGACTTGGCAGAGGGGCCTTGCTGTCAGTCCAGCTCACTAGCCCGTAGCTGGACACACATGGCCGCTACTCCAAGACCTGCAGTTACATAAATAGTCCACAGATAAGGGATGTTCCGGGTGCAAGGGGAGCACAGTGAACTCCTCTGGGCTGGGGATAGAAGGTGATCACAGAGTAGGTGACTTCACAGCTGTGACTCCAGGGGTGTATAGGAGTTCATAGAATGGAATGTGAGAGGGCATTGTAGGCAGAACCCCATACAGCTCTGCACCGGACCAGGTAGATGGATTGGTTCCATTTTGCATGACGGAAGGTGGGGCCTAGGAATATGGAGAGACTTGGCGGAGGAGACAGAAGCCAGGCCTCCTCTTGATGCCTTGACTGGTGCTCTGCCCATGGCCCCATACTGCTTCCTAATCCACTCTCCAGCGGCAGCAAGGAGGACCTGGGGAGAGTTTAGGATGTGCCCTGGGCTTCCATCCAGTTTAGCACCTGGAGCAGTGGGAATGGCTGGGCAAGGTGGTTTTGGGGCTGCCTGGGGCCAGGGTTGTGCTCTGTTGGCCTTGGCCCCTTACCATGTGGCTGGGCCACCACCCTCTTGGCCAGTGCCTGCTGTTTCCCAGGTGTAGCTTTCAGATGGGAAAACTAAGACTATCATCCCAGAGAGGACTGAAACTCTCTTCTTGCTAGGAATGAGATATTTAGAGTTAAAAGTTGGGAGTGAGAGGAAGGAGCTTTGGATTTTGGCAGATCTGGGTTTCAATCCCTGCTTTGGGTCAACTTGGCCTGCAGACTAAAAGCAAACCGTTTCTCCTTCCTAAGCCTCAATCTGTCATCTGTAAAAACAGTGAAGATTCAGTGAGATGCTTTGGTATGTTCTAGTTTATATAGGTTCATAATAAACACACTTCTCATTTCCCACACCATGTATGAGATCCATCTGCCCCCCAAAAAAGTGTTCTCAGTGGAAGGTCTCCAGTCTGCCCTGGATGCCTCTAGTGACAAGGAGCTCACTACTTTCTGTTGAGTGATATCTGTTCCCTGTAGCTTCTTCCTTGGTCCTGGTCCTACTCTGTGAGGCCTCAGGCACTGGAAGCCTGTGAGCCTGCTGTCTAGAGGCCATCATCAGCCAGCCCACCAGCCTTGGGCACTCCTGTCAGGATGGGGACTGCCAGGATCCTTTAGAAGGTGGACCCAGGTGCCAAGCTCGAGCCTGGTCCTGGTGGCCTGGCTGGACCCTGGAAGAGAGACTTTTATCTCCCTGTACTGGGAGCACTGAGCTATACCCCCTGCCTTACTTATTTATGTAGACACAGTCCATCTGAATTGTGCAGGCTGGGCTTATGCAGTCTTCCTGTCTCAGCCCCCCAAGTAGCTGGGGTTATAGGTACATGCCACTATGCCTGGCGAGAGTTTTTGTACCTGAACATTTTTCTTCTGGGAAATGCAGCTTGAGAGCTCATCACTGAGTTGATGAGTGTGTAGTAAAAACTCTGTCTTTCAGGACCTGCTATTTTATCAGTACACGTTTGCAGTACATAATGACTTCATTCTTTGTGTGTACATGTATACAACAACACATCTTAGTTATTTTTCATCCCCTTTCTCTTCTCCTTCCCTCTCTTCCCTTCTCTCCTTTTCTTGATCTTCTTTACTTTAGCAAAAGAGCCATCTCCCTATTTCCTGCTATCTTTTATTTAGCTCTTTATTTATGTTTTGGGTGTCTCAATATATAAGCTTTGTGTCTGATTTATTTCACTTAACGTTATGGTCTCAAAGTACATCATTTTCCTATAGAATTCTCTATTCTTTAAAAATATCTGCTACTGTGAAGACAATTCTACTTCTACTTTCCCGCTTTTCTGCAAATTATTTTAATTCTTCACTGACAGCAGAGCAGCTATAGCTATAACTAATTAAAAATGAGGTGCATTCTTTCACAAATGCACTCCCCCAATGCACCTGTTTCCCCTGCTCCTTGCCCCTTTCTGACTTCTCTGGGTACAGGGTTTAAGAATTGTCTGCATCATTCAAAGACAATATTTTTTATGGTCTACTTAAATTTTTTTCTTTATGGACTACATGAGCTCTCAAAAATAATGGCCTCTCATAGTGTTTTTATCATCTGGGCATACCCTGACTTGCATAATCCCTCCTCTGATGCTGGATGTTTAGGTTGTGTCCTGCTTTTCACACCCTACTGTAAATAATGACGTGATAAACATCTCCACTTGGGGAAGGGCCAGGCAGCCCCTCCTTCAGGCCAGAAAGAGCTATGTCAAGTGCTCTCAGTGACCAAGGCACCTTGCAGAGCACAGCTGGGGAGACAGGTGTGTGACAAAGGAGTGGGCTGAGTGCTCTGCAGACAGGAGCTGCACTAGGAGGATGGAGCAGTTTGAACCTCACCCTGGGACTTGGCGTTTGCTCTTTGGGATTTCATCTGGCTGGTGTCTTAGGGTTGAATAGACGAGGTCTACCTTCTGGACATTGCTGACGATGTGGAACCCATGCATTTTTATGAATGGGATCTGAAGCAGGAAGGGATGAGTGAGCCCCATCCCTGGCCCTGAGTGAGGAACAGTCCTGTCCTCAGGAAGATGGTGTGGATATCTATTAAGTAGTTACAGGGCGTAGGGAAGGGAGGTGTTAGAATTGGGGAAGAATCACTTTGGCGGATTTGTAGTCTAAAAAGTTCTTGCCTTTAAGCACATCACATGGTCTGAGTTACCCCGGCTCTGGCCAGGAGCTGTGTGGTGCTGGGAGGTGCGGGAGGTGTGGGTTCAGCCTGGAGGAACACTGAGGCTCTGGCCAGCTGAACCATTCTCAGACAGAGCTGGCTAACGTTGGATCCAGAGAGTAGTCTGGCCTAGAAGTAGGATTTCTGCCCAGGCTGTGGCCGCTGAGCTGCTTTTGTTTTATGCTTTGGGTCATTTAGATACAAGCTAGATCAATAATCTCCTTGTGTTGTCACAGACTGTACAACTTCAAGTGTCCGATGCTAGTTGGATAAAACAAAGCTGGCCGGTCTATTCAGCAGGTCCTCCCTGAGCCAAGCCTCCTCCCCCAAATCTCTGGATGTGCGATTTGTTCAATTCAGCCAGAAAATGGTCCACAAAGGGCAGGATTTGGGCTGGGTGCTGGGTTTGGGGACAGAACCAGGAGTCAGACTCATCCCTACCTTCAGGGGAGCCCTGGTCTGTGTGGAACAGGTACATAGGAGGCAGTGGCCGCATGGTAGGAGGGCCCTCGGGTGTTGGGCTTGGAGCCCAGACATCCTGGCAGCCAGTAAGGCTCACGGGGGCTGCCTGTATCCTGCCTGCTTTCCACAGTACCTTAGCACCTGCACACTGCCGGCCACAGAGGAGATTGTCGGCTGATATTTGTGAAATGAATGACTAGAAAGCACCTAGCCCAGCCTGGGTATGTGTGTGGAGCGAGGGTATGGCAGCACTTAGGCTTACCTGGCAGAAAAAGTCCTCCCTGCTCTCACTCTTCCCTCCTTCTTTCCATCTGTCCCTCACTGCACCTCCGCAGGACCTGTGCTGGTACCTGGTATACAGAGGAGTTCATGTGTGCACACAGGGAGAACCTAGAGCTCTGCTCTCACCTGCCTCTTCCTGTGGTCCCATTTGAGCCAGGGGACACTACTGCCCACATCTCCAATCCATGCCTGTCACTCAAGGGCTCCTCTGGGGACAGGGCCAGCACAGGGGACAGCTTATGGACTGCAAGTGACCGCACAAGAGGAGGCCCAGTTGAAGGCTCCAGAAGATGGGGCCAGGAGGGCCTAGTTTTAGCTGAAGAGCGTCTGGGAGAACATCCCATCCTGGCCCTGGTGCTTCCCCTGAACATGCGTTCTCACCAGCTTGCCCTCTCTCTTCTACCATTGAGGACAAAGTGAGGAGGCCCTCAGCAGGTGCTGGTGACTTGCTCTGGGACCTCGAAGCCTCCAGACTGCAAGGACTCGCGTTTCTGTTCCTTACACATTCTTGGTGCCCAGTGTTTTGCACAACAGACTCAAACAGCAGGTGAGTGGAAGGTGTTTGGAGGTTTGCTCCATGTCAGGACTTGGGGCCAGACCCTTAGGGACAAAGCAGGCAGAGTCCAGCTTGAGCCTCTGCAGTGCTATGCTCCTAATTGGCTGGGTGGCCCTGGGTGCACTGCCTTCATGTGGCCTCCGTCCCTTCACTGCAGCATGGGAATGAAGGGGCCACCTCGGGAGCCTGACAGCCCTGCAGGGGCCTGGTGCTCAGAAGGGAGACTCATGGGCTGTGTATGTTCATGGTATGGGCCATGTGGTCTCAGTGGGCTGGGCCGCTTCACAGTTCCCATGGTTAGTTCTGCTTGACTTTACAGGCAGAACCTGACCTCTTGCTGCCTTCCCTACTGTCCTCTGTCCTCCACCTCTACCCCAGCCTCCCTGCCTCCATCCCTGCAGCAGGTCCTATTCAGATAAAACCTCCCTCTCTCCAGTGGGTGCTACTTCACCACATTACAAGCCACAGTGTCTACATTGGCAACAGTACATAGCCCTCCATTATTCACTCTAACCTCATCTTGTCCTGCCCTCCCTGTCCCCTTGCCACACAGGCCTCCTTATTTGTCCTCAGATATCCATACCCGTGCCCTTGCCTCAGGACCTTTGCATTAACTGCTGTCTGCTTGGAAGGCTCTTCCCCAGGTCACCTCCTGGCTTGCTCTCTCCCTCTGTTTGCTGATTGACTTGCTTTAAGTGCTCCGCAGAGTTCCTGTTCCCGTCCCTGCTTTGTTTTTCTCCTCAGCACCCATGAGCCACAGATGTACTGTTTGACCTCTTTGTTTGCTATCTGTGCCACCTATGAGAACATTAGCTCTCGGAGGGCACAGTTCTCTTTTCCTCCCTGCTCTGTGCCCAGGACCTGTACCACACCTGGAACATCATAAACGCTCTATAACTCTATGTCCAGTGAATGCAGGTGGTGTGTGTACACCACTCGGAACTTTGCCTGCGCACAGAGAACTCCAGATAAATTGTCAGATTCAGAGAACCCAGCGGCCCCTTGAGTGTTTACTGAGTGCCGCTATATGTCAGTGCTGGGCCACTCTCAGCAGCACCCCGTACTCTGACCCTGCTTCTGGTGCAGGAGGCGTCCTGTGGGCTTCAGGAGTGGTATGCCAGAGGCAGTCCGCTACAGACATGGACCGGCAGTGTGATGTTACTCCCTGCATGGCGGGGATAGGCACATGGGATCTCTGGTGGCGAGGGCTCTCCCTGGAGTGGGTGCTGTGCAGACACCTCTGTGGCTGGTCCACTTCCCTGTCAGCTTTCTGATCCACTGCACAAGAGTGGGCGCAGGACGTCAGTGAGAAGAGAGGGTGACCGGGAATGGGCCACCCCAGCTGGTTTTGAGCTGACCCTTCCTCCCTCAAGAGGCATCTGGAGCCACATTAAGCAACCTTTCTCCTCAATGGAGCCATAAATCATAGCTCCTTGTAAAGGCCAGGCCTGGGGCCCCAGTCCGGAGGGAGTCACAGCTCAGCCTCAGAACTCTGTCCTCCTGACCCCAAGGCTGCCATGGAGTTGGGACAGCCAGTGGTTCTGGAATTCCAGTCTTGGGCCAGTGTGGCCAGTGATTCCCTGACACCCTCTTCTGCAGTAGCCCCCTTTTAGGAAGGATGGCCCACTGCAAGGGCGGAAGAGGAAATCGAGGCCCAGAGTGGTGAGGGCGACTCCATCTTCCACCACACCATGACTCATCGCTGGGCTCTGGAGGGTTCCTGGGACCGAAGAAGCATGGTCTGTGAAGTGAGTGGATGGTGTGGAAGGACACAGGGTGACGTTTGGCCTGTGTCTGCCTGGCGCCCACAGCCCTTCCCTAGCTGCCAGCAGCCCCTGCTCACATTAGCAGCCCAGGATATCCCAGTGAGTTGGGTTTGGGTTTGTTCAGTGGAGACTGGCCTGAGCCAGGATTTAGGAACCCACAGAACAAGGCAGGCCCAAGGCCTTGAGTTACGGGGCCCAGGAGACAGGCCAGAGGAACAAAGTGGGGACTGTCACCTAGGCTGAGATGAACCATGCTCCAGCCTGAACTGGACTGGTGGGAGTGGGCACGGAACAGTGTGGAGAAGGGAGACTTGGAAGGTGTGAGAGGCAGTTCCTTGGCTTTGAATTGCCAGTGAATCAATGTTGTTCAAACCCTGGCTGCAATTGATTACCAGCTATGTGACCAGGGCAGGCTACTGAAATGGGAGTGTTACAACGTGTCCTTTATGTGGCCAGAGGCCATACGTGGCCCTGAAAAGATCTTAGAGCGGTCTGTGCACACCTCACTGCTCAGAAAACATTGGCTGTCACTCTTGGTTGGTAGGTGACAGAGGGGGTGTCTAGCACGAAGCTGAGTATCTGGAGGTTGGGGAGGGGCAGGTTTGGAGTTGGTGTGGGAGGTGGGGGTCACCTGAGGGGCGTCTGATGGAGGCGGGGAGGCCTTTCTGGGGGTGGCCAGGCCTGTTAGCAGTGGTCTCCCTGGTCCCTCTGAGCCAGGAGACTAATGGCCCCACACATGATAGGTCTGCCTTTGCGATCCGCAGATTGCTTGTATTTGGCCACTTGGGGTTCCTGCATAGGAGAGGGGAGAGCCTCAGTGATCGACATCACCGCCATCATCATCACGATAATGGCAATGATAACAACTACCATTCGTGCTGGGATTCACATTTTACGAAGTGCCTTCTCATCCATTACTTCATTGGGAACACATGGTTCCAATAGCAGGCAGAGGATGCATTGCTCTTGGGTCCTAGGGGGCCCACTCTTCTGAAAGTCTGTTTCAAATAATAATGCTGCTGCGCATTTTTATAGCGCTTTGTACTTTGCAAAGTGCCCTCACGTCCACGCTTCACGTGGCCCTCACTACGGCTCCTCATGCAGCCCATCAAAAATGACAGAGCATCTCGCCTGACAAATGCAAATCTAAGGCCCAAGAATTCCAGTGTGAGGACTCCCAGCTTGTGAGCTGGATTTAGGGGCCTTCCTGTCCAGTCTAGCCTCCCCTACCGGCCAGGCCTCCTTGTTATGGGAGCAGCTCAGCCACTGTCCTGCTGGGGGACAGGAAGCCCACTCCCCGTGTGGAGCAGAGATTGGTCACCTGCCGCTGGTCCTAGAAACACAGCCCAGCCGAGATTGGAAGTCATCTTCCCTGGGGTACAACCCTCCATGATGCTGTCATGTGATCCGGCTGTCCCCGGCTCAGTCCTGTCACTAGGGTCCTGTGTGGGTACCCAGATCTCCCACATTAGGGCATGTCCAGAGGCTCCACAGAGAAAAGCAGCCTGGATACCATGTGGTGCAGAAAGGAAGCTGTGGGGTGTGCCGAGAGCCTGCGTTTTGCCCAATCCTGGCCAGCAGCCCCTTCTCTAGGCCGCCTTGAACCAGGGGCTCCCCTGGGAGCTCATGTCCTGCCCGGCCCCTTCCCTTTGAGAGACTTGCTGGGCCTGTGTATGGTGGTTTGGGGAGCCCAGGAGGCTGGGCATTTGGGGCATTTTCAGTGTTGGGGGTCATTACTAATGAAAGCCAGCCATTGTTTGTTGGAGAATTTTGTTCCAAGACAGAGCAAAGCACAAACACTTAGCAGGGCAAATGGGTGCCCACAAGGGGCCCAGCGTGCCTTTGCAGCCCCCTTTTGCTCCTCCCTTTTCATTGGCTGCCACCACAGTCGCCCCAGCCTATCCTCCTCCCAGCGCACATCACTCCTCCTCCAGGAAGCCTTCCCAGGCAGCCGTCGTGACTGGGCGCGGGGCTTTTTCTAAGCTCCCACAGTTCTAAGTTCCCACAGGCATCTCCCTGTCACTATTTGCCTACCGTTTCCCTCATTCTTGGGAAGTGTGAGCATTTCTGACGTGGCACCATTTCCTGCTTGTCTCTGAGCTGAGGCCGGGCAGTGCTGAATGCACACAGATACACGTGTGCATCTGTTCAGTCCTGCCCCCTGTTGAGGGGACATTGCTCAGGGCTGCTTGACAGACTGCCTGTGGGTGATTTCACACATGGCTCTGCTAACTGTAACCACTCCGCCTGGCTGGAACTGTGCTTTGATTTGCAGTGACTCCCTGTGGAGCCTCCCCTCCCAGTGAACCTGAGCTCTGCCTGCCGAGAGCACCACCTCCCTGCCCAGCCACCAGGGGGCGAGACGGAGTGCATCTGTGCTGAGCTCCTGCTGGGGTCTCCGCTGGGAGTCTCCATGGAGCCCTGGTGAAGCCCTGTACCTGCCCCTTCCCAGGCCATCCCCGGGCTCCCCTTTCCACACCATAGGCCCCAGTTGGGTTCAGGGAGCTCTGGTTCAAGTCACCTCCTTCCTCTGCCCTTCCCTCTGCTCACGGGTCTGAGGAGGCATTTGAGGGTGCAGTGTGAACTTTGAAATCAAGTCCATTTTCTTCTTCCTAGTGTGGCCAGGAGCCAGTTGTGCCCTCTCTAAGCTGCCTCCTCAGCTACAGGTGCGAGAATCCTCAGCTCTGGGTTGCTGTGACAGTTAGAGGAAATCATGTGGTGAAGGGCTTGGTGCCCTGCCTGGTGCAGAGTAGGTGCTGAATGAAGGAGAAATCAGGCTGCCCTTGCTGAGAAGCAGTGGCTGAGGGTGAGAGAGGCTGGAGTGGCTGGGGCAGAACAAGTCAGAAAGCTGGCTGGAGGTCTGGAAGACAGAGAGAGGCAGTACATCCCTGGCCTCCCTGAAGTGAGGCCCTCATGCCTTTCAGATGTTCCCCACTTGAGGTGTCTGGGAAAGAGGTATGGCTCCTTCCACGCTAATGAGACAGCTCCCCAACTTGGAGAAGCTCTGGGAAAGCCTGAAGTAGATGCGAGGAGCTTCTCAGCCGGGCAGGACCATTGTGGTCTCTTGGCCGAGTCTCTCATGTTAGCTGAGGCAAAGGGGCTCAGAGAGGGGAAGAGGCTTTCCCAAGCCATCCAGCAGAAGGGAACAGATCTGGGTCCTTCTGTGTAGGTCCTCAGACAGCTAAAAAACAAAAAAAGCCAGCAGCTGGCCTGAGCCCTATGACTTGAAGGGCTGGTTCTCAGTGCTTGTTATCTTTCTGTCATCGGTCCTCACGCACTTCCTTTGAGGTGGGACCTGTTGCTTCCATTTTTGTGTGACAACCTGAGGCGCAGAGTAGCCTTTCTTAGGGTGGCACAGGTGGTGAGTGGGTCCGGCTCTTGCCTCTGCCTGGTGCTGCCTTGGGGTTGGGATTCAGCGTTGGCAGCAGGCAGGGATGGAGCATTCCTGTGTGTCCTCCGCTCCGGACAGCCTAGGGTGGCCTGTGGGGTGACGTCCTGACCAGGAGTGAAGATGCTCACCAGCTCACTGTGTGACCTTGAGCAGGTCCACTGGCATCCCCGCAACTGCAAGGTCCTGAGGGGTTACGGGTTGCTGGACTGCTCTGCAGCCAGCCTTTCCCAGCACTGCGAAGCTCTCCTCTCTGTGCTTCGGAAACATCTCCTTCCCTTTCCTGGGCCTCCCTCTTCCTGAGGCCTTCTCCAGGGCTGTCCCCAGCATCTTCCTGACACCCACAGCAGTGCCAGCTGGGCAGTAGTAAACTCTGCTCTCTGCCAATTATAAATCATGTTCACCCTGTTATGATCCCCATCCCTAGGAGGGAAACTGCTGTGCACATGGCCAGGATGGAGGTCCAGGGTTCCGGCTCCTGTGGCTCCTGGGTAGCTTCTTTTGACGGCCCCCCTCCCCGACCTTCTTCCTGCCCGGGGAGAGAGGACAGGCAGTCCAGATACAGTGGTACAGTAGTCAGAAGTGAGCTTGTCCTGAGGCCCCTTTGCTGAGCACCGTGGATGTAGCAGCGAGTGACTGGTGGGGAGCAGGACATGTGAGCAGCACCAGGATGTCCTGTAGCAGGGGCACAGGGAATTCACCTTTTCCTTTCCTATAGAAGACCTTTGGGGCCAGGACCTACACTGGACTTTCCCATGTCATGTTTGTTATTTTATTATTCATTGAGACTATTGGACTGTGTGCCAGGAGCCATGTTAGCCCTGGGCAAAAGAGCTCCATCCCCTCCTCAGGCTGCTTCCCAGCGCATCTTATAATGAGGGTCAAGAGTATAATGGTAACGCAGGATGGTGAATGCTAAAGGAGCCTACAGGGAGCCAGCAAATACCCTAGATTGGAAATGGGCACTGAAGGATGAATAGGAGTTTACTGAGCAGACACTAGGAAGTAGGATTAGCGGGAGAAACAGTGTATGTAACAGCATGGTGGTTTTTCAAAAGAGTCACCACATGGGGAATGGTGACCAATGGTGGCTAGAGGGGTAGTTGAGGCCCCATGGAGCTTAGTGCACCAGCAGGGAGAGCTGGGCGTGACCAGAGCCTCAGTTTAGCCAGGTACTGGTGGTTCGAGGTTGTGTGGCTCATTGAAGGCCAGTGAGGAAGCTGGGAACACAGCCAGGGTAGTCCCCAGGCTGGAGGTGCTATGATAGGGAGCAGGAGGGGTGGAGACGGGGCATATATGGATAAGCTGCCCAGGGAGAGGGGCTTAACTCACTGATAGTTGTGCCTGCTTCCAACTGTGGCAGACTCGGCAGGGTTCATCCAGGTGGTCCTTGTGCCTCATACACCATCGACTGGGGTCACTTTGGTGGTGTTCAGCTGGTCTGGTGGCGGGTGGAGGACTGATGGCTCACAGGCTGATGCCTGGGCAGGGCCCTTTTTCCCTTCTTCCTCTCCAGCAGGGAGGTCAAACTGCCATGGTGGCCAGGACTCTGGGAAACCAGGAGGGAAGCCACTGGTCCTCGTAAAGCCAGGCTCAAGGTCAGGCACAGCCTCACTTTCTCATCAGCTGCCCTGTTCCAGATTCAGAGGAGGAAACCCCAACCTACCTCTTAACAGGAAGTGTCAGATTTGGAGCCCTCTTTACTCCCTGCCCCCAGACCCTATTGGAGACATCTGAGCCCCTGCAGGGACTAGGAGGTGGAATTGTACCAGTACTGGGTGTCAGCCACGCGGTTAAGAAACAGCTCTGTAGCACAGATTTGAATCTGCCCTATTAGCACACACCTCACCCTCACCCTCACCCATCACAGACAGCTGGGTCTGTCTGTCTTGCATACATCCAGTTCATTAAGAGTTTAAGCCGGCCTGTTCAATGCCTGTACAGGCACCGGTGCTCCAGCCACTAGCACATACCCTGAGGCCCCTTGCCTTAGCCCAGGGCTGGCCCAGCACACCAGTTTGTGATCTCAACTCGGCCGTAGTGCTGTCTGCGGAATTATGTTGAGAAGGAATCCGAGCTCCCCAGAAAGAAATGGTGTGATCTGTTAGTGATGTCTGCTTTGTCAGAGCACGGGAAGTGTAGCATCGCCATCCCCTAGCCCATTGATTCTGTCATCCTCTTTTTCTTAGCACTTTCAGGACCACTGCCCTCATTAGGACCATCAGCTGCTCCAGTCTAGTCCCATATACCCAGGGGACTGCAGATTTGCCTCTGCTGGGCCTTTTGGAAGCCTGCCTGTGTGCCCTGCCTCCTGACCCCTCACTGTACACCTAGGCCTCAGACCCAACGACGCTCGGTGTCAGCTTGGACAGCAGCCTCCTGTGGCTGCCGGTACCCATGCTGGGCTGAGGCAGGCTTTGGAGTGCTAACACTGGCCCTTATCAGCCTCACACCACATGCCTAACGTCATCATCTCCGCTAGCCTCTCTGACCCCGTTCTCCACTACGGAAGGTTTAATTGTTGCAAATGGAATCCGTGTTCTACAGAAGTCCAATAAATCTGCAGTCTGTCTTTCTGGTAATCCATCACAGATTGCAAATCGCACGAGGAGAAGTCTATAAGATATGTTCTTCATGTCTAGTATGTTGGGTTATTTTCATGTCTTGTGGTTTGAATTTGGCCACTGTCATTTTAGAGGAATTTCCTGCCATCTGCGTTCAATTGAATTTTCTCACAGATTTGTGCTTGCTTGTAAATACGAGGGGCTGGCAGAAAAGGGAGCTTTGTTCTTGGTGACATTTCAGAAAGCTGTTTGTGCAGCTTCGCTGGCCGATCTGCAGCCTGGCCCTGGAGGACTGGGGTGAGGAGAAGGTGCTTCTGGCCTTGGGATGTAGCCCTTCCCCTGCAGGGATAGGCTGCCAGGTTCTCTGCTCCTCTTCCCCTTTCCCGCGTCTACCCAGCTCTGCTCATCTAGTGCATGGCCAGTTACCGGGATGTGTGCATTTGCCTAGCTCTCTGTGCCTTCTCTGTTTTGCTGGCGGAAGGAAGACAGTCCGGTGAGAGCAGCCCTAATCCCTGAGGGGCCAGTTCCCAGGAGTTAGTTCCGGGCTGAACCCCTGGTAATAGGGAGACGTCACCAGCCATGGGCCAGGCGTGGCGTGACCCAGGTTTGGGCTGCAGCTCTGCCATAACTCACAGTGTGATCTTAGACAAATTACTTGTGCCTCAGAGCTCAGGATCTCACTATAAAATGGATTATTGATTCCTACCTCGGTGGTAAGGTTTGAGCCACTGCACCTGGTCTTTTAGTGGTGGTTCTGCATCTTGGCAGACGCTTACTGCCCACCTGCTGTGTGTCAGGCCCTCTGCTAGGCATGGGAAATAAAAGAATGAATAACAAAGATGTGATCCTCGGCCAGGAAGACCTCACTGTGTGGACCAGTGATCTCCCAGGTGCAGGAAGAATGGCATTCCTATTAGGAAACATGTCACTGTTCATATAATAGCCGTGATGATCCCACAGGTGAGGCACTGTTCCCAGTGCTGCACATCTTTCGGTCTTCCCAGCCATGAGACAGGTGCTCTGCTTATCTGCCTTGTAGGGGTGAGGAAACTGAGACACAGAGAGGTTACTTGGGCCACCCAAGGCTGTGCACATAGCATATAGGTGTATACGTGGCAAAATGGGAATCCGTTTACAAGTGAGTGTATTTTTTCCTAATAGGTATTAGAGATTGAAAAAGTTTGGAGACTGCCATCTAGAGCAGTGATTTTCACACTTCAGTGGGCACAGGAAGAGTCACAAGGTGGCGTTAAGGTGCAGACCTTGCCCTCCCCTCGGGGCACACAGGAAGTGTAAGCAGGTGACAGGCAAGCAGGGAACTCCTGGGCTCCTGATCTGGAAGTTCAAGTGAGCCAAGTTGGCCTCAGTTCATTGCTTTCAGCCATCTTCATCCCCGCTGGAAATGGAGCTCCTTGAAAAGGTGGCACCACTTTCCCTCGCATTTCTCTTCCCCTTCCGGTCTGAGCCCACAGTGGGCTTTCACATCCCGCTGTGCTAACAGTGCTCTGTAGAGGTCACCACTGACCCCATGTTACCACGGTCTCCTCTGTCTGCCCATCACTGGGCTATCCCGCTCCTTTCCAGGCCCCTTCCTGGGGCTGCCTCATCCCGGAGACCTGAACACTTCCTTGGTGATCCTGAGGTAGGAAGGATAAAAGACATAAAGATGGGTGAAAAGGGGGCAAGGACAATCTTAATGTTAACTTTGTACTTTTAAGAAAACTGCAGCTTCAAGACACAGTGTTACCCAGGGTTCAAATGCCTCTCTTCCCCTTGGTAAAACTCAGTCCCCAAATATCCAAGAATCTTAAAAGGTGCAAGAAGCCTGTAACTTGGGCCAATGCCTTTCTCCTGCAAATTGAGCCTGTGCTTTTCCTCTGATGCTATAGATTGACACATTCCACAGACTGCCACCCTCTAGGAAATACCGCACCTAATTGGGTCCCACTTCAGACAAATGCAAATGTTGTGCATGCTAACCCAGCCCCCCATTGTAACCTGACAGACACTAGGAATATCTATCTCAGAGCATCCGTCTTGGGAACACCCCCAAGGCCATGGAAATGATCACAGTCCTAGACTGTCATGCACCTCTCTGGTGGGGGGGGGTCCACACCCCATTTTCACTGAAGTGTGCTGTTTTGATTTTTTGTTTTTTTTTGTTTTTTTTTTTTTGGTACCAGGAATCAAACTTGGGACCTTGCGCTTGCCAGGCAGATGTGCTGCCACTGAGCTAAATTGAGTGTGTACTTCTTTGACTCTGCCTGGTAAATCTGTCTGTGTCTCCCACTGATGAGTCCTGCAGTTGTTTTCCATGATGAGTCATGAACCTACTCTGGCTGTGGTGAGTCGAGGTCTGCATCTTCACTCTGGGGGACCTCCTTGGGTCCTGTCTGGTGACAGTCTCATCCAGGCTACGGCTTTGAGGAACATGTGTTCGTTGATAATGCCCAGATCTGTGCCCACTCTGACTTTGACGAAAACTTGGGCCTAAATCTTCCTGTGGCCATCTGGGTGACAACCCAGATTGAACGTGTTCAGAACTGAATTAGGGTTGTCTTAGCCCCAGGCCTACTCCCCTCCGCCCTTACCTTCACCTGGGTTCTGCCTGTCTGTCTCCTCCACCAGGATGTCAGCTCTGTGTGGGCTGGAGTTGTCTATTTTGTCCACTGCTCCGTCCCTAATACCTAGAGCAATGCATGGCACAGAAGGCTCAGTGGGTGGTGAGTGAATGGATGGATGGGGGGTCAGGGTACTTGAATATGAATTGCCAGGCTCACTTGTGTAGGTGACCAGCATTGCTCCTGTTCTCATCCAAAGCCAGGTGTTCCACACAGAAAGCTCTTGTGTCTGCCCTCTGGCAGGGGTGGTAGGACATGGGCTGAGCGAAAACTAAACCCAGTGTCCCATGGCATGCTAACCTGAGGGCCTGGCCTGGGTGGAGATTTCTTCCGTGGTGGCCTTCTATCCTCCTCACCCACCACTGGCACGGGAAGGCTGGGGCCAGGGTAAGTCAGGGCAGGGATGAATGCACTGGGAGGGTAGGCATGGCAGAGGCCAGACTCCCTCCACCCACCAGGACCTGAGTCACAGCTGGCCTCAGCCCACGCCCCTGGCATCAGGGATGTCCATCTCACCCTGATCCTGTCCCTGGTGACAAGCAGTGTCTTCCTGGATCGAACACCTGCAGGCGCACCTGGGCAGGTGGGAGATGAGGTGTTCTATGGGGCTTGTGAGGACAGTCAGGCAATGGGAAAGAAGGGAAGGAGAGCAAGAAGAGAGGGAGGACAGAAAGACTTGGAGAAAGAACCACTTGCTGAGAACAACAGAATGAGAGTCGGAGACCTGCAGAAAGACACCAAAAGCCAGAATGGAGATGTCCAGAGAGAAAGAAACAAGGCACAGAAAATGGGGAGGACAGAGACTTGGACTGTGGTGTGGGCTTGTTTATGAACACTTCCATGGAGGTCATGGGAAGTAAGGGTCAGGGAGCAGGTCCTGAAGCACCACTCTGCTTTTGCATCTCTAAGGGGGCCTGATGAGACAGCATTTCCTGCTTGGGGTAGCCAAGAGGATTGCTGATTACAGAGCGGAATGGATGGCTAACTCATGGGGCTCACTCCTCCTTCTTTCTCCCCAACACCTCAGTGTGCAAGGAAGACACACTTGCTATGGGGAGGCCCTGGGCGCCATAGGCTAGAGGTGCCTGCAGGTGGGCACAAGACCTGAGCATCACCAAGGCTGGCAGCATCACTGGGGAAAGGAAAGGTCCCTGGGGGCACAGAGCCTGGCACAAATGGGCACCTAGCAAATGTTGGATAAAGGGAGGGACCAATGGGGCAACAAATGGATAAAGACTCAGACCTTAGGGTTTTGCTGCTTCTTTTTCCTAGGGGAGCTAATGAGGAGGAGGAAGGACCAGCGTTGACCACTTGCTGTGTGTCAAGCATAGGTTGGCGTCCTTACACATAGGGACACGACACATTGACGGAATAGCCCCATTTTACGGGTGGAGACACTAAGACTGTCAAGAGTGGAAGTGGCCTATCTGAGACCTAAACCCAGGGTGTCTGACCCCTTCAGTCTTTCCCTTCTACCACCTGCCCTGCAAAGGGCACCACCAATACTCCGACCTCATTTGTCTGGAGAGCTCTGAGGGACCCGTGATTGTCTCATTTGCCCCGGTCCCTGACACCCATCAGTACTCAGAGCCCGGGGCCTGGTGTCCCCTCCATGTCGAGTAATTACTGAATGAAGTGGGGGGCGGCACTCCGTTTACCAGCCCCTTGGTACCCAAGAGCCAGCTGCCCCACCCAAACCCACTTGAAGGCAGTGTCACAGGGATTTGGGGCTCACTGCGTGGCCCCCCTGGTTGGACGTTTCAGGAGGGCAACACTGGGAAAATGTTCTTGGAAATTATGTAGTTAATTCTGTGTTTTTGTTTAGGCCGGCCTGGGAGTGGGGCCCCTTATTAGTATCAGTTTGGAAAAAAATACTGAGCCATTCACGGCCAACTGCTTAATAGTTTTCATTGGATTAATTTTAAAATGAGAACCTTGTTTCCCTTATTTAATAGTAGAAAACGATTTCCACGTTCTGCCCAATAACAACCTTGGTTATGGGCTCTCCACAAACAATATGCACATTAAAAGCATCTCTGTGCCCAGATGTGGAATGAATAATTTTGTGCAAGCTATTTATTATACGCATACGATGCACTTAAACTTTTCTTTTAATTTTTATTTTTTTACTGTCGTGGTGACAGATCTAGCCCAGAACTGGACTGTTAAATGGCTCAGACTGGTTATTTCAGACTATGAAAAAAAATGGAGTCACAATTTACAAATGCCATAGGGCTAGAAGGAAATTGCTAATTCGTTCGGCCCAGCATCCAGTGCTCCCTAGGCCAATGCTCAGTGCCTGAGAGCGGGTGGCCAGAGGGTTTAAGAGAGGCTGTACTAATCAGGGCAGTGCCAGCCCCAAATAAGTGTGCACCTGGGGAAAGGATGCCATGGACAGACGGGTGAGGGAGGGACCCCAGCTCTGAGGACTTGTCCTTCTCCTGAACGCCCCTCTGTTCATCTTTCCCTGGGAGCATTATTTATCAGAAACCTGCCTCATTCCAGATGCTGAAAAATCTTCAAAATACTATTTTATTCTAGCTTCGACAGAACATTACACCACTTAGACGTCTCATGATCCCATTAGGTTGGTGATGTGTTCCAAGTCCACTGATCTCTTCCTGGAGTGTGGTCCTTTTTATGCACTTATGTTTTTAATCTTAGATTCATAGAATTGGATTGAGCTGTCTTCTTTGGCCCACTTGTACGCCTGCCTATCTTTCTCTCTGTCTCTCCGTCTTCTCTTCACTCATCTCAATGTGATGAACTCCTCCAATCATGACTTTGAACACTAACAAAATACGTTTACCCACAAGCTCTTCCTGGTGTGTCTTCCTGCTTTTCCAGACCGAAGGTGAGTGCTTTATGGAATTTTGCTGCTCCTCCTTCTCCTCATTTTTTCCCCCCAGTACTGAGTCGCTAAATTGCCAGGTTAATCTCAAACTTGGAATCCTCCTGGCTCACCCTCCTGAGTAGCTGGGATTACAGGCATGTGCCACGACTACACCTGACTTAGCTATTTTGATTACACTTTTTATTAAGGTAAATCTTACATTTAGAAAGTGAACAAATCACAAATATGTAATGTAATGAATATCACCGTGAAAACAATACTTGGGTCAAGAAATGGAATTTACCATCACCTCAGTAGGTCCACTTACACCATCTCCCAGTCCCCTCCATGGTAACCACAGCCCTTACTTCTAGCCCCACAGGTTTATTGTCTGTTTTAGAACTTTATGTGGCTGGGATCATATGGTCATACTCTGCCTGGCTTCTTCCACTCAACGCTATTGTTTCTGAACCCTTTTTGTGCTGTTGTATAGCTCTGGTTTATTCATTTTCATTGATGTATAATATTACAACTTCTCTTTTCCACTGCTAGTAAACATTTGGTTGTCCCCAGGTTTTGAGGATGTACTGTAGAGATGTACCTGCGCATACCTTATGATGTACATATACTTGGGCTTTTGTTGGGTAACATATAGGAATGGGATTTCTGAGCTAGGGGTATGGGTGTGGTTATGTTTTAGGATATAACGCCAGAACTGTTTTCTAAAAGTTGTATACTTACAACTTCTCTTTTCCACTGCTAGTAAACATTTGGTTGTCCCCAGGTTTTGAGGATGTACTGTAGAGATGTACCTGCGCATACCTTATGATGTACATATACTTGGGCTTTTGTTGGGTAACATATAGGAATGGGATTTCTGAGCTAGGGGTATGGGTGTGGTTATGTTTTAGGATATAACGCCAGAACTGTTTTCTAAAATAGTTGTACCAGATTAATTCTCCCATCAGCAGAGTGGTGGTGTTAGCAAGGAAAGGATCAAGTAGAATATGCAGCATTATATACTCTACATGGTGGGTGACAGCAAGTCCTTCATTTTCACAGCTGTGTAAAATCCCACTGTGGTGTCATCCACTTCAGTTTGTGGGTATTTGGGTTGTTTCTGGTCTCTTTCCCTTTTTTTTCCTATTATGAATGTTGTTGCCATCTGTACTCTTGTCCACATTTTCTGGTTGATGGTAGGCAAGGATTTGCTAGGTTACTGGTTCTTGAACTTTGTCTGAGGACCTCTTTATACTCTTTAAATTTCTTGAAGCCTGCAGAAGACCATCTGCAGATGTGGGTTGTATCTGTGGCGTGCTAGTATATGTCTAACAGCTATCTCTCAGGATTGGGAGAACTGGCTAGCCTTTGCTGATTTCTGGCCCTTCTTTTGGGACCAGTGCTCTTGAGTGTCACTGAACTGTGATTTTCTGGGCTGAGGGACATGTGAATTCTTTCCAGCTGGTTCCCAGAGCAACCGACCACTGTTTTTCAAGGTACATGGATGTTTCTGTCCCCCATAACTTCTTCCACACTTGTCCAGTCCATTGCTTTTTGCTTTTTAAGTGGGTGTAAAGTGATCACTTACTATGGGCTTGACTTGCATGTCCCTGTGGTCCCAGCTTCCTTGGTGACTCATGAGAAAGCCTACCATGATCAGACTCCTGTCTTGTTTCAGCTTCATCTTATGGTCTCCTCCCTCCCAGATGGAACCTCTTGCCTCCAGGCCCTCATATACTCTGTGCCCTCTGAAGTTATTCCCCTCCAGGTCTGCATCCTGTGCCCTCCTGTTCAAGCTGAACTCCTCAGGCCTGAGCACAGGACTTGGTAGGTCTGTATTCATTTGATTGAATCAGAACTGCAAGGAGTCAGGTAGATTCAGATTCAAATCCCAGCTCTGGTGTTTAGCTTCTCTGTCCTCAGTTTCTCCTCTTGAGTACAGTGGAGATGATCATGGTTACTTCTGGGGGTCCTCATGAGGGAACTGAACGTGCTGCCTCATGAAGAGGGGGGTGGTATGGCTCTTCTCTTCTTGTTAGCCTGTGACCCCGGGGCTGTGGGTTGCAGGGTCTTCCTGTTGGGCAGGCAGTCCCTCAACCTACCCTGCTGCCCTGGCCTTCCGTCTTGCTCCCTGAGCTACACAAGCAGAGCAGGAGGTGCTCATCCCTTCCAGAAGCATTTTCTAGGCTCCTGGTATGTGTCAGCATCTTTCCCAGGTGTTAGGATTGATCACTGGATAAAACAGATCCACGTCCCCATCTTCCCGAATGTTCTCATGGGCAGAGACAGTAAGATGGGAAATACCAAGTGTGTTATTAATAATGAGTGCAATAGAGAAAGAATGAGCAGGGAAGGGAGACAGAGTGTGGGAGAGGAGATATGGCCTTTAAAGCACATTCAAGAAAGGTCTTAGCATTCATGATCTGACCTATGAGGGCTCCTGAAAATTCTGGAGGACCATTGCAGGTAGACTGCCCATAGTGTGTGCAAAGACCCTGAGGCCAGAATGTGCTTGCTGTGGGTGAAGTTAGACAGGAGGCCAGTGTGGCTGGTATGATTTTGATTGCTTTAGTCCATCAGCTCACTGACATTTGCTACGGACCTGTACCCGCCAAACCTGGTTTTGAGAGATAATGGTGATCACCTGAGACCAAGTGCTGCTTTGTGGATCTTACATTTTTGTGGAGGAGGCAAGCCATGAAACAGCAAATAAGCAAGACAGTCTTACCCTGCTCCTTTTCACTTACTGACCATGTTTATTATTTATGACTCATCTCCCCTCCTGGATGTGGGTGGGTGGGTCTGCTTTGTAGAGTAGCACTTCCCAAACATTGACACAAGCTCCAGGTATATCATAGGTGCGCAATAATATTTAATGAACAGTTAATGAAGATTACATCTGGTGGTATAAAAAGTGATGACCAAAATCAAAGCAGGCTGAGAGGCTGGAGGTAGATGGAGGTGGTGTGGTTTTAGCTGGGCGACCCAGGGGCCTCATGGGATGGCAGCAGCTGAGAAACTGAGCAGAGTGGATGGAGAGGTTGGAGTATGCCCAGGCAGCCTGGCCACAGTGGGACCTGGTGACTGGGTTGGCAGAGGGACAGAGGCTGGCCAGCTGACCCAAAGTGGTGCCTGGTAGAGACATTTCCCAGTCTGTGTGAGCTGACCCGAAGATGGATTGTGGTGTCCTCCCCAGCTTTGTCCCTTCTTTCCAAGCAACTTGTCCTGGGACATTCTGTGTCAGGAAAAGAAAACTGGGCTTGGCCCTGGGACTCCAGGGCTGGGCTCCCAGCTCACTGGATCACAGGCTGTGAAGCCCCTCCCAAGCGTCCTCTTCCTCATCTGTGACGTGGAGACTGTATGCACCTGCTAAATTGTCTCGGGGGCTTCAGACAGTGGGTTTAGAATGGCCTTGTTCCCACCTCGCCACATCAGGTGAGACCCCAGGAGTGGTATAGAGAGGGCTTTCCATGTGCTTACCCTTCTCAGTGTACCTGCTGTACTCATGCCAGTCCAGGGGTAGGTACCCTCCTTACACTGGTCCCTCAGGTTGTGGTACGGAAAGTGAGGCGGGGATAGTATCAGTATCTTGCTAGTCACACGGCTGGTAAGACCTGGCCTGTAGCTGTGAGTTATACTGCGTCCCTGACCATTAGCTCTGGATCTGCCTCGCCCCTCCTGTCCTGTGGCCGTAGCAGACTTAGGGAGGAGCTCATCAAAGCCACACTGCCTGTGCATTCCAGAGTCTGGCCATGGACCCTGGTCTCTGGGCTCCCAGCTTGTGCCCATCCATCCAGATTGGGCTCAGGTGACTTCACCCTGGGTTACCTGGAGGCCAAGAGCATCCTGGAGAGCCCCCGCCCCCATCATAATGGGCTATTTCCTGTTGCTCCAGTGGTTTGTTCCTAAGGCTTGCTGGGGCAAAGTTAAAGCTTTACAGAGCTTCTGCAAAGAAGAAACCTGAGTGTAAATCAGGGTTATGGCCAGGATAATAAAATGTCTGTTCCAACTGATACTTGACTCCTCAGCCCTCTTGATTCCTTCCATATGAAGCCTCTGCTTTGGGGCTCTTAGAGCCTGCTGGTCTTGTGCATTTAGGTACCCAGGGGTGGGAAGATAGGATCCAGAGGCCTCAGGCCACAGTCTGGAGTCTGATTATCCTGGTTGCTTGGCGATTTGATGATGATAGAACACAATTCTGCACACCTTCCCTGAGCACTCAGAAGTGTGTTGGGCATTAGGGCAGAGGGCTTCCTCATCAGTGTGGGTCCTGCATATGGGAACCAACAGCTATGGGCAGGGGCTGCAGGCAGGGGGATGACATCAAGTCTGAGATGAGGGGGGTGAGTGGTGTTAAAGCTGCAGGGAGAAGGATATTCTGGACCTAGGAAATGGCTTATATCAAAGACACGAGAGAGGATGGAGCTAGCTCGTGTGAGGCCGGGCAGACAAGGCCTAGAGTACAGAGGAAGGAGCGTTTTATTGTGGGGCATGCTTGGAAGGCTTCCTGGAGGAGGTGTCACTTGAGCTGGGTGATACAGGATGGAGAGGATGATGTCAGCACTTACATTAGCAAAGTCCTGTGGCCTGGAGAGGAGAATGGGTGACTTTGAGCGGTCCCCGCAGGGAATGACAAGGTGGGGAGAGGTCTGTGGCGGAAGTGGTGTGAGGCCAGGCAAGCTGATGTGCTCCACTGGCATCACCTAAAGGCTGTGCTGGGGAGGTCAGTGCAGGAGACCGGCTCCTACCCATGATGTCCACAAGTTTCCCTGACGCTCGCTTTCATCAAAGCTGCCCCGACCTAGCATTACAAGCCGCTGATGTTTATAATTACAGCATCCCTCTGTCGATTCCTGCTCCTCAGACTTCATTATCCTGATTGATTTGAGGGACCCGGGCTGTTTTAATGGGGAACAGAAGCAGGGGCAGCATGTGGCCTGACCTTGGGGAGCCCTGGGCTGCTGGGCTGCTGAAGCGTCCAGGCCTTGGAGTAGCCTGCAAGGCCCTGGGAGGGGGCAGGTGGAATGGACACTCAGTCAGTGGGAGCCCTGGGTCAGCCCAGGGGGTGGCACACAGGGATGAAACAGGTCAGCACTACCTGCTCCCTGTACCTTATCCTGCAGGGCAGAAATAGTGTCCACGCGCCTCCTCCAGGCAAGCTGAGGCGGCTTTCGGGTTTCCACCTGTGTTTCTTTTACTGACTGACTCTCCCTCTACCACCATCCATGTCTTTTTAGCTGAGGATCCTAACGCCCAGAGAGGGGAGCTGAATCTTGAATGTCACACTGTGATCTAGTAGTGGAGTTGAAACTCAGACCTGGGCTCTTCTGGAGGACTCAGCGTCCTCTGACCTTTCCTGCTTCCTCTGCACACCTGCTCGGGCACCTCTGGCAGGCACCGGGATGAGCTATACCATTACAGGATGAGCTCGCTTTCTGGGAACCACCAAGTGGGCACCAGTCATCTCTGTGGTGCCAGAGGGCGAGAGAGGCCAACCCAGGAGAGGAGGGGTGACAGGAGGACACGCTAGAAGGCAGGCAGTGGAGCAGTCCTCCCAGGCTTGGCATAGTTCTCCATGGGGATGGACTTTGCAGGCAGAACCCAGCATGGGCACAGCGGGCAGCCTGGCTTTGCTGAGGTACAGCAGCCCTTCTCATTTGTGGCAGGACTGGCGATATTTCCCAGGACTTTTTTTTTTTTTTTTTGGTAATGGGGTCCCAGGACATTCTTGTTTTGCTGATTTTTAGATTCGCAGTTCTGGGAGAGAAAATACTGCTCTTTGTCTAGATAGATAAGCTGGGCCAGGAGCAGCATGTGGGGCTCCCTCACAGGTCTGGCCCTGGGCAAGTCATGCCCCACGGGGCCTCAGCGTGAGAATTGGCAGGAGATGGTGGACAAGGATGGGTCTTGGGTCTTCCCAGGCCTGGGTTGCTGGACTGTGCTGGACTGTGCTGGACTTATGGGCCTTTGGCTTTAGGATTCTCCATGTACAAAGTAGGAGCAGAAATGTTTGATTCTCACCAGAGAGAAGCTGTTGACTGAATTCTTCAAGGCCAGGTGAGGAAAGGATGAGCAGGATTAGCAGGCTTGAGTTGAAAACATTTTTGTCCTGGTGGGGGGAAGAGGAATAGTGAACTCTGGTAGAGTGGAGGGAGCACGGAGCACGGAGCACTTTGCTCCTCATTCTTTTTGAGTCCCAAGGATGCTGGATCAGGCGCTTTGCTTCTGCTCTCAGAAAACCTCTGTCCCAGGAGTTTTGTGCTTGAACCTTCTATTGCTCACCACTGCCTCGGAAAAGCCACGGGCACTGTGACAGGCAGGAGGGCACTGGGTCAGACTGACCTGGGTTTGACTCGTGACTTGGTCCCTTCTGTAGGGAGTGCTTGGCCCAGGATCTGGTTCTGAGTGAGCCATCTTGGAAGTCCCAGCGTGCTGCTGGACAGCCTGGGGCTGTCAGAGCTCAGCAGCTGGGGAGACCCTGTGGAGCCAAGATGCCTGAATGCTGCTGGTTGTGGAGTCCCAGCTGGGCCGCTGATTTTTCAGAAGAGCTGGGGGCTCTTTCAAAGGAAACTGCAGTCAATTAGTGGAGAGTGGAATTTGAAAGGCCCAAATCCCTTTTTACCCCAAACTTCAAATCTGGTTTTCGTCAGTGGCTTTGAAAACAAATACCAAAAGAACCCTTTTTTTAAAAAAAATTATTTTTTCCTTCTCCCCTTTTCCCTTCCCTCCCTTTAATGCCCTTGTTTCCTGGGCTTTTATCTCCTTGCAGAGTCAGCTCTGGCAGCCTGTCCGGGCTACGTGGTGTGGCTGTCAGGTGGCCCTCTGGATGTCATGGGCCTCTCCCTTCCAGTGCATTCCCAAGCCCTGTCTTTTCTTGTGCCGACTGGTGGGAACCCAAGGGAAATGGACCTGGGATTCATGGTGGACAGTGAGTCCATCTAGTTCATTTTGTGTCCCATGGCTCCAGCCCAGAGACGGTTTTGGAGCAGGTGGAGGCAGATGGCAGGATGCCATCAGGGAGTGGGGGGGCATCATGGTGGGGAGGCACAGGGCCAGATCTTCAGGGAGATCCCTGGTCAGCCGTCCCTGTGTCGTCTGTTGTTGAGTTACTGACTCACTCGTGCCCCAGATAGCCACTGGACCTCTGCTGTCAGCCAGACCCTGTGGGTCCCAAAGGGAACAAACAAGAGTCATCTAGGGGTGAGTATGTAATAGGTGTGTCACCCATGCTGCTGAGGCTGGAAGGGAAGGAACCAGGAGCAGTGAGAGCCAGAAGAGGCACCAGCAGAGTCAACAGAGGCTTCCTGGAGGAGGTGGCTTCCAAGTGATGGAAGAACAAGGGAAGGCTCAAGGAAGAACACTGGGCTACAGGGAATCCAGAGTGCAGAGACCCAGAGGCAGCCAAGAGCCACACCACTGTGTAGGAGATCAGGTTTGGCTGCCCCATGAATAGTTATCATGGTGAGAGGTGCATAGAAGCCAGGCTAAGACCTGTGCAGTCTGCATCTCACCATGAGTCCTGGCTGTCCCGTGAACTCCTGTGAGCAGGGGCTGTGCCATCTGGGCAACCCGCGAGGCAGGTGTTCTTAGCTACTTACAGAGGAAGGGATGGACTCAGAGAGATGAAGGACATTCCCAGGGTCCAGCTCAGCTGCCAGTGGCAGTACAGAGTCTGAGCTGGGTGCTCCTACAGTTCAAAGGAATTGACAGCCCAGACCCTTGCCCGGAAGTGTCCACTGCATCAGGGACCTCTCCCAGGAGGTGGGTGGTGGGCCCTGTGCTTTGCAGGTACCCCATGGGGCTCCCTGTCTTTGAAGCCCTTCTGTACCCTGCAGTGGCCTGAGCTTGTCCTTGGCTCTCCCTTTCCCACCTGCTCTCTTTGTGTCACGGCTCTCCTGTGCATCTCAGCGTCTGAGCTTATCCTCTGGGAGCTGCCTCAGTACGGGGCCAAGGTGTGTGTGTGTGTGTGTGTGTGTGTGCGTGCGTGCGTGTGTGTGTGTGTGTGTGTCTGCCCATGCATGTATGTGTGTGTAGTGAGGAGGTGGAGGGGCAGCACAGTGGCTCCTGCGTGGGTTTCAGCTCCTAGCTTTACTCCGGTAATCGCTGTCCTCCTCTGTGTAATGGGACATGACACAGTGATGGTGCTCCCTCCCTGGGAAGGCCGTGCGGTGCAGATTGAAATCAGAGAGACTGTCAGAGTCAAGTGCTCTGAATGCTGCCTGCACACAGCAGGCATGGTTGTACATTTGCTTCTTTCCAAACACTCCTGTGGTTGGAGGTTCGGGCCCAGGCTCTCTAGAAGAGCAGTGGATTGGTCAGCTTTCCTGCTGGGACAAAACACCTGACACCAGCAGCTTAAAGGAAGAGAGGTTTATTTTGGCTCATCTTTCCAGAAATTTCAGGCCATGATTGGTTGGTGTCAAGGCAGAAGCATCCTGGCAGAGAGGAGTGCAGGAGGAAAGCTGGTCACCTCATGGTAGAGGAAGATCCAAAAGGGAAGGGGCCAGGGACCAGGTAGTCTCCCAGGTTATGTCCCCATGACCCAGCCAGTCACACCCAGAAGTGTGACCTCCTAGGCATCTCTCAGGCCAATCAAGTTGACAGCCAAGATGAACTATCACAAACAGTGCTGGGCACCATGGAAATACTGCTCTCCACCCCAAGGTGTCCAGTGAAAATCTGAGACCCAGGATAGGCAGTGGGGTGGGGGGCCAAAAGAGGTGTGGAGCCCTGATCTGCTTTTTAGCTGGGCTCCCAGACTATTTCCACTGGATTTACCAGAAAGGAGCCGAGTACACTCACCTGTCCTGGCAGCACATGCAGCTGCTTTGCTTCTTCACAGAGGGGCTTTGTGCAGCCTTCCAAAGTGAGCTTAGGCCTAATGCTGGGCATCCTGGGTCATGTCCTGCTTCAAGGGCATCCTGCTCTGGGTCCTTGGGTGAGCTATGTGCCTTAATACTTCCTAAGTATTCGCATTGATAGCGACAGTTTACCCAGTTGGGTCCTATGTAAGCACCTCGTATATATTACTTTAAGTCTCACCACATCAGTGTTTTGTAGAAGTATAAATTGAGCTCAGCAGAGTGTCATACTTGGGGTTTGAACCCAGGATCAAAGGCAGTAAAGCCACAGCTTCTGACTACATCTACATTCCCTTGTCTTCTTTGGTGGGGCAGTTGGGGAGAAAGCATTTGCGTGCCTAGAGTCCCAAAATAATGCTCAGAAGGCCTTGGTACTTACTCCCCTAAGCCTGGGGGTCTATAAATATTCACTGAGTAAACCTGGGTTTGCTGTCAGCCCCAGAAAAAAATCCCCACCCTGTCTCCAATGTAAGACAGGAAAGGAAACATTACCGTCACCCTCTGGTGGATCCAGCTCCAGGCTTCCGTCATAACTGTGAATCACCTGAGGGTCTGGTCTCACTGCAGCCACAGAAAAGGGTCCAGGCTCCAACTAAAACAACTTGTGCGCATCTGCTTGGAATTTATTGACTGATTTATGGGGTGTCTGTGCCAGCCCCGAGGAGATGGACAGGCCTGCTCAGAGCGTGGCTGCTGCTATCTGGGACACGGGAAGCAAGGATGGAAAGTAGCCCTTGGGGACTAAAAAGACTTCTGAAAGGGCAGCAGCCCAGCTACAGGCCAGACAGACTTCCTCAGAGGCCTGGCACGTTGGGCAAGAGTTGGGGGTCCTTGTGATTGCTCTGCTGTGCCTCAGTGGCCCTGCTGGGGTTAGGAGGCAGCAAGTTTGGGGGAAGAGGGAAGAAAGGTACAGCCAGTCTGTGGGCTCTGTGACTCTGATGTGATTCCTGGCTAACTCTGGGTAGTTTCTGAAGTTTATTTTGGCAGTGGTTCTGGAGGTTGGGAAGTTCAGACACTTGCCCCAGATTTTGGTGAGGCTCTTGTGTTTCTTCAACTCATGGCAAAAAGTGGAAGGGTGAGTGGGCATGTGCAGAAGAGAGAAGGGGTTTGAACTGCCAAGATGGCAGTAGTAACCCATTCTCCAGAGAAGGCATCAGTCCTTTCATTAGGACTCCACCCCCAGGACCCAAGCACCTCCTGCTGGTCCCCTCTCCTAACACTGTCATATAGAGGAACTAAGGTTTTAGCACATAAACATTTGGGGAATACATTCAAACCATAGCTCAGCTCTAGTTATAAATCCTTAATCGTTTCATTTAATTTTCTTGCCTCTTCATGCTGGCCAGCACCTCCAACAATGCTGAATAGTAGTGGTCATGGCAGACCTCACCGACTTGCTTCTGGTATCAAAGGGAAGACTTTCAGCATTTAACCGTGATATTTGCTGTTGGCTTTCTGTAAATGCTGTTACATTGAGGAAGTTCCTTTCTTTTCCAGGTTGGCTAACAGTTTTCATTTTAAATCACAAATGGATGTTGTATTTTTATCAGATTTTTTTCTGTAATTATTGAGATGATCATATTATTTTCTTTTAAAAGTTATTAATGTGGTGAATAGCATTAAGTGATTTTCTAATGTTAAGCCAACTTTGAATTTTGTGACTATATCCAACCTGGTCATAATGTATTTTTCCCAATTACATACTGCTGGATTCAATTTGTTAATATTTTATTTAGAATTTTTACATCTGTGTCCTTGAATGAAATTAACTTGCAATTTTCCTTCATCTTACTGTCCCCCTTGAGGTTTAATACCAGGGTTTTCCTGGTCTTAGTTATTCGATGAATTGGGTAGTATCCTTTTTTCCCTCAATTCTAGAATGCAGTGTAAGATTAGAATTATTTCTTCCTTGAATTAAGGGGTAGAAATCACTGGAAAAGCCATCTGGGACTGGCCTTTTCTTTGTGGAAACAGTTTAAGTATTTAAAACAATTCAATATGTCAGTGCCTACAGGATTATTTAGGTTTTTTATTTCTTTAATCAGTTTTGGTAAATTATATTTTCCTAGGAATTTGTCCATTTTAACTGCAGTTCAAAATTATTGACATAATAGTGTTCATAATATTCTCCAAACATCATTTTATTGCCTCTAGGATCAAGTATTACATTTTTTTTTTCTTGGTACCAAGGATCAAACTTGGGACCTTGTGCTTGCGAGGCAGACGGCAGAACCACTGAGCTAAATCCCTGGCCCTAAATGACTTTTAATTCCCAGTTCTAGTCATATGAGACTTGTCCCTCTTTATTGTGATCTTTTTGTTTTTTTAAAAAATCTTTTCAAAGAACTAGTTTTAGACTAATTTACTGAGTCTTTCCACTGTGTTGTATGAATATATTTTTGTATTATTGATTATTGCTTATATCTTTTTAACTTCTTTCTGTTTTATTTTGACTTCTTAAACACACCGTGGAGTGTAAATTTACTCATTAGGTTTCAACATTTTTTTTTAACATTTAAGACATTAAAAGCCACAACTGTTTTTCTCTTCATTTCTGTTTTAGCAGCATCCTACAAGTTTTTATATATAAAATTTGTATTTTCAACTCAAAACATTTGCTAACTTGCATCATATTTTTGATCCATGAGTACGGAGCTTGTTTGTTATTTTCCACCTGTGTGAGATTTCTTGTATTGTGGTCAGAGAACAAACGGTTCTGTTCACTTCCATCCTCTGAGATGGGGCTTTGCTCTGTGGCCCAGGCCCGCCCTGGTCAGTCTTACAAACATGCTGCAGGCATTCCTCTCGTGTGCTCAAGGGCACCCTTGCTCCAGCAATTCTTTTTTCTCTTTCCTGCATCACTTTTTGCCTCTCCCATTGATCATTTCCATCAGTAAGCAAACTTGCTGTCATTTCTCACATCTTAAAAACCAAAGACAACCACCTTGACTGTCTGGGCACCTCCAGCTTCCTTCCCATGGCCCCAAGCCTGGCTCCTATGAAAGCAGAGGCTTTCCTGTTTGGTACCTGGAGCTTCCTTGGGAGGTGTTCTTGGGGGACAGGGATGAGAGTCGGGAGTGAAGAGGTCGTGGTCATGAGGCAGAGCCATTGCATGGTGGAGCTGCTGCACTCTTGTATCTCTGAGCTTTGTTGAGCACCACCCCCGACAATTAGGCCTGGGAAGCTGCATTTCTAAGGGGCACTGCTCCCTGCCCCCACTCTCAGATGAAGCCCTTGCAGGCTGTTTGCAAGTGGCCTCTGAGCTGTGACTGCAACCAGAGGCAGGTCGTAGAGGATGTCACTAGGTGCACGATGAATCCAGGAATCTAGTCTCTGCTCCTTGTGTCATCCCTCCCAGTTCCTCATGAATGACTCCCTTGGGACCTCTTGCCACTCTCGTAGCCACAGTGCTCGGTCCTGATTTCATTGTCCTTTTGGTGGCTGAGGACACAGTCGGTCATTCTCTTCCCGAAGTGCTTCCTGTTACAGCTGTCCTGTGCCAGCCACTCCTCTAGCCCTCTGACCTTTGGTGAGCCCAGAGCCAAAGCCTCAGATGCTGCTTTTTCTGGTACTTACACCTTGCAGTCTCAGCCAGCACTGCTGCATTTCCCACACCGTGTGCTTGCTGTGGACGCAGGGTCATGTCCTCACCCCTGACCTGGCCTCTCAGCCACAGACCTGCAACTCCATTTGCAAATCTGAAAAGTGTCTCAGATCTACCTGGCTTCATGTTGAGCTCCCTATGGCCTTTAGAAAGCTTCAAGATAAGGATTGTGGTGTCATGCTTGACCCGTCGTTTGCTCATTCACTATAACCGATAATGGATTGTTAAAAATTCCTGAGTATATCCAGAATCCGGCTACTCCTCACCCTGGGTGAAACAACCATTATATTTGCCTGGTGGATTATAGTGGCCTCTTTTTTAAAAAAAACCTTTTTCATTTTCTAAGATGAGGGTCTCACTGTGTTGCCCAAGATAGCCTGCTATGCTTTTGTGATCCTTCTGTCTCAGCCTCCTGAGTGCTGGGGTTATGGGAATGTGTCACCATTTGTGGTGTCATAGGGGCCTCTTAATGGATCGCTCTGCCTTTACACAGTACTGGGCCAGTGTTGAGTCTGTAAAGCAGGCTTCTCAACTGATGAGATTTTGCTCCCCTCCCCCCAGAATATTTGGCAGTGCCTAGAGATGTTTTTGATCCGCACACCTGGGAGAAGGATGTGCGATCACACTGTAGGAGGTGCTGCTAACCATCCTACCATCCTACGGTGCACCAGACAGCCCCTAGAACAAGGAACTTCCAGCCCCTGATGTCAGTAGAGCTGAGTTTGACGAACTGTGTTTAAACACAAGAAACGTTGCTGTTCCTCTTAAACTCACCCAAACTCTTCATTTCATCCAGATGTGGTGGTAAAGTAAATCTGTACAAAGGCTGGCAGTATCCTAGGTCATACAAAGGCTGGCAGTATCCCAGGTCATACACACACACACACACACACACACACACACACACACACACGCTTCTTTTCTCTCTGGCTTCATCTCCTTGGTGCCCTTTGGCCTGATTTGCCCTAGTCGTGCCAGCACCTGGCCGACCCTAGAATGTTATTAGATCTGCTGCCACCTCAGGGCTCTGCACTGGCTGATCCTCCGCCTGGCCTAGCCTCTCCCTCAGCCCAGATACCGCCAGGATTCAGTCCTTCTCCTGCTTCAGGTCGTCCCCTAAGTGACATTTTTCAGCAAGGCCTTTCTTGAACACTCAGTATAAAAGTGCATCCTTCCCTTCAATATTTCCTATTCCCCTTCCTGTTTTATTTTATTCTCCTTATCACAAACATTTATTTCCGGCAACCCCCATGAGAGCAGAAACGATCATCCATTTAGTCACTGACTGCTGTATTCCCAGCACCAAGAATAGAAACTGGCACGTAGCAGGTGCTGAACAAAAATGTGATGAGTGAATGATGAATGAGTAATGCTTTGTGAAGAGTAGTGCACACGTGTGATATTTATGATTATTATCACACTGACGTGCTGCTCGGGGAGATAGTGGAAACCTTGCCATAAGAGCCTTAAAAAACACAGATGGGGATAATTGGTTAACTGTTTGGGGGAAAAAAAAGTCCTCACCTACATTATCTCTTACAAAATATATTCCAGATGGATTAAGGAGTTAAGTGTGAAAAGTGAAGCTGCAAAAAATTAGAAGGTATTACCCGGAAATATTTACGTGATGTTTATTTGGAAAAGGTCAAGGTTTACGAAAAGGCTTCGGGAGTGAATGTAACTAAGTATCTGAGTCTTAGAAATTTTAAAATATGTTTATTTTATGAAAATGTATCAACAAATAAAAGGCAATAAAAATGGAGAGTGTCACAAAGGGCAAACCTGATGTTCTTAACCCATAAAAGCAATGCACAAAACGATAAGGAAAATGTGTGAGTGACAGCAACAGGTACACGGCAGGAGAAGAAACTTAGATAGCCAAAGAGTATTTTTAAATGTTTGTCTCCACTAGCAATAAAGGGCACATAAAAGTGAAGTATCGTCTCAGTGAGGACGCAGGAAGTCCTGGCCTCACATGGTCACTGGCAGAGGACAAACCAGGACGTGGTCTGGAGGGCAACTTGAAGTGTATTCCTTGAGCCTGGGAATTATTCATTCGTCTGTCCAGGGATTCCTCTTGCTGGAAGTTATCCAGAGGAAGCCTTTGGAGCTAAAGACAGTGATTTATGTGCAAGGACATGCATCACAGCATCATTTATGGGAGCAAAGAATTGAAAACCACCTAAATGCCTACCAACAGGGAATAACTAAGTAAACATGGTGTGATCCATGACAGAATATTACCCAGCTGTTCAAATGTTTTTTTGGAGAATCCTCAGTGACGAGGGAAAATGGTCATGATTTGAAATTTTTAATAATAAATATTAAATGGCAATCTCTACTAAGATGTACTTTTTTATTTTTTATTTTTTTTTTAAGACGAGTCTCATTATGTAGTTCAGGCTGGCCTCAAACTCACTATGTAGCCCAGGCTGGCATTGAACTTGATGGTCCTCCTGCCTCAGCCTCCCAAGTGCTAGGCTTATAAGCATGTGCCATGACACCAGTGAGGTAGCTAAATTTTTGTATATGTGTGTCTGTGCCCACATGCAGACACAATTGCACACAAAGTTCTAGTGAAAAAATGAACATATCAAAATCTAAGCAATCTGGGAATTGGGATTATGGAATTCCATGTGGTTTTTTAAAAAATTTCCCCCCAAATTAACAACAAATGAACATGTACAGCCAGCCATAGGTGTTCCAAAGTGCAAGGAAAACCCAAAGTGCACACATCGCATGGGTAGGGTGGCTTTCTGGAGGCCTGTGCATGTGCAGAATTGCCCAGAAAGCTTCCAGCTTTGCAGAATACACTGATCTCTCAAGTGTTTATTGAGTGTGAAGAGAGTCCCTGTCTTTGTGGAGCTTGTATTCAAGGGGGCAAACAGTGAGCAAATACAGTAAAGGCGGGTAGAAGAGAGCCAGAGAGGACAAGGGGTTCTTGTAGGATGTGTGATCCCGAGACGATGAGCAGCCATCCCTGAACTGGCCTGCGCATGCGCGTGGGGGTGGGGTGGGGCAGAAGGCACAGCCGGGGCCAGGCCTGGAGGGAGCAAGCTCGCTGTGGCTGTGGCATGGTTTGGAGGGTAGAACAAGGTGCCCGCCGATGTGCTCACCTTCCTCTTACTGCTCTATGGTCCCAGGCCCTTCCTGAGCTCATCTCGGGTCTCATTCATTCCCTAACATCCCTCTGAGCCAGGTGTGGCTGGAGGGATAACTAGAGGGAGTCCAAGAACCAAACAGATGCCGCAGTGGGCCAAGTGCTGTGGAGCTTTATTCCTGGGGCTGTAAAGTGCAGAGGAGATTAGGAGGTGGTGGCATCAGGGAGGAAGCACTTGAGCTGGCCTGTGAGGAAAAGGGCAGAGGGGCAGTTCAGGAGAGGCAGGGCCGGGCAGGGTGGCGTGGGAGTGCAGTTGCACACTCAGGGCCTGTTGAAGAACGGCAAGGGTAGCACTGGGTCAGTGTCTGAGTAAATGGAGCGTGTGTGTGTATGGAGGGGGCATGGATTTGGAGTTAAGCTCTAAGGGTCCCTGGATGTGCCAGGCCAAAGGTGAGGCATTAGTTTGAAGTGTGTGGTGGCCAGACAGCACACTGGCAGCAGAAGTTAGCTCCCCAGACCATGTGCCCTGAGCTTTTGGGGCGGGGCCAGGTGATTCTGATGTACCAGAGAGTTTGGGACCCAGTGCTGTGGACGGAAGTAATTGAGACCCAAAAACAGAGCCACGGTTTTCCTTGCTTGGTCCTTGGTCCTCTATCTGAGCAGCACTCATTAAATCCAGCCTGTCTCCACCCTGCATTCTCTAGTGCGTTTTGAGTCCGATCTCAGCACAGAGTAGACTGGCCTTACAATTGCTGGGTGACAGGTGAGCAGGCCTTGATGGTGGAGGTGTCCTATGGGCAGAGGGAGCAGGCTGCCTGCTCGGCCCACTTTATCCTGTCCAACTCACCTCATCTTCTGAGCCTCAGGGTAGGAGTCTGGTATTCTAGGGTGTTGGCTGAATGTAGGGCCTGTGTCTGACGCATGGTCTGTCCGCAGTGCTAGTGTGGAGCAGGCACTCAAAAATACGTGTGGAGTGAATCAGTGAGGTGCCTCCTAACATTGGCTCTCTCCCCTGACATCCGTGTGCACTGGATAGAGCTTACCCTGGTGTCCAGGGCATCGGGGCATCAGGAAAACTGATTAAAAGAGCACTGAGTGTCTCCTCCATGGCCATGGGAAGATACATGGGTGGAGAAATTCAGGGTTCTTTGAGGCAAGTCAGGACACCAGGCTGTGTGGCTTGGAAGAAGTCATCTTGGAGTTGTTACCCATAAAATGGGCACAGTATTGTCCTCTTCACACAGCTGCCTTGAGACTCACTCGGGCTCACAGCGGTACACCCTGCCTGTCCCACCTCTTCTCCAGTTGATACTCACCTTCAGGAGGTTCCCCAGTGAAATTCCCACCAGGCTCACTGGCCCCGCATTCTGCTATCTCTTCCAGACAATAAATATGAACAAAACCCAAATCCATTATTAGCTTCTTCTAGACTGTCTGCATGATTTATGGCTTCAAAGTGTCTTTAGTTAATCTGTCGAAAGGGATTTAAAATTTCATCTGTCTTCTTTGCTGGCAGCCCCTTCTACCTTGAATTCAGCGGTCTGACATATCTAGTATCGGGGTCCCATTTACAGTGGGTCGGTTGAAAAAAAAAAAGTCAGAGACAGAGCGGCAAGCGAGAGGCTCAATTTGACACATCTGCTTTGAATTCTCCGCATCTCCCCAAGTGCAAATAACTTGAAAGTTCGCCCAGGGAAGAGGTCTGCGGTGCCCACGAGGGCTGCCTTAGGTGACTTTAAAGGAGAGAGGGATAATTACTGAAAATGAATTGTCACTGAAACAGAAACCTCTCCACCGGCTTGGCTGACCATCTGCTGTTCACATGTGCCGGCCAGTTGCTCTTCCCCTCCATGGCTGCGGGTGCTGCACTCTTTGGTTTTGTTAACCTCCCAGACCATTCAGGTGACAAGCTGTTGGGGTGGGGGCTGCACAGTTCCAATGTGTGACAGTGCCTCACAGGCTAGTGGTCAGGGCCTCTGACCAGCAAGCCCTGGACATTGTGTACAAGGGCAGAGCCGAGCACGCTACAGTTTACAAAGCATGTGCACAGGTGGCTGGCATTCACTTATTTGTTCATTGAAAATAAGCTTCATGGTGTCTAGGTGCTGATTAGGTGCTGGATGCAGGCCTATGTGAGCCACGGCCCTGCCAGTGGGCCTGAAGGAGAGCGATGATGAGGGAGTAGACTGGGATCTGCACAAGGATGGTCAGACAGGCTGCACAGAGCCGTCATTTAGGCTGGGCCTCCCAGGACTCATGGTCGTGGCAGATACCGTAGAATGGCTGCTGGGGCCACATGGAGTTTTTGGAACTAGGTGGTGGTCAGAATGGACCAAGAGCCTGCCCTCAGCAGGCAGAAAGCAAAGCTGTCCATGAAGATTAACGCTGAGTGCTATAAGGATGGTAGGACCCGACAGGGTGATTGTGAGACTCCTTGGGGTGGGCAGGAGTAGCTTCCCAACCAGCTTAGGTGACCTGGGTGCAGGCCGCAGAGGAGGGTCTGCGGTAGAGCCAATTGAGGGGGCAGCATGGAAAGCTCAAGGCTGCAGGCTGTCGAGGTCAGACTTGGCAGGCCTTCTGGGGCAGGGCAGGGCAGGGTGGGAGCCCCCTGGGGAAGTTATGGGCTGTGTGCTGTTTATTTATTTGACTCGCCTATAACTGGATTAACAGCCCCACTAGCTGCAGTAATGGGATCTTTGGTATTTGGCCCAGGTCTGGTCACGCCAAAGAGAGGTGTGGGCTTGGAGCAGAGGAGGCTGGAGCCTTGGCATCCATGCCTGCCCCCTCCTTTGTCATTCCCCACTCTGGGCTCCACGTTTCTGCCAGGAGGTAGCGGGGTAGTGCAGCCACTGTGGAGCCAGACAGTGAAGAACTCGACAGTACCCTCAGGTCACTTGGGCCCTGGTGGCTGGGGGCCGCTTCTGACAGAAGAGGTGGTCACACCAGTGCCTGGCATGACCTGCTTTCAGCAGCACTGTCTGGTCACTGGGCCTGGCCTTAGCCTGCACTCGGGCACTGTTTCTGCACAGGTGGATGAGTCCGAAAGACCTGGGTTTGAATCAGTGTCTTCTCTGAGCCTCTCATTTTCTCATCTGTTAGATGGAGAAAACATGAGAATTAAACAGAACTTTAGTTACTATCATCTGGCTCAGCTCCTGGCACATAATAGAAGCTCTCTCCATGGTGACTGCGTATCCCAGGCCTGGGTTTGGGGGAGCCACTCCAGGATAGGGGGGCAAGAATGATAACAGTAGATATGCAGTCACTGTTGAATGAATACTTGAATAAATGAAAAATGAATGAAGGAATATGGTTTGCTTATTGAGATTTGTCCTTTCCAGGACAATTGATGGAATGTGACTCCATCGGGACAAAGACCAAATCCAAGTTTACTGATGTGGCCCCCAGGTCCGACTGGAACCAGCCCCTCCATGCTCATCATATTTCTTGGACCTTCTGGTCTCAGGACTGAAACACTCAGAGCTTGCATACATCCTGCAAGTGTGTAACTCCAGGTAGAAGCTGGCATTGTGCTTCTGCTGCCCTTCCTGATCTGTGTTCTGGCAAAAAAAAAAAGGTTCAGGATTTAGCTCAGGAGTCATCTCTTTGAAGAGTTTTCAGCCTCCCTCCTGCTCGGAGCAAGAAAAGGCAGTGGCAGTCAGTGAAGTCAACATTTGCCAATTAGGCCTGGAACTGCCGGCCCTGGAGTTGTGCTGTGTCGTCTCGTTGGAAATGGCCACCTTTAATAATGCCCTTCGTGACAGAGTGGTCACCAGCCCTTCAGTAGGTGCCCACCTGTGAGCATTCAAAAGTTAATGTTACCACTGCCCTTGGTTTTATTCTGATTTCCCCAATGTCTGAAGACCCAGAGCATCTTTGTGCCTTCTCATATGTGTATTGGCACGCGTGTCGTGCCTTCTTTGGAGAAGTGTCTGTTCAAGTGTGTTGTCCATTCTTAAAATGGGGTTGTTTATCCTCTCATTACTAAGTTGTAAGTGTTGTTTATATATCTTGGATCTGAGTCTGGATATATAGCTGCATTGGGAATATCTCTCCCATTCTCTGCTTAGTCTGTTCATTTTCTAAGTAGTATCTTTCAGAGAACAAAGGTTTTACGTTTTGATTCAGTCTAGTTTATCGATATTTATTTATTTATTTATTGGTACTGGGGCTCAAACTTGGGACCTTGCACTTGTGAGGCAGGTAGCAGAACCACTGAGCTAAATCCCTAGCCCTAGTTTATCAATTTTTAAATTAAGCTTCCTTTTGTGTTCAACTAAGAAAACTTCGTCTGTCCTAAGGTGTGTTCTTTCCTAGTTTTATGGTTATTAGCCTTCAGTTCAGTTTCACTGATGCAATGTGAATTAAGTTTTGTGTATGGCACTTGGTAGGGTTAAGTTCATCTCTTTTACACAGTTTCTAAAATCATTTGTTGAAAAGACTTCTTTACCTCTTTGATTTACCTTGGTGCCTTATGAAAAGTCATACTAACCATATAAGTATAGATTCATTTGTAGACTTTTGAGGCTTTTTGTTTTCCCAGTGACCTGTATATCAGTTTTGTTTGTTTGTTTGGTACTGGGACTTGAACTTGGGATCTTGCACTTGCGGGGCAGGAAGTATATGTCAGTTTTTATGCCAGCATCACACTGTCTTGATTATTGTAGCTTTATAGTAAATTTTGAAGTGAGACAGTATGAATACTCCAACTTTGTCATTTTCAAAATTGTTTTAGTCTGGTCTAGGTCCCTAATATTCTCATGTGTGTATTAGAATCAACCTGTCTGGTTTTACCAAAAAGTCTGCTGGAATTTTGATTGAGATTGCCTTACATTTATAGGTCAGTTTGAATAAACTTGACAACTTGCAATATTGAATCTTCTGTCTATGAACATAGTATCTCTCCCTATTTATTTAAGTCTTGGTTGCATTCTCTCAGTAATAATTAATATTTTGCAGTATGATGCTCCTTACACTTCCCATTAATTTTACTCCTAAGCATTTTGTAGGGTTGATGCTGTGGTATGTGGTACATATTGCTTTTAAATTCAACTTGCCCATTATAGCCTCTAGTATATATAATTACAATTAATTTTTACATGTTGATCTGTATCCTGCACTATTGCTAAGCTAATTTATTTCTTTCATTATTTTTTGTTGTTTCTGGATATTCTCTAGGCCTGTCATGTAAATGATCATATCATTTTAGGTTAAGCAATTCTGTTTCTTCTTTCCTCATCTTTGTGCCCGTTTTCTTGTTCAGTTGCACTAGTATCTAAAGATAATGTTGAATACAGGTGGTTGAGTGTGGACATCCTTGCTTGGTTCCCAGAGTTAGGGAAAAGCATCTGGTCTTTCATCACAAAGCATGATGTTAGCTTGTAGTTTGTCATTTATATACTTTATTACATTGAAGTAATTCTTTTCTATTTCTGTCGTGGTGAGAATTTTCATCACGAATGGTTATACTCTCTGCACCTATTGAGCTGATCATATGGCTCTTTCTCCTTTATTCTTTTGACTTAGGGAAGTATGGGTATTGATTTAGAACTCTATATTCTGAGTTAAGAGCAGATATCATATTTGATTACACATTAGCCACTAATATGACATTTCACACTAATAAAATATTGATTGCAAATCATAAAAAGTCCTAAAAATGGATAAAGTAATAAACTAAAAAGCGGTATCACACATGCCTATTGCCCAGTTGTGTATATCCCAGTTGCTAGAAAAAATAATTTAGCCTCATAAGTTTCTTGAGAAATTAGCAAAAGAATCCTTTAAAAAAGTGAAAGAGTCTGGCATGGTGGCTCCCTCTTGTAGTTCTTACTGAGTAGGTTGAGGCAGGAGGATCACAAGTTCAAGGTCAGCTTAGGCAATTTAATGAGACCATATCTCAAAAAGGGCTGGGATGTAGCTCAGTACTCCCTGGATTCAATCCCTAGTAACACACACTTGTGCACACACACACATGGGCACACATACACCGATACACTCACACGCAAAGGATCAGAGTTGGCAAGACAAAATGGCATAAGATAATGATTTTTTAAAAAAGTGCATGTTACTTTCCTGAGGCCACTGTTACAGATTGCCACAAACTTGGTAATATAAAACTATGGAAAATTTAAAACAAGTGTTTTTTCTCTGATAGTTCTGGGATCCAGGAGTCCAAAGTCAAGGTGTCAGCAGGGTCCCGCTCCCTTGAGGAGCTCTAAGGGAGAATCTGGTGTTTGCCCTTCCAGCTTCTGGTCCTGGTGTTTGCTCCTGGTCACATTGCCACCTCTCCTTCCATGTCTCTCCTGAGGATTGGATTTAGGGCCCAGTGGGATAATCTAGGATGACCTCATCTTAAAATCCTTACTTCATTATATCTAAAAAGCCTTTTAGGTGATGTTCACAGGGTCCAGGGATTTGGCATGGCGGCCACCGTTCACCCTACTGCACAGTGTAACTTTAAGATTTCCTATATGAAACATTGACATCTGGTTACTGAATTGAATGAAATAAACAGAACAGTAAATAGTTAACACTAAATGAGAAGACTAAATCATCTAAACCATGATCCTCGATTTTGCCCAGTTTAATACTTTTTAAAAAGCTGCGATGAACACAAAATGAAAACCTATTAAGTAAACCTAAAACCATCTCTTATAACATAAATTGTTGTCATCTTTATAAATGGTTAAAATAAATAAGTTTTGTGTAACTGTTTATTTGGACAATTTGGGAACATAGCCATTTGGCACAGCAGTTTGTGGCTAATTGGCTTTTGATGAATTGGTCATTTGACACATTGACTTTTGGCCAGCTGGCTCTTGGAGAATCAGCATTCGGGGATTGGACTGCCTCCCACACAGGCCCGGGGCTTGTGTCTAGGGCTGGACTGTGAAGCCCACGTGGGCGCCAGGCAGGCTGAGTGCTGGGTCCGGCATCCAAAGATCATTTTAGACCAGAAGGGAGATCCCAAAAGACCTGGCCATTCCTCAGCCTTGGCCAACCTGCTTCCTCCTGAGACCCTGCTCCCCACTGGGAGACCTGAGACACAAATAATGGCCCTTTATTGATCGTGCGCCAGGCCCTGAGCTCAGTGTCTCAGCAGCATTATCTCATTTGATCCTCACAGCCCAAGCAGCAGATATGATCTGCATCTTGCGGATAAGGGAGTGATGACTCGGAAAGGTTAGGTTACCTGGCCAAGACTGCACTGGCAGGTGAGTAGCAACGTTCAGATTCCAGACCAGGTTGTTTGTCTCTAAAGCCCACGCTCTTAGCCACGGGGCCAAAATGGATCCGCTGTAGTCCTTGTTCTCAAATAGCTGAAGTCCCATCGGCTCATTCATAGGTTACTTTTATTCACCACCTAACAGCGCAGTCCTTTCTTGTTCCTCCAGATGAGGAAACAGAGGCCTGGATGCAACATGAGGCTCAGCCAGTGGTTCCAAAGAGCTGGAACAGAAACCAGGCTGGGCCCTTCTACCTCCAGCCTGGCTCCGGGGTTTCTTCTCATTCATGTTCTTGTCTCTGAAATGGGCCACTGTCATCCCCCACCTTAGCCCCCAGGCCTCCTTGTTTATGCCCACATTAATGGGCCTCTGCGGCTGGCCCCGCTGTCAAGTGAGAGCCGGCGAGGCACCTGGAAGGGCGTCTCCTGCAGAATGTTTACGGTGTGTGGAGCCGAAACGAAACAACATCCATCTTGTTGACTGGTCCCAAACACTGCGCTTATTCATGGCCAGGCTGCTGATGGGGCCCTCGTGCCTGGCAGTGAGCTGCCACAGCTCAGGGGGGTACGGGGCAGCAGGAGGCTGGGGAGAAAGCCGGCGGGCCTGGGGCAATAGTGGCTTCCTTCCTCCTTCTGTCCACCTCTGACCAGGGCTGTTACTAGTGGCGCATGGCCATATCATGGGTCGCCTTCAGAAAAGATGCTCGGTCTCTGAGCTGCCCCTCCTCAGCACAGGCCTCAGCAGGGGCTGAATGAGGTCATCCGTGTAAATGTGAGGGGGCCATGTTGTGGAGGACAGCAGCCGGGCAGCCCAGAAGAGCGTTGCCCCAGACAGGCGTGGCGCCATCCTGGTGTGGCCTCTCAGGCCTAATTTTCTCATCTGTGCAGTGAGGTTGATGTGACCCCCACCTGTTCATAGGGGATCTCTTAGACACAGTTGCAAACCTGGGAGCCTTGGCAGGTCTGCTTGCTCTGGGCATCTGGCTCCTGTGCCTGGGTGGCCTGCCCAGCCTTGGTGGCGCAGTCTCCCTCCAGGCTCTCAGGGAGTGGTCATGCATGTGTTGCTGCACTCGCACTTTTGTTCATCTGTCCTCCAAGCTGGCAGTTCATGCCCTGGCACACAAGCCAGTATTACCCAGGGCAAGGGGAGCTCCGAGGGTGTGTGCATGGGCTGTGTAACACAGAGGTGGGTGGGAGGAGAGCAGGGCAGGCCTGGGAGCTACATGCAGCTGGCACCATGAAGCTGGCCGTGCTAGAGACTGGCAGGAGATGAGCTAGGGCCTCAGGAAGAGATGGGAGGTGCAGGGTCCTGCTGGCCTGGTTGGGGTGCTCAGAAGTCCTTTTCTAGGCAGTAGGAGCCACAGAGGTTAGGAGCAGGGCGAGACAGGGATAGAGTTTTGAGCTTTGGAAAGAGCACCCTGGCTGTGGGAGAGAGAGGAGAGGAGTCTTGTCCAGGTGGAAGATGGTGATTTGAAGTAAAGCAGAGTTGATGAGGATGGGGAGGAGGGGAACAGGTCAGCGCTGAGGTTGAGAAAGGGATGAGTCAGGGCACCAGCAGAAGGAGGCCTTGTAGGGTGGGGAAAGACTATGGAGGTGAGTTTGGTCTCAGATCTCACCCAGTGCCTACCTGGACCCACTCCTCAGGCCTGCCTCTCCCAAGGCTCTGGAGTCAGCCTGGCACATTCCTGCCTTGTGCCCTGCAAGGGCCTGGGCTGCCAGTTCACCTTGCAGGACAGGCAGCGTGGGACTCTGTGCTGGCCTTCCTGTGGTCCCTCTGAGTTCAAGATCTTCTCTCTGAGTCCGTAAATAGACATGGGCTTCAGGGAAATTAGGGTGTAGTGCTGCCCTTGGAGTGTCTCCTCGAGGTGGGGCCGGACCCACTCCAGCCAAGTTCTAACCCCACCACACTTGCTCTGTGACCTGACAGACCTCTTTTTCCTCCTCTGGAGAATGAGGAGCTGGCCATTGTCAGGAGTCCCTGGCAACAAGGCCTTTATCCAACAGGGCCCTTTCTGTTCTGCTTCCTTTGCACTCCTGATGTGAAATTCATCCATGATGTGCCCTGTCTGCATCATTTAGAAAAACTCCATATAATGTCTTAATTGCCCTATGGAGAAGAAATAAAAGGAAGGTAAATAATGTACGCTGTGCTAGAAGAAGGGGCAGAGTTGTGGAAGACTCACACCTGAGCACAGCGTCACCCAGCCCGTGGCTGCAGATGCACAGATGTCACAAGCAGAGTGGCCGAGGTGACGTGATTCTCTGAAATGGTGAGCAACCCTTGGTCCATTTCCAAACAAAACGCAGTGCAGCCTCTCCTTAATTTACATGGTGGTTCCATGCCTGGAAAATGTAGTATATGTTAGGGCCACTTGTGTTTATGTGTAAAATGGACTTATGTTCTAGGCTGAGATGACCAGGTTGCTTGTTTATGGGTATTTTCAATATCTGGCAAGATATTAAAAAGTTAGTGTAGGACCAACACACCCTTGGTGGTGAGTGGACGCCTCCCCACTAAGTGACAGTAACTCCTAGTCATTGTGGCCACTAGGAATCCCCCCAGGGTGGAGTCCTACCCCCCCTTGTGTGCCTGGAGGGCTAAGGATACAGACTGGAGCCCTGGGGGCACAGGCTATTCAGGGAAAGCTTCCTGGAGGAGGCTTCCTGGGTGGAGTTCATATCCAGGGTAGGGTGCGGGGATTTTTCAGAAGCTTAAAACCATGAATTCCCCAGTAGGCTCCGCCAGCTTTCCTGGCCACTCTGTGGAACAAATAATTTTTCATGGCGTATGGAAATTCTGAGTCTCTCTGAGAGACAAGGAAGCATTCCCACTGCCTGCTCTGAGCTGTATCTTCTTGTGGCACCCTAGTGGGGGTGTGTTCAAATCTTCCCCCAGGACAGTGGTACAGGTGCCCCTTGGCTCATGCTGAGGTTACAGACTGTTTGACCCATGGTGAGTTGAACTTACCAAAGTGCTTTTATTGTTCCTAACCTAGAGGGCATCCTACCTTAGGAACAGAGGGCATGGTCCACTGTTTTCCTAGTGATTCCAGAAGCTGTGACTTGCTGCTGTTGCCCAGCATGAAGAGCTTTACTGTATATCAGCTGGCCAGGAAAAGATAAAAATTCACAGTCCATGTATGATTTCTACTGCTTTTGTACCGTAATGAAGTGAAAAACTCCTGCCACGGTCAGAACAACCTGCTGCTTCCCTGTGACCTGAGATGGAGGGAGGGGTAAGGTGCTGGTGTCGCTGTCCCTGCCTCCTAGACTTCCCTCAGCCTGGCAGACACTGCATCTTGGGCTTTCTCTATTTTTCCAGCTGTTTGAAGGAACAGCTCATCAGTTAGGGGGGATTGATTCCCTTTAGTTAAAAATTAAGAAATTAATTTAAGGGGAGGAGGTTTAAAAAATGGCTATCCTTGAATAATAAATATATTCCCGACAATAACATTTATGGCTCTGTATTTACTATAAAACTCACAGGTAGAATGATTTGTCTTCAAGAAGTTTTTATAGATCTCAAAAGCCATTTCCTGTACATTTCTTGTCATCTCATTATTGTCCTGGTGTTTTGAGCTTGGATAAAAACAAATCATTTCTGGTGACTATCACAGTTCTTACTGGTGACATAGGGCTAAACAGGGGGTCCTGGGAGGGTGTACTAGGAAAAGGCAGCCATAGGAGCAGGGAAGTGTGGGATTTTACATCCTCCAAATCAGAGAACCCCCTTATGTCTGATCCATGTTGCCATTGACTCTTAGAACCATAGTAATTGAACGCTTAGCTTTATAAAATTGCTTCCTATTAGAATGAGAGAAATAGGAGTTTTAGAATCCCAGATGCTTAGAAATTCCAGTTCTTGAATTTCGGAGTCACGATTGCTTCGTATAATAAAACTGAGAATTTTAAGGGATGTCAAGGTTTATTTACTAAGCCATCCCCCAGCACCCCAGGAGATACTTAAATATGGTAAATAGGTGCAACGTCTTCTGCTAGGAGAAACTCTTCCCTTAGCCTCTGCCTTCCCCACCGTCTGGAGACTCCATTGCCTGCAGAGGCACTAGCTCCTCCCTCTAGCATGGGGTAGCCTTCCACAAGGAGGGAGCTGGAGGCTGAGGGGTGCAGAAGAGAGAGAGGACAGGGGCTCCACAGACCCACCTGGGGAGTGGACCCTTCCATGTATTGTGTACTTACACACCTGCATCCACATGAGCGGCAGCCTTGGGCTGCCCACTCCCCGGCCCGGGCTGGATGGAGCAGTGGGCTGGCTCCATTTCTGTGCTCTACTGTCCTGAGGTGAGCCTGCTCAGGTTTCGTTGGCTGGGTCCCTGTAAATCTAGCTTAACTTTAAAAGGGGGAATTTATGGGGCTCTTGCCATCTGGGATGAGAGGTGGTGGGCGGCCATCAGCCCGGCGCAAGGTCTCAGCCATCAGGAGCTGCTGCCCCAGAGGCCCTGTCCAGGTTATAGGCCTCCTGATTGCCATGAACACTTGAAGGCGGGCTACAGAGTAGTTGCCATGGTCACCAGGCCCTCGGATTTCATGAAAAGGGAAAGGAGAGGGGGTGACGAAGCAGGCTGGCGAGGCAGAAAGGGCCTGGGAGGGAGACGCAACTCAGGCTCTGCCTGTGCCACTTGCCCTTCTGACCCAGGAGCTGGAGGCGCTGTGACTGTGCTCTGTGACCTCCGTGGTGCCCCTCCTGCCAGTTCCAGCATCTCCCAGCTTCTAGCATCTCATCTGGGCTTCAGAGAGGGGCTGTTGCCCAACTCTGCTGTACCCTGAACTCAGCCTTCTAGAAGCCAAGAGCTACAGACAAGACCCTGTTGGCCTGGGCTGCCCTTCTTTTGATGGCCACTGGCACTCACTGCCCAGGGAAGCTGGCCTACCTCAGGGAGACTATGACCTTGTCTGCTGTCCTATCCAAAACACAGAGGCCTTTCTCAGTGTCCACAGTGCCAGGCACCATGCCAGCAGTCCCCCGCATATTATCTCATTTAATCCTCACAGCCACCCTCTGCAGCTAAGATTCTTAGCCCCATCTTGTAGAAGAAACTGAGGCTCAGAAGGGTGAGGTGACTCATCTAGGGCCAAATAGTGAGAAAGTTGATGGTGGATTGGGGCTTCAACCCAGAGACGTGTGTGATAAGAGTTATTCAGGTCCTCTAAGCCACAGTGTCTGGCATAGAGTAGGCATGAAAGTGAGTTTGGGGCAGTCCACCCAGCCAGCCCGCTTCTCAGGGTTTCCAGCCACTGCTGTGGCCCTGACTGTGCTGGGTGGGAAGGGGTTGTTTCAATGGAGTCCAGGTCTAGAGAACCTACCTGTGGTGCGAGGCTGAGACAAGCCCCTTCCTCAACCTGGGCCTGATGTTCTCTTCTTTGGGTGAAGTAGGTTGGGCTCAACCACATCTAGGGATGCACTGACATTTGGCAGCTCTGGGGCTTTCACAGACCTGCAGAAGAGGCAGGACTTTGTCCTTAAAGCACTCATGCAGCAGTACAGGTGTTAGCAGCCAACTCTACAGTGATGGAGGTGACATGTGCCAAGTCTCAAGCATGGCTTGGGGAGCCGAGGGGCACTTTCTGTGGCCCTTGTCCACTGGGACTGGTGGGGACCACGTGGCAGGGGAGTTCAGGGAAGTGGGAGAACAGGGAGCAGTCCAGGAGGACATGCGCTTCTGCTGGGCTCTGAGGCCCCAGGGGGTCCAGGAGTGTTGGGGCCATAAGTGGATGGTGAGTCTGTAGGCAGCAAAGCATTATGGGATTGCAGGTAGCATGCAGGTGGACAGCTGAGCCCAGGCTGTGGATCCCCAGAGCCAGGCTGAAGGCAGTTCCCCTTACTGAATGCCCACCAGAGTCAGCCTTGTTATATTATTTCATTTTCACACAGTCAACTCCACCATGTTTTATAGATGTAGGAAAGCATGATTTTTGATTCTGAATCCCTGGCTCTGTAACTGCTGTACAGGTTCAGGGGTTGGCAGATCAATAGCCCAAAAAACCAGTGATCTGTTTTTTAAATAAAGTTTTATTGGAACATAGCCCCATGCTCTTGTTTTCATATTGTTTATGGATACTGTTCACAGTACCACAGCAGACTGGAACAGTTGTGTCTGAGACTGGTAGGCCCGGAAGGCCTAACTTACTGACTGTCTCACCTTTTATAGAAAATGAGGTGCTGAGCCAGCCAAGCCTGAGCTCTGCCTGCTGTCTGAGCCTGCCCAGTCAACTCCTGAAAGTCGTAATGAAGTTTGCAAGTGATGGCTGTGACCACTTTTTGTGAGCTATAAAGTGTGCTATGGTGTCCCCAGCCTGGAACCTGGTGGGCACTAAAGGCCTGCTTGCTGATGAATGAGACACACTGGTCATGGCGAAGGCCTTCCTGGCCCCAGCTGCTGGCTGCCCCTGAGGCTGCAAGGAGACATGTCTGGGCCCGAGAGGCTGAATGAATCTTTGTCCACTCTCGTGCAGACTTGGCAGGTTTCAGCATAAATTAAAATTCTTGTGGGGAGTCACCTTATATGTGGTGCCACTTTATAGCCAAGTCATTACAATAATTTGCAAAGCTCTCTGGTGTGTAGCTGGGGCTGTTTGCTTCAGATTGGCTGGCTGGCTGTGACCTCCTTCAGCTGCCTGGTTCTGTGTTTGAAGCCAAGTGCTGGGGTTTTGTTCTTCTGAGTCTGGCCCTATGGTCATCCAGATCTGACCTATTTGGGAATAGAACGCTTCTCAAACAGGGCCCTGCTTCCCTGCAAGAGCTGAGAGAAGTTGAAGAATTAATTTATGTAATCATTATTGTTCTTGTGCTTACACAATAGAGGAGGCAACAGGATAAATGGCTTAGATTTGTGATCTCATTTGTCACCATGACTTTAGGACATGAGAAAACTAAGGCTATGAGAAAATGAGGCCAAATTCTTACTGAATTTCAGAAGTGCCAGTCCTGGGTCTGCTTAGGATTTGCTTTGTAACCAAGGAAAGTCTCTCTCTCTCTCTTTCTCTCTCTCTCTCTCTCAGATTGAACTCAAGACCTTGTGCTTGTGAGGAAGGCACAGTGCCATTGAGCTAAATCTCCAGCCCGCTCTTCCCTTTCTTAAGTCTCAGCTGCTTTATCTATTAGTGAGATAGTTCCAGCTCTGACACCGTAGAATTCCTCACCAGTTTATAAATATGAACACAGAACCCCCATCAATCTCCAGCCTTCCCAAAGAGGTTTAGTTTGCATAGGGAAGGCCAGGTCATACGTCTACTCTGGGCCTTGTGGCACCCCTCCTTCCCAGGGCACCCCTGTCTTGCCTCAGGACAGCAGGGCAGGCAGTGTGCACCTGTCACTCCCCAGGCAGGGCTCCATCCTCTCTCCCCAGAGATGGAGTGTGAACAGAAGAGGGCCTCCCCTTCGGGGTCATGTGTTACCAGGCAGACTTGGCCCATGGTGGGCAGTACACACGTCTTTCCAGTGGCAGCAACCTCTGGTTTAATGTTCAGCCTTTGAGAAAGCAAATGGCCGGGGCAGAGTCTGGTGTGGGCTTTGGGAGACGTCAGTGGACCTTGGGTGTTCAGAGTCCTCGGAGAAGATGGACAGTCAAAGCTTTCCCCAGGTACTGTTGGGGAATAGAAGAAAAGGCCTCCACTGGGCTTGGAGCACCAACCAGTGTCCACCTGTGACCCAGCAGGCTCTGTCCCGAAGTTGGCTCATTAATAGTTTGAAAACTTCTTACTATCTCCAGTACAGAGGCAGCCAGCAGACCAGTTTGTTGATAATGATTCTTGTGTTTCACAGAGTTGAATGAGTTTTGACTCTCAGCTGAGCTAGTTAGTTCCTGTGTGAGTCTGGTAAACCACTTAACCTCTCTGATCTTCACTGGGGTTCCAGTTGGGGATGCTTGTTCGAGGGTCTGTGGCTATTCAGGAGACTGAGAGGTGGCAGGATAGCTATTGGGCCTTGAAGTCTGAGAGATCTGGGTTTGGATTGTGGCCTGGTCTCTTAGGGACCCTCGAGCTGAGTCGGAGGCAAGTGGTCTCTCCAAACCATGGTTTTCTCACCTGGAAAAGAGATGGACACTGGGAAAGCTTGGTAAGTGCCAGTCTCTGCCACCATTTTCCTGTCACCCCACCTTCCATCACTGCACACAGCACCCTGTGTGAAGGAGGGATAAGTGACCCAGTCCTCAAAGGAAGCTCAGATTCCCCCACCAAAGACCCTGGCGAAACAGCCCTGTGTGATGATTAAGCCCTCTCTGCTCCAAATACTATTAATGGTCATAAAATTATCCAGTTTTCTGAGGCCCAGTCCCAGGGTTTGCCTCAACGGGGCAATAAAACTGCATGCAGAAACGATTTGGAGGAGGCGAGGACAGCCAAGCGGAGACAGAGTTAAACGAGCTGCATACTGCTCTCATTAACTGAGCCCATCCACGTTTGTTACCAGGGATTTCTTTATAATTAAAAAACAACCAAGTTATTTAAAAATAAGCCTGTGAGAGGTTGGCCAAGCAGCCGCTGAGGCTGGCGGGGGCAAGTGTTCCTCGCGGTAGGACAGATGGGAGCTGGGGCTGGGCCCCGGGCCTGGCCCTGAGGCTGCATGGAGTGGAGGCTCATGGGAGCCCTCACCTGCCCGGAGCTCGACAGCCAGGCTGAGCTCCACAGCCAGGTGCTCGCTCACTCTCACTGCAGACTGCAAAGCACTGGGCCTCAGCACTGGGAGATAACCACATACTGAAGGGACTCTGCCCCAGCGGGGCTGGAATTAGGGTTGGGGGCGATGGACTCCTGTGCCGGGCTCTCTGAAAGCAGCTTGGATGTAGACAGACTGGGCCAGAAACCCAGCCCAAATGCATACTGGCTGTGTGTTCTTGTGTGGGTATTGTCACTTCCCTGAGCCTCACCCCTTCCTCGGAGGGCAGGGGGCGCCCAAACAAGCCGGTGGCCTTCACGTCCAATCCAAACATGGTGCGCTTGTTGTTGCGGCCCCTGACCTTGGTTTAGGGGTTGGCCATGGTCCAGTCTCAGCTTTTTTCTCATCCTGATACCTACTCTTGCTTGGCACTGACAGGACCTGAACAGTGCTTGGGTCCATCAGAAGTATTTTGTTATATCTGTAAGGCACTTTATAGGTTTCAGAGTGGCTTAACCATCAAACACCTTCCAGAGGCACACCTGTAGGCGCCAGCACTGTGCCACAACTGCCGTGACTGTTGCGTTTTACCCAGGGGAGCAGGGGGTCCACCACCTGAGGTGCAGAGTGGGTTCTAGACAGAGTAGGTTCACACCCACTCTGGGTGCAGTGGCCCCAAAGCCTATGCCTTTTTCTTCTTTTATCACTCCCAGAGCTGAGAGGGCAGAAAGCCCAAGAAGATAATTTCTGGATCAGCGTCCTCATCTGTGGGAGGGAAACAGGCCCAAAAGGGAAAGGAGCTTCTTCTAACAAGTGTGTCTGGCATTTCCTTACATTTCGTGTAGTTTTTCAAGGTCTTTCACATCTGCTGCCTCAGCCTTCCTAGACTCACGTGGTCAGGTGGGCAAGGTAGGGCAAACAGTCATTAGGGTGAGGGCCCTGTTGGGGACGTAGTGGGTGAATATCCACGTGCTGTCTTAATCCGTCGTAACATGCTTTGGGAAGCAGCATAGGTGGGGCTTTAGCAGTGGGGTCAGCAGCTGCTCCGGCGTGGGCTTCTCCTTGGTGGCTGTGTGTGCCAGCCCCGTCGCTGGTGAGCGTCTGAGTGACTGAAATGTGGTGGCCACAATCTCCGGGACACCAGGAGTTTGTCTTGTTCTTCGGGGCTTCTACTTCTAGGATCCTGTCTGGTGCACAGTGGGCACCTGATGTTTGTGATGCTCATTTAGCCACTGGAGCTTTAGCATCCGCACCTGAGAGTTGGCTGTTTTACCGTGGATCCTGCTGAATGCGTGTGGAAGGAAACAAGGTATCGTGGCACCTAGCATGGCTCCAGGTGCTGTCCCCACTCACTTGCCTCTTCTCTCCCTGTCGCCCCTGCCTAGTGAACGGGAGCTACGGCCACTGCACCCCCGGCTCGGAAAAGGGCCTGCTGGACCTGGACCTTGCTGAGGGCCCTGGCCCTGCCTGCCACCAGGGCCTGTTTCTCCCTGTGGGAACCCCACCACCCCGGGGCCACTCCCCTGCCTGTGAAAGGCTGCTGCATCTCCCCCATCCTCACAGGTACGTCCCTGTTCCCACTGCTCTGTTTTCTCTGGACATTCCCCGGGGGATAAGGACCTGCCTGGCTCATGGGAAACACAGGGTAACTGAGGTCCTGGAGGTGCTGGGACTGGCTTAGTGACACAACGATGCCCGCTGCAGACCCTCCTGCCTTGCAGGGTCTTGTGAGAGACAAAGACTGTTTTATTAAGGTTCATGTCCCCATTGCACAATCTGAGGTGGTTTTTTAAAGACAGGGTCTTGCTATGTTGTTCAGGCTGGCCTTGAACTCACTATGTAGTCCTGGTGGCAATCCTCCTGCCTCAGCCTCCCAAGTGCTGGGATTACAGGTGTGTACCACCACGCCCGACTTGAAGTAGATTCTTGCAGAGTCATCTCAGAAGAGTCAGGTAGGCCTGGGAGGTGAGGCCAGTTCAGAGTTCACACGGTGGCCAACCTGCACTGCTCACTGGGCTCAGAGGGCTTCCTCCCCTGTGCCATGTCCTGCCCCAGGAGCCGTTGGGCAGTGATGGGTCCTCTTAGCTCCTCTTCCAGCCCTGTGGGCTCTCTGGTGGGTGGTCCTCTCCCTTCCCCTCCTCCTGTGGTGGCACTGGGGATGCTGTATCTGCAGGGGCCGGAGCCAGGGCCCCAGGACCATCTTGGGGAACAGAGAAACCAACGATGACCCCACAGCTCTCGCTATGTAGAGCCCCAGGAAGCCTTGGTGTAGGAGTAGTAGCAACAGCACCATGAGCCTTGTCATCTCCTTGCCAGAGGGCTGACACTTGATCCTGGCCACCACCCTCTGAGTTCTGTCTTCTTGGTCCTTGTTTCACAGGTGGGTGGGAAACTGAGTCTCAGAGAGGGGAGGTCACATGGGATCCCAGTCGGACTTTGGACAGAAAGCCAGGTCTCCTGTTGTGCCATCCACCCATGGACATTCTCTGCCCACCTCACCTTCCTGGCCTGTCCTCTCCTCTCATTTTGGAGTGGTCTGGCAACAGGCCGGCTTGGGCGTCTCTGCCTGTACTTTACCTGCCTCCCCGCCATGGGCACCACAGTCTGAGAATCCCCTCATCTTCTGAACATGGCCCTCTGTGAAGTGGGCAAGGAGGATGTCCCGCATTTGGGACAGGCCCTGTAGGAAACTGTGTGCCACTTATATGGTGAAGACAGCCCCCGTAGGACACTCGGCCCTGCCACCCACAACAGCCTGGCTCTCTGAGGAGGTCACTTTGCTCTCACTGAGGAGAGAGGCCTGGAACCTGCCTGAGTTCACAGCTGGGACAGAGCTGTATCTGGCCTCAGACCTGGTCTCCTGCCTCCCACCTATGTCCTGTCTGGCCTGCTCTGACTTTTTTTCAGAATTGTAGTCTCTCTCTCTCTCACTCATGGTGTTTGGATCTGAAATTCCCAGCCGTGCCCAGCCCAAGCATTTCCCCAGTTAGGATTAAGGCACCTTCTCGCCTTGGCTGTGCCTTGGACCCCTACCGCTGACACGGGCAGTTGAAAAGATAGACTGCTTGGGACAGAACCTCATACAGTTAATATCTTCGGAAGTTAAGAAAGACTACAGAACTCAAAGATGTAGTGGACACACACTTGGAGTTAAAAACCTGCTGGAGCTGGGTGTTCCTCAAAACACTAGCCCAAGGCTGGCTTCCTCCTGCAGCACTCACAAGGTCAGGCAGGGAGAGCAGACACTGGGAAGCCAGGGGGTGGGGTGGCCCCAGGGCTGGAGGCCAGGCCCGGTTTTGGCAAAACAGAGCAGTCCTTCCTGGAGTCCCTACCTTCACCCTTCACACGTGCAGCCCCAGTTGCTCTCATTTTCTCCCTCCCTCTTTCCCTGTTTGCACTCTTCCCTGCTCTCAGACAGCCAATCTCTTCTCTCAACCGACCAGCGTCTCTTCCTCTGCTTTCCAGTCTCAGTCTCCCTCTCCTCCTCTGGACTTCTTAATCCCTTGGCCCTCAGCTTCCCTGTCAACTGCTGTGCCACCCTCTCGTGACATTTCTGGCCACTGTCTTCCAGGTCACCCAGGCCCCAGGCCACCTATGTGAATGGCAGCCTGCCAGCTACACAGCACATCAAGCAGGAGTCCCTGCCCAACTACCAGGCCATGGCCGAAGCCCATACTCCCCTGTCAACTCACTGCCGAGCCCCGGCAGCCACGGGCCTGCACACTGCGCTGGACCTCCCGGGCCAAGGCCTCGCCAACCCTGCCCCTTCCTGCTACCTTCTGGGCAGCGAGCCTAGCCCAGGCCTGGGCCCCCAGCCCGAAGCCCACCTGCCCGAGGGTGGCCTGAAGCGCTGCTGCCTCTTGGGCCTGCCTCCTGTCTCCTCAGCCTCCTCCTCACCTTGTGTCTCCTCCGATGTCACCCCTATCATCCGCTCCTCCCAGACGGCTCTAGTGTCCTGTATAAATGGGCTCCGGAGCCCCCCTCTGCCAGGAGATGTTGGAGTCCCTCCCAAGCGGCCCCGGCACGGCCCTGTTTCCACTGAGAGCCAGGAGGGCAGTATGCAGCTGGAAGAATGCCAGAAGACGGGCTTCCTGAAGCAGGAGCCTTCAGACGAATTCTCTGAGCTCTTTGGGACTCACCAGCAGGGCTTGCCACCCCCCTACCCCCTGCCTCAGTTGCCAGCTGGTCCGGGCCTGGGAGGCCTGGGGCTGGGCCTGGCGGGCAGGCTGGTGGCCGGGCGGCAGGCATGCCGCTGGGTGGACTGCTGTGCAGCGTACGAGCAACAGGAGGAGCTAGTGCGGCACATCGAGAAGAGCCACATCGACCAGCGCAAGGGCGAGGACTTCACCTGCTTCTGGGCTGGCTGCGTGCGCCGCTACAAGCCCTTCAATGCCCGCTACAAGCTGCTCATCCACATGAGAGTGCACTCGGGTGAGAAGCCCAACAAGTGCATGGTGAGTCCACTGCCGCCTGCCTCGCCCACCCCAGCCCACAGCCAGCGTTCAGTCTCTGGGAACCTTGGCAGGGCACCTTGTTCTCTCCGGGCACCCTGTCCCCTCACTGGGGTGTTAGATGTGTGTTAGGTGTGCTTTAGTGGCCACAGGTCAGAGCAGGCTAGGCCAGCCTTCTGTTTCACTTGCATGCGCCCTGGGTCCCTCCTGCAGATGGCCAGGTGACAGGTGGGGGCGTGATGCCTGGCACTGGGCCTTCACTTGGTGTCCTGGGGGGACTCCAGGGCTTTCTCCTGGAGCTGCGTATATTGTTGGGTCCCTCTAGGCTTCTGGCCCACTACTGTGGATCCCCTGAGGAGGCTTTGGGGTAAGGTCAAGGCCCTGTATAACACTGCCAGTGATTTGGCTGGGACTGAGACTAAATTTTCTGAGAGCATAATCCTAGTTCCTGATACCTCGACCTCATTTCTGTGCCAGCCCCAGGACTCATCTGGTCCCCAGGAAACGCCTCGCCTGCCCAGGAGTTGAAGGGCTGGGCCTCAGGGCATGAACCACACCCCAGGAAGCCTGGGCCACCCAGGCCACAACTCAGCCTTCCCAGCTAGTGGGCTATAGTGTGTCTGGCCATTAGGGGCTGGTGTCATAGCCAAGATCGAGTTCTCCACACTTGTGCACTGTCTGCTCAGAGCCCAGGTGGTTTGTAGGGGCCAGGCAGGAGGCAGGAGTTTCAAGCTCACCTCGCTCACCCTCCTGTGTCCAGCACTTGCTACCAGGGCCTGTCTACCTGTGGCACTGTGAGCTGGGCACATACAGAGCCAGTGCTTCAGACCTCCAAGATGAGAAGGGGTTTGCTTCACACACAGGAGGAAGGGGGAACCCAAACTGGCATCCTAGTGTTGGAGGGAGGAAAGTGAGGAAACTGGATTTCTGTGTTGTTGTGCTGAGCTGGCTGGTGGGAGGGCAGTGGGCTGGGGCAGCCCCAATTCATTTGGGATCTTGTGACAAATGGCTTGATGAGATGTCCCGGAAAGAGATGACCAACATAGTCCACGGGTCTGCCTCTCTCTCAGACTCTTGAGCTGCAGTTCTCTGTCAAGTCACCTTCTGTAAGTGTATCTATTTGTGTCTGTGGGGGATTAGGTGGAGGCTGTGTGGTCCCATGAGCCCCAGTATATGAGTCTTGAGATGACCTAGGTCTTCACTGCCCACTTTTCCAACTTGGGAAACAGAGGCCTGGTGAGGGGGCTGGGTTACTTAGTGCACCACAGCACAGAGCCAGCCTGCCAGGACCTCCTTTGATTCTAGACTGCACGGGATATGGGTTGACATACACCTGGCTCCTGCTTGGCCATGCTCTTTGCTTTGGGAGACTTTGCACTCTGGGATGGGTCCCCAGGCCATTAGGGATCAGGACCAGTGACTGGGAGATATCTGAGCTCACCGGCAATCGTGTTTGTTCTTTACAAGAGTCCTGGAAAGCCAAGTATTGTGGTACATTCCTGTAACCCAGCAACTCTGGAGGCTGAGACAGAAGAATCATAAGTTCTATGCCAGCTTGGGCAACTTGGAGAGACCTTATCTCAAAATAAAATAAATGCAAAGGGCTGGGGGTGTAGCTCAGTGGTATAGCACTTGCCTAGCATGTGGAGGTCCTAGGTACAATTTATAGCACTGCAAAAAGAAAACAAAGTTCTGTAAAGCCCAGGGCTTTTATACATAGGGAAACAAAGTCCTGGTAGGTCTTGCCACCTCCTTCTTGCTCCGAGAACACTTGGTCTTGCCTCTTCGTGGTTGAGAGTACTGTAATTATAGTACTCACAGCAGCTGCTGAGTGCAGACTTCTGGGGTGCTCTTCTAGGCCGTAGGCCCATGTGGTCTTCAAGCACAGCTCTTGAGTAGATATTATTAACCCATGTTTTCTATAAGAGGAAACTAAGGCTCAAAGGGACTAACTATGTAAGTGGCCCCGATCACACAGCTAGTTAGAGACAATAATAATGGCAGCAAAAAAATAAGGACTAAGAATCACAACAGTAATAATAATAATAACTTGTCCAAAGTTACACCGATAGTTACAATAGTCACTGTTGGAGTAGGATTTGAACCTACATTTTTCTAAACTTAGAAGTTCTTGTTTGTGTTGCTCTGTTAAACTGGGGCTCCTCTGGGGCTTATGGGCCGGCCCTGCTGGGTGCCACTGTCTGCAGCTGGTAGCAGTGGTGATCACCTTCCTTGCCTGGTCTTCCTGCTGCTGTGGGAGAGCACAGTGCTCCCCTCATGAAGCTGGTGCAGTGGGTAACCCAGGGGACCAGGCAGGCCCCAGCCCACACCCAGATAAATACAACCTCCCTTCCCTATAAAATTATTAATTTCTCATGACAGGCCTCTGCTACCATGCGCTGTAATAGACAAAGGAATTTGGGCCCTGGAGCCTGTGGAGAACAGGAAATAGATGAGACATTTTGATTGAAGAGTAAATGGCCCACTAAAAGAGCAGTTAATCCTTTTATTATCTTCCCAGCAGCCGTTTCCACAGCCCTTTCATGAGGTAAGCTCCCTTCTCCCCATCCAACTCTTAACACCGTCCTCCCAGCTGGTTCACATTTAGTCTGTGGACTGCGCTCACTGGGGACAGGACCTGCAGCTCTGCCCTAGCCACTTGGTCCTGAGGCCAGGCCTGGACTGAGGACTCACTGGCCCCCAGTGTAAATCTTGTCGCCTGTCCCCCACCTGTCCCCTTCGCAGTCCAGAGGAAACGCCTGATCTTTTTGCAATATCCTGTTATGTTTCTTGTGTTGCCCGAGGTGTCTTAGCCTTATTAAATTTGGGGCTTCCTCCGCATTATGATAACAAGGTTACATCCAACTCAAATACTGACTCGACGCCTAGGAGACGCGGACATTGAAAAGATTAGTTTTGTGCTTTTTTGGGTTGGTTCCCCCAGACATCGGGATCCTGAGTGTCTGAGACTGAAGAAGCACATGGGGCAAAAGAGAGTTAACGTCTCAGAATAGTCGCTTTCATGACTTGGGTCTTGTAAAATAACGGTAATAACAAGAAGGAACCTTCACTTTGGGGAAGGGTTTAACCAAAACTGTAACCTCACATGGAAAGTGGTGAAAAGTCCAGGCTGGATTTCTACAACTCTAGGTTCCAGCCTGGCTCTGTCAGCTGTGGGACCTCAGGCAGGTGACCCACCATCTCTGAACCATAGCATACTTGTAAAATGGAGCAAAAATATGACAGTAAGTCAAGGACTTACTGTACTTGGCTTTTAGGGGTGCAGTGATTCATTGAATGTGCTTGGTAATTAATTCTCTTCTTCCTCCACCACACCCTTTCGTGTTGATCATCTCAGGAGAGGAGTACAGTGGCCCTAGGAGTTAGGAGAGTGCTTAGAGCTTTTAACCAATAAAGAAACAGAGGCTCAAATGAGCCACTGGGGGTAGAGCCTTGGCCGTGAGTGAGGAGGACAGGGCAGCACACAGGTGCTCCCATGGGGCATTCAATGGCCTTGCCAGAAGTAAGTCCTGGTCCATTGGGTCTCTTAGTTACTGCAGGGGGCTGCTCTGAGCTACGCCGTGTCTATACTGAGCCCCTGGCACTGGCATGGTAGCATCTGGGCCAGTGGAACCAGGAGAAGAATCTAATGCTGTAAGCAACAGGAGTCCAGGGCTGAGTCTTTGTCCTGCCCAGGTTCTTAAGTGGCTGGGCTGCCCCCGCTGTTGCTCGTTACCCCTAATGCCCTCTCCCAGCATTTTCTAGTCTGTCCCAGGGACCTTCAAGCACCTGGGCAGAAGCTGAGCCTTATTGATTGGCCTTGACTAGCCAAGGCACTCTGGACACCGGCCACCTGGCTGGATCTCCTGGGAGAGCCTTGACTACTTGCCTAGCCTGGGCCAGACTTACTCCTAGCCCCACAGTCCTGGGCTTCTGGCTTCCCCTTTTCACTGCTCCAGCCTTCTAACCTCCATCCCTACTGCTCTAAGAAATGAAACCCTGGTGGGGTAAAAGCTTGGTGGGGTGAGGTGGTAGAGAAAGCTACTGATTGCTGAGATTCAGAGATCTCTTTATCCTGGTTCCATGCTAGCCATTCATCATATCATCTTCAGAACAAAACTACTGAAGACTCCAAGGCCCAGAGAAGCCAAATCACTTCCAGAGAACACACTATCTGCAGGGGGTTACCGATCAATACCAACCTGTCATAGTTACTGTCTCACGGCTGGAACAAAATACCTACTGCCAGCAAGTTAAAGGAAGAAAGGTTTATTTCAGCTCACAGTTTGTAGAGATTTCTGTCCACAGTAGGCTGGTTCCAAGGTAAGGCGGCATGGCAGAGGAGAAACAGTCCATGGCATGGTAGGCAGGAAGTTGCAAGCATCAAGCCTCCCTTTTCCTTTTATTCCATTCAAGCTGCAAGCCCATTAGTTGGTGCCACCATACCCAGGGTTGGCCTTCCCATTATCCACACCCAGAGTTATGTTAAACTAACCATCCCACTAATCCAGTGTAACACTCCCATAATCCTGTATCGCACACCCCAAAAACCTCACCTGCTAGCTTTGGTGGGACATCTAGACATAAGCCACAACATAACCAGTTTGGTGGAACAGCCCAGCTGAGCTGAGAGGTGAAACAGTCTGGACTGGGGTCTGGGATCATATCACATTGGGAGTCTGAGGGAGAAGGAAACTAATAAATTCAGAGATGTGACATCTCCGGCCATGGATCAGCACGCCCATTTTACAGAAGAGGAAACTGTTTCGGATGTTCATAGATGAAACATTTGTCCCCATCACCCAGCTCAGCATCCCACGGATCGTGCTGCCCTCTCCCCATCGGCTTTGCTCAGCTGCCTCTTTAGCAGAGCAGAGTCCCCTGCATGCTCCTCCTTTCTCTGCAGGTGGAGTTTGGGGGTCAGCTCCCCAGCTTGGGTATGTTTGGAGGCTAACACCTCCAACTCTTCGAGCCTCACTCCAGAGTAGGAGTCCCTGGGAGTTGGGAAGTGTGAGTGGTGTGGTCTGATAGTCCTGCTGTGTACAAACGGAGGACCAGGAAAACAGGTCAGAGAGGGAGGTCAGGGAGCTGAACTTCCACAGCAAGTGGGCATCAGTGGGCAAGGTGAAGACCGGAGTTGGAGGAGGTTAGGACTGTGGGAAAGCAGCCCTCCAACAAGGAGGGAGTCCTTCCCTGACACACGCACCTCACCCAGGGACAGGCTCTCCAAGTGCCAGGCCTCGTGCTGAGAGTGTGGATCCAGAGGTGGGGACGATGTTCTTCCAGCATCCCTGCAAGATGCTGCCCCGAGTCCTGCGTTCTTATTGCTGGACAGTGGAGAAGGGGAGCCAGAGGCTGAGGCTCACAGGCCTGGCTGCATAGACTTGTCCACGTTGGTCAAAGGAGACGAGGACATTATTGGAACACTGGTGCTTTTCTCTCTGTGTATGGCTTCCATATAGAAGGTCTCAGGCCTTAGCACATCCAGGAGACTAAGACAGAAAGGCCAGTCCAGTTCAGGTCCAGGGCCCAAGCATGCTGTGGGTCAGATTTGAACCTCACACTGACTCCAGGGCCTTTCCTGGCCAAGCTTCATTCCACTTCCCAGCAGAAAATCATCAGTCTGTTCGCAGGTATTGAGAGACCCAAAGCTCAATCAGCGCGCTGTCTGGGGTACCTCCTCTGTTGCCCCTGGCTGGACCCTACGGTCACAGAAGAGAAGCACGCCCAGCCTGGTCTCCATGAGCCCTGGGCTGGGAAACATCAGCATTTTCAGGGAGCCATTTACACCTGGTCACCTTGAGAACAGGGTAAGGATGACTCCATGGGTCTTTTGTTCTGCCATAGAGGAGAGAGCAGCTAGCAGGTTGAGAGTGAGATATTTCACCTATTGTAAAAGAAGTCACCTGGAAACAAGTTCCCTTCCTGGAGGCTGGAGTTCCTGGACAAATTAAGAAGCTGCAAAATGGAACAGTGTTTTAAAACCACTGCCCTGGAGAATCCTGCTGTAATGGCCCTGAGAGGCCAAGCTCGTCCAAGTAGATCTCAACTTCACTCCAGGTCCATCCTCTTTGGAAATGTGGCTGGAGCTTTGCCTCATTCCAGGGCGCGGAAGGGACAGTTTTGGGCAAAAGCAGCCTGCAAGCTGTCATCCAAAAGTGTCCATGTTAATGACCCCTGCTGGGACTCTGTCAGTTTTCATATCTAGTAGGAGCCCAGGGAGAGGGTATTGTGGCCCAGTGTCACCCAGAGAGTGAACAGCAGCCCTGGCTGCCAGCCTGCCTTATTTCTCCCTGCCCCAAGGCTTCCTTAGCTCCTCCACTCTTAGAGTTGCATTTTCCTGGTTCTGAAAATCCTCTAGGCCTTGGTTTGTTCTGGGGCCTCTGGATGTGATTCTCAGCCTGGCAAGCTCCTGTTCGTCGATCACAACCCCATCCAGAGATCCTTTCCAGCTTCTCTGTTCCCTTTGCCTTCTTCTGTTCTCCCAGCACACGTTACCTTGTGTGCACTGTGCTTCCTGGTGTGGTGAGTGTCTGGGATCCATGCTGTCCAGTGTCCAGCCTGGCACTGGTGGCAGAGGAGCTGAGTCTGCTCCCTGGGACAAGGTCTCTACCCCGTGGTCTGGTCATCCTACTTCTCTGCTCCACGGCTGTGGGAGGCCACTGTCCTCCAGAGCCATTTCCTGTGAAGTCACAACTGGGGGTGGGGGGACCTTGAGCATTCTCATGTCCACCCCCTCAGCTGGTACTGGAAGCTTTTCTGCTAGAAAGCCTGGCTTTGCTGCCTCCCGGCCTGTGATTCTGCCAGTGTAAGTTGGCTCCCTGGGTGTCCGTCTCCTGACCTGCAAAGTGGAGACAACGGGATGTGGTGAGACTTGGTTGAGATGTCAGCCAGCAGCACCCAGAGAGTTCACGACAAAGGTTCCTGACTGTGGACCGTGTGCATTAGGAGAAGAAACAGGAGAGTGGGAAATAGTGGCTGTTCCGTCGTGAACGTCCCCAAAGGAACAGGAAAGGCCTTGAGCCCCAGCACTGCTGTGGCTGCCTCAGGCTGCTGAGCTGTGCAGTGGGGTCCAGCAGTCAGGTTGCAGTAGCCTGTGTTCAACTGGGACCCAGCAGATGCTGATGCCCTTTCCTCTCTCGAACCTGAGTTCCAGCTCCACCATTCCTGGCTTACACTGTGGTGCTTTCCTCAAGTTAAAAAAAAAAAAAAAAA
>NW_022900935.1:31681298-31763724 GCF_012274545.1 Fukomys damarensis | reverse complement strand
TAAAAAAAAAAAAAAAAAAAATCAAACTCCAGGGCTTGCTAAGGAGCGGCTTCCTGGAGAAAGCATCCTCCTAGCTCTCAGCATTGGAGTCGGGTCAGAGGCCCACACCCTCTGTAGAACTGTGCAAAAGGGAGCCCGAGGTCCCACATGGAAAGGGCGGAGGAGCCGGGGACGGACGGATGAAGGGGGAGATCCTCGGCGTCTCAGCTGCCTCTTCCCGTGTGGCCTTGAGCACAGCACCTCACTCCCAACTCAGTGGACACGTGTAAGATGGGAATTGTGTCACTCATCCAGGGACAGTGTCTGAGGGGTGGGGGGCTGTGTTCCCCATACTGCAGAGGGGCAGCAGTGGGTCTGAGCTGACCAAGTCCGGAGCTCTTGCCTATAGCCAGACCTCTGTCCAGAGCTTTCCTGCACCTCCCTTTGTTAAGGCCAAGGGAGGCAGGACGATGGCTAAATGTGCAGGAGAATCCCTGGGGTTCAGATGCCTGCCTGCTCTGCCTGTTAGCCAGGTGCAGGACCACACGAGTCATGCTGCCTCTCTGTGCCTCAGTTTCCTGCCTGGTAAAGGGAAGTGTGGGGTGAGGATTCCATGGGGTGTTGAATGTGAAGTTGCCCTGGAGCATTCACAGCGCTCAGAGACATCAAACCCAACCTCGAACAGAGACAAGAATCCCTGGGAGCACCAGATCCGAGGGACAGGAATGCCAGCCAAGTCCTGTGAGCTCAACGCTGCTTCATGGAATATGAAAAAAATTAAGGATGAAAAAACACAACCCTCTGAATTGAATTTAAAATAATAAAAAGAAAAACAGCTTTTGAATTTAATGTAAATGGAATTGAAATGATTCTCTTATTGGAATGAGAAAGTCAGATAAAATCAGCAGTGACTCTGAGAAAGTGTCCAGACCTTGCTTGCTGAGGGGGATGGCGCGGGGATGGTAGGCTCCATGACGGTGAAGGGGCGGGAAGAGGCTCCGGCTCGGCTGGCCACCAGACGGGCTCTCGGAGCTGACTCAGTGCCCCCTTAGGTGAATGGCTGCGGAGACGGACCCTGGTGTCCTGTCCTCATCTGTTAAATGGGTGCAGGACCAGGTGGCCCCAAAGGTCTCAGTGGTCTCAGATACGCCAAAGCTTGAGATGCTCCAGAAAGGGCTAGTGCGTCAGTTGAGTCCCTCTGGAGAGAGCCGTGTAAGTGTCTGCATCCCCACCACACACCTCCCTCCCAACCTCTCAGCACAGCTTTCTGAACACCTGCACGGTGCCAGGTGTGATGCTACAACAAGGGGCGCAGTATGGAGTGACAAGTGGCCTGGTAGCAAGGAGATTAAATGCCTCGGGTATAAAGAAGGCTTCCCCCAGGAGGCCAAGAGAGCTGGGCTTTGATGGGTGGATTGGAGCTTTCCAGGTACAGACTGTGAGGAAGGGCATCTCAGGGAGAAAGCCTAGCACATGGAAAGTTTTGAGACACGACAGTATTTAACTCTTCCAGGGTGGGGGACATAGGGGTCTTCTTGAGCCTGGAGTGAGTTACACATAGGGAGGCTGGGGACAGAGATAGCAATAGGAAGTGGGCCTCAAAGGGCCTGAACTTGCATTCTAGCCTGAGGACAGTGGAGGTATGGTCTGAGAAGAGTTCTGAGCGGGAGAGTGACAAGATCAAGGTTCATGTTTAGGGTTTATAGTGAGGTACTTTGGGAATGACGTCCAGCACTTTTACCAGCGGGACATGGGAAAGGCATTTCCCATAATGCGGCTCTGTTAAATTTGCACAACTGTTCTTTGTTTTCGTCAGTCCCCACAATAAATCTCCTCTGCTGCCAGGATGGGGCCTCTGCAGTCTGTAAGTGATTAGGGTACGGACTTGCGCGGCTCCGCCTCCTTGCTGAGCATTCTTCTGACGTGGGCAGTGATAACACGAGTCTGTCACTGAGGCTGTGCCTTGTGAGGGCTGGGAGGTGGCCACCTCTTGGAAGGCAGCCTGCTCTCCCCCATCCTGTGTGGCCACACCAGCCTCCTTGGTGGGACTGCCATGTGGACCCAGAGGCTTCGAGAGCAGTGGTCCTGAAACTAGGGGTCTGTGCAGGGCTGTGCATTCTGGGGGCAGCACCGGGAGTTCTGTGCAGGGCTTTGACAGGCGAAACTGTGAATGGGACTCCACTGCCAGCCCTCCTGTTACAAAGCATTTGTTCAGAGCTGAAGGCAACACTGTGCTTTCCCTGAGCAGGAGCCCAAGATGCAGTTTGCATGGATAGTTCCTGTGCTCGGGGAGGAAGAGGGAAGTAGCAGCATCCCAGTTTCCCCGACGTCACTAAAATCCTGAGTAGAAGTGTCCTGGCCAGGTGTGAGGTCTGGGACTCCATCTGTGTTTCTGGCTCTCTGGCCCTGATCTTCCCACATCATCACTTATCCATAGGTCTGTGCTTCTTGGCTGCTGTTGAATCTCAACTTTAGGACATCACTTTGACCAGACTTTGTTGCCAGTGAGCACAACAATGATTAGAACTCAGGACTTTGGCCATGAGCAGAAAACTGAGCCTTCTGTGCCCCAGATATGTCCTTAAGGTCACTACCACCCTGTTACCTGTCCTGTTCCTCCTCCCCACAGGCATCCAGGACAAGGGAAGGTGGCTTATCCAGGCCACGAGTCCGAGTACCTGGGTTTGCCCCTTGCTGTTTGCAGATGTAGAAACCGAGTCCCATAGAGAGTGTTCAGCTCATCGATGATCACAAAGCAAAAGGACCATCGCTTGGCAGCCTTGCCTCCAGCAGGTGTCCTGCCTGTTAGGCAGGTCCACTGGCTGTTGTGGCCTGGCCACGCTGGGGCTCACCGGCCCAGCTGTTAAGAACACCAGCTCGTGTTGAAGAAACCTCTGGGCTTCAGTGTCTCATCTGATGCTCCTCCCAGCACTCCGACAGATGAGCCCTGAGGCCTGGATGGGAGATGGCCTGCTGGTCACCTGGTGGGACGTGGTGGCTGGCACTGGGTGACAGCACACCTGTCAGAATCACCTGGCAGTTTGGTTCCCAGTGCTGCCCAGCAGGCTCCAGGGAGACTTTAACCAGTGGTAGGTTTCCAGCCTCATCCCCGTGACATGCGCTAAACAGGATGATGGATTGCTGTGGGTGTCAGGTCCAGAGGAAGCTTGGCTTCTGCAGAGACCCGCCCAAGCCTGCAAGGAATGAGCTCTCCGCTTCCCCTGTCAGCTCGGCCCCTTTCTTTTCTTCATTAACACAGAGCTCCCTGGCTCGTGGGGCCTTAGTTTCTGTAGTGTGAAGAGAACTTTTCTTAGATGAACTTTGATCCCTCCTAGATCTTACGACCCTGACTCAGCTGAAGACAGCACAGGGCAGGACCTCGGAGCTCAGTGCCCTCCCCACCTCCGTGTACACTGCCCGTGTCTCTGCGGGGCCTTCATTATCCTCATCTGTCAAGTCTAAGTCTCAGACCCCAGCACCCTAAGATCTTTTACACTCTGCAGACATCTGTGGCTACATTTCTGTTTCTGGCATGGCCTTGGGGAGGAGGAAGGAAATGGAGGACCAGGAAGAGGCAGGTGGGGTTGTGGCTGAGCTCTCTGACCGCTGGTCCTTTCGAGCTCCTTCTGTCTCTGCCCTTTCTCCACCTGGTAGTGTGCGATGTGTCTGATCAGCTGCTCCCCTCAGCTGTGAGCTCCATGAAGTCCCTGATCTGAGGTTTGCTGCCTGCTTTGTGTGGCCTGATCCGTCCCTGACACATAATGTGTTATCTGCAGATACTTGCTGAAAAGAATGTCACTGATGAAGAGAGGGAGAGTGGCTCGGGGGCAGGGGGACAGAGGGTGCTGGGAGGACCCGAGCAGAGCGTCAGGAAGCTCGTCTTGGGAAGTAGGGGTGGGTGTGCCACACAGGTCGTGTTGGGGACGGCATGGTGGCCTTTCTGGGTTCAGCTCAGTGCCTGGGATGCAGTGGGTACTTAGTACTTCCCATTCATTCCCAAGCCTGTTTCCTGTTTCCCTCCCTCAGCCTGCAATATCTGGTCCACAGGCTCATGGAATATCAGGCCCAGACAGCAGCCTAGAAGCCATGAAGCACAATCTTCTTTACAAATTTGGAAACCAAGCCCCAGAGAGGTAGCGACCTTCCAGGTTCCCACGCAGTTTCCTCATCTTGGGAAGAAATTTACCATGAGGTCCTCCACGTAGTAGATGCTGAGTAATTAGTTGCTGCAGCCACAGCAGCTGTTCATCATGAATTCCGTCTCCACGGATCCTGGCTTTATGACCGTGGGCACAGAGGTGGAGCAAGAGCGCAATGTTGCATTAATTGGCAACAAAAGGCTGACTGCAGCCAAGAACCCAGTGGGGGAAAGGATTACACTGTCCAGAGCAGCTCCTTCAGCCTGGGGAAGGGAGGGAAGCGGCGTTTGTTAGGAATGTGCTTATTTCCAGATACCAGGGTCAGCCTTTTGTCTGTGTTTTCTGTGACTCTTCCGACCGTGGCACTGCTGTCTCATTTCATAAGCGAGGAAACTGAGGTTGAGAGCGGGGGGTGCGGCACCAGGGTGTGAGCCTGTGTCCCGGTTCTCAGTAATCATGAGCTGTAAGTTTGAGCTGACGAGCCCCCCGCAGTGAGCTCACCCAGAGATGGCTGGTGGAGCGTCGTAACGAGTCCCACAGGTCCTCAGCTGTCCCACGAACTTGGGCTTTGAATGGCTTTGGAGCTGATCCCTCCACTTACCCTCCTCTGTGCTGTTCCATGAGCCCCAGGAAATGGGGGGCTGGGGAAGCCAGCCGGGTGGAGGGGGCTCTGCAGCTCCCGGCGGCACTGGAGACAGTGTGGGGAGGCCCCAGGGTGCCTGGATGGCTTAGACTGGAGTCCGGTGGGTCTCAGGCGTAACTCTCCTAGGGAGACCTGGGCCCTACCCTGGGAGCGCCTGGCATCCAGGCTCTGTGCCCAGGGCTTTGCCTCATTGTGTCCTGGGCTGGTTCCACTGTTGCCTTGTTCCGGTCTCAGTTTACCCATCTATGCTCACGGGAAATGATTACCCAGCCCCATCCGCCTGGCGTTGTTTTTCTACCATCACCGGTTCCTTGGCGGCATTGAGACCTGGGCCTGTCTTCTGCTGAGGAGGCTGGAGCTGGAGCGGGGTCACACAGTGGGACTGCAGCCAGGCGGGGGCAGGCCAGTCCCCACAGCACGTTCCCGAGCTCTGTGACGGCTTGTGCTGGGTGTGGTGGCATGTCCCTGGCCCGGCGCCGGATGACAGGAAGCAGTCAGTGCCCCCGTAGGAAGCTCCAGTTGTCCCCGTGTTGTGAGCCTGGAAGGTCGGTCCTGACACTGGCTCACAGATCAGCCCGGGAGCCCCTCACCCCTGGAGTGGCCGTGGCCTTGGCCTTCTGCGGTGCTGCGCCAGGGGGAAATCAGGTGCACCTGGCAGCCACGCGTCCAGTCCGATCAGAGAAGCGGGGAGCGAGTGGCCAAGCAAGTGGGGCGCTGAGGTGGGTAAAGCGTGCAGAGCCTCATGGTGAATTCTCAGGCACTTTGGCCTCAGGCTCTTTCTTCTGTAGAAAATAGGAAAAATTATGTTTTATGACACACTGGTGTAAAGACAGACATCTGTACCATGTATGAGAGCGCTGTCTCTGACCTGGAACGGTGGCTGTGAGCCTTCGGCACACGTGCTGTGACAGGCTGTTTATCACTGAAAGCTCTAAAGGTTCCCATCACTGACCTAGAAGTTCACTTTATTCTCCAGTTTTAAATCGACCTTGGACATTTTCATGGGTCCCTAGAAGTATTGTGTGTCCTCGGGTCAGTGCCCAGGGGATGAATGTACAGAAGCCAGGCTGCAGAGTTGGGGTGCCTCGGCTCACCCCTCTCCTCCTCTGGGTTTCAGTTTCAGCCTCTGTAGAAAAAGGTAGGTGGAAAAAACAACTGAAAACTTTGCTGTGGTGTTAGTGTGCTCCCTTCTGTTCTAGAACATTTCGTTTCGTACTGCGTTGTGGCTTCCATTAAGAATTCATGGTGCTTTAAAAGATGGATGTATAATTAAATTGACATGGACTAGAGAGAAGGACATAAATCCTTGGAAAACCTGAGTTCATTTAATTATCATCATTGAACCTTACAGTTTCTTGGAGCTTCCTGGTAGCCAAGGCAAAGAGGGCAATTTGTTGAACTGCTGATTTCTTTTTGTCTGGGAAAGGAAGCAGATTGGCCACCACCACATATGTTGGGGCTGGTATTGCTTGGATACCAAATCCTCACGGGGGTTGGAGGAAGGCTGTGTAAGTGGGGTTTACTATTTACACGACAATAATGCAGTCACTGAGTTAAACAGTAGGCTTTGTTTTTCCTAAATAATTTTGCTAATGTTCTTTGAGAAAAGCTAAGGGCAAATAAATTGTGGCTGTGAAGTTACCGTGCCCTATCATAGCCTTAGTCCAGCCAAGCCAAACATCCGCTCTCTGTCAGCTTTCACCTCCCTCCCCTCGCCCCCGCCACTTTACAGATCAGGAAATTGAGGCTCCGAGGAGTTAGGTGCTCTCCCTCCCCACACCCCCATCTCTTGATCTGCTTCCCATTTGAGAAAGATCTGTTTCCCTATTTCCTATTATCTGTCTTTTACTGTACTCTTTATAATTTGAATTTCTCATGTACAAGAGAAACCATGTACTACTTAAGCTCGCGTGTCTGATTTATTTCACTTAGCATTATGGTCTCAAGGTGCGTCCGTTTTCCTACACATGACTCAAGTTTACCCTTCTTTATGGCAGAGCAGCGCTCCACTGTGTAAACACCACATGTTCTCTATCCATTCATCTGCTGATGGATGTACAGGCATCTTCCCAGATTGAGCTATTATGAATTGTGCTGCTGTGAATTGTGTGCTGAGTGTGCATCCATTAGTGTAACAGGATTCTTAAACACTTGATACGATATGCAGAAGGGAAATAGCTGAGTAAAATGGAATTTCTAGTTTCAGTTTTCTGAGGAATCCCTACACTGATCTCCACAGTGGTTGCACTAGTTTGTATTCCTACCAGTAACTAGAAGGGTTCTCCCCCGCCCCCGCCCCGCAGCCTCTCCAGCATTTGTTATTTGATTTCTTGGAGAAAGCCATTCTTTCTGGGATAGGGTGGAATCTCAGTGTTGTTTTAACTTGCATTTCTCCAGTGTTCAGTAATATTGAGTGTTTCTTCATGTATTTATTGGCCATTTGTACATCTTCTGTGAAACGTCTGTTCTTTTCATGTGCCCATTTTTTGGACTGGGAAGCAAGGTAGTATTGAAACATGCAAGGCGGGTGTTAGAGGGAAACTGACTGTGGCATGGACCAGGGTGGCTGGGGAGGGGAAGCAGGGGCATGGCATGGAGCCTTTGCCCTATGAGGCCGAGTCTCCGTGTGTGTGTGTGTGTGTGTGTGTGTGTGTGTGTGTGTGTGTGCGCGCTGTGGAGTATGTCGCTTGCCCTTTCTGCTGGGTGGGAGGGATGGGGATGGTGAAACAGGGTGGTCAGGGGGGCAAACTGGCTGGATGGAAGAGGCAGCTTGTGGTCAGCACGGCCATGTGGCCCACATGCCGGGGCTGCTGCGGCGTCTCATGCGGGTCATCCCAGTCTGAGAGGCAGGTGTTTTTCTCTCATGTGAATGAGAAAACCCAGGCCCGGAGAAGTTAAGCAGTGTAGTATCCACGGGCACCCAGCTGGGGCTGGAGCTCAAGTTTGCACATGCAGTCTGCCCTCCCAGTGGGATGTGTGAGTCTGGGAGAGGGTGTGGGTGCATGGTGGAGGGCGGATTTGGGGGAGAGGCCATTGTGAGATGCTGCTGGGATGAGAATGGTCCTGGACTCGGGCAGGAAGGTGAGGACATTTGTTTGAGGTGAGGAGGCAGGGAAGCCAAGCTCTGCAGCAGGAGTTATGGGGCACAGTGAGCACAGGGTGGGGCCGAGGCCGCTGTCTTCCCAGCAGTCCTATAGCTGCACCCAGGACTGGGGTGATTTGGGCTGCTCCTTCCCACTGGGCTGGTGGAATACTTACTCTTTTCCTGCTGGGTGAGTGCTTGCCTTTGTCTCCAAGAAGTGACAGCAGGCTCACAGCCTGGGCAGGTCATGGTAAAGCCCTCCTGTGGCAGCCCCTGCTCTGTGTCCTACCTTGTTCTGCGTGTTGACCACACTACAAGGGGCCTTGCCCTGGAGAAGCTCAGCGTCTAGACAGGGAGACACGCTTGGGACCTGAGATCCACAGCCATGGAATGGGAGGAAACGCGTGGGAGCCCACAGTGGTCAGCAGGTAGGAAGGTGGGAAGGGCGTCTCAGGAGAGGGAACGGCAGAAAGCAAGGCAGGAGGTGAGGGCACAGGCCCAGAATGATCAGTGCTGGAGGGAGGCTAAAGAGGTGTGCAGGGCTGGCTCCAGAGGGGTGGGTGTCAGACTGCAGAACTCAGAGGCCGCAGCGGACACAGATGTGCGTGTGCTCCTGTGCCTCCAGCGGGCCAGTGCGCCCTCCACCAGGCAGCCTGTTCCCGATAGATTGTGGCCAGCTCTTGCAAGTAGTAGCTTAATTCAGGTGGCTTTTCCAAGCAGTTAGTGTCTCTGGTCACTGTCTCCCAGGGTTCACCCGTCCTTTCTCCAGCTCATACAGACTGCTTGCTGGAAGGCATGGGGCATGCAAGCAACTGTCCAGCTTGGCTGCAGAGCTCTCCGGGGCGGGGGTGCGGATTGCGAGGTTGTCCGGTGAGGACCAGCAGGATGGCAGGCCCAGCGGGGCTGGCTGCCCACCCTGCCCTGGGGGCGTCACACCAGCTGTGAAGAGTGTCCTTGTGAGGAACCTGAGCTCTGGGCATGGGCAGCGTCCTCTCCACAGCAGACATGTGGTTCATGTCTTCCCCTGGGCTCAGGCCCTCTCGAGGTTTTTGTGGTTCTCACACCTAAGGCCCAGTGGCCAGGCTCTTGGGGCCCCAGAAGCAGCCCAGTTGGAATCTGCGTGCCTGGGACACGAGGGCCAAGTGGGGCTGCTTCTTTCCTCCCACCCGGGGGAGCAGCAGTCATCACAACCTCACAGTGCCCCAGTCTGGCGGTGCCCTCCGCGCTGCGTGACTTTGGGTGAGTCGCTGTATCTTTCTGAAGCTTCTGTTATTCCGCCTGTAGGGTGGTGTTCAGGTGAGTGCCCCAGAAGCAGATCCTGAGAGCAAGACTCCTGTGTAAGTGACCTTGTGGCAGGAGGGGAGGGAGGGAGGGAGGCAGTAATGCTGCCCACCTTCCAGGCTGGATGGTGCGGGGTGGGTGTGGGCGTCTTGGTTCATTCAGGTCATTTCTGTGCTCTGAGAATAGGCAGGCAGTGTGTGAAGAGCTGGGGCTCCCGGAGAAGGGCAGGCCGGTGGGGCGGTGGCAGGGGAAGTGGACCCCAGGCCTGGGGACATCTGGGGAATCTGCGGCCCGGCTGTGCTCACTTGGGGCGCTGCGCAGACGTGACCTGGAAGGCTCCTGGCGCAGTGGTGTGGTGGGGGTGATGTGTGCCTGAGAGCACTGCGCTGTTATCTGGAGCCCCAGAGGGGACAGAGGCAGAGGGTGGGAGCAGCTCTCCTTTGACGAGAAGCCATTTGAGCTGTCACTGCCTTGCAGTTTGTGCGACAATTTATGTGGCCTGGAAAGGAGCGGCGTTTCTGTTTACGCCCTGCCTCAGAGCCCCTCAGACAGCAGGCTTGCAGAGTGACCTCGGAACCCGTGCCATCTCTGGTGTTAGGCACAGGCACCTGAAGGCCACGGTCAGAGTAAAGCAGGTGGGTTTCTGGGGGAGTGCAGAGGCTGCCTCCCAGGGGAGCACTGACCCTGGAGCCCGGTGCTTTTAGAGGGTGTCATCTGTGTGCTCACACATGCGCAGTACCCGCGGGTATGCTGGAGTGGTTAGGTGTGTGTCCGCGGGCCAGGCTGTCACTCGTGTTCCTGTGAGCGCATTGCTGGGTGGCTGTGTGTGTACAGGCCCGTGTGTCCACACCACTGTGTCTTCCAGCCTGGGGAGGGTACCATCCTGCAGGCCAGGGTGGCAGAGGGGGAGCAGGCGGACTGTGGCGCTGACAGTGGAGACCAGCGGGGCTAGAGAGGGTCTCTACCCAACTGTCTCCCTCCTCCTCTCAAAGCCTGGAGGGAGGAAGCTTCTGAAGTAGATTTCAGCTCTGTACCAGGAAGGGCTTTGTGACAGGCAGCACCTTCCCCAGGGGAGGAAGGTGGGGCAGAGGCTGACCTGCCACTTGGCACTGAGTTTAGCAAACATTCCCTGAGGACCCTTATTCTGTACTGAGCCTTGTAGTGGCCCTGGACGTAGGCAGAATACAGATTGAGATCGGTCTCCAAGATGAACCCCAAACCGATGATAATTTGCTTGTTTTTTGGGTACTGGGGATTGAACTCAGGACCCTGTGCTCGTCAGGCAGGCGTGGTGCCACTGAGCTAAGTCCCGGCCCCGGATGATAATTTTCTGTGTAATTTTCCCTTCCTGGGACCAAATACTCAGAAGAACAACTCAGAACAAGAAAGGTTAATTTTGGCTTCTGGGTCAGAGATTTCAGTCCTGGCTTGGCTGGCTGTGCGGCAGCAACATCATGACAGAAAGATGTAGCAATGGAAAGGCTCTTCTTTCCTCATGGCATCCAGGAAGCAGAGAACAGGGGAAGAGCTAGCGAGAGGGGGGCGGGGACTGTAGGGTCCCCTGGATCTCGTCCCCCCTGACCCATTCCCTTCAACTTCTGAGTTCCTGTTACCTCCCTGCAATGCCGTCACAGTAGGCTCTCACCAGCGGGTTAGCCCACCGACAGAGGTCGAGCACTCAGAGTCCTGTTGTTCCTGAAAGCACCCATAGACACTCCCACGAGTGTACTTACTGTAAACTCACAATCTGGCCGAGTTGATAGTCAAGATCAGCCATCACAGTAACTCTGGAGACGATTCCTCGGAGAGTAATAAGGCTGAAGTGAGCCCTCAGCCACGGCTGTCAGTGCGCAAACACAGTTGAGCCTGGCGCCGTTTTACGGACAGAGGCTGGAGCCCGCGTGGCGAAGTGGCCTGCGTGGGCTCACACGCACACTGGGACCGGGGCCTGGAAGAGGCTTGTCTCTGTCTCCCAGAGCTCACGTGTCCGAGGGGCTCCTGTGCCATCCTGTCTGCTTCCTGTCACCATTCCAAGGGCCCAGCACTAGGCTGGGGTGTTCATCGCCGGCCAGGGGCTACTGCGTGCGGAGGGATCCTGACCTGTCGGGAAGGCGAATGTGCCCTGCCTGATGCGGCTGCAGCTCTGATGGGACCTGAGGACACAGCGGGAGAAGGCAGCCGGTGTCACAGAAGCGGTGCTGGGTCAGATGGAAGGGACGGCCTGGGTTCTGCTGTGCCACTGACGGTGCTGATCGTTATGAACACTAATGTTAAAAACAGCACAGGCAGTGCTTACTTAATCCGTGCCAGATACTGTGCTAAGTTAGCGTTCAGCATTCAAAGCGAGGGGTGTCAGCGTCCCCGTTTTACAGATGAGATCGTGGGAGAGTAGGGAAGAGGAGAGACTTGCTGACCATCCAGAAAGTGGAGACTCCAGGGTTTGGAGTAGAACTGCTTAGCCTCAGAGCCCTTACGCGTGATGTTTTTTAAAAAATTTATATCATATTTGATATATTCAAAAGAATGCATGCAAATATGAATAGGCAATAAAGCATGACAAAAATGAACGTCCACGAATTCCTGGAACCACGCTTCATTTTCTGTTTAACATTCTCTGCTTTTCTGAACAGGTTTCATCACACACACACACATCCTTAAACAACGTCTTGTTTAGTTTTGCTTCATTTAAAGCTTTATAAAAATAGGATACTGTATGTGGTCCCTGCAGTGTCTTCACTTAATATTATGTTTCTGAGATTTTATCTGTCTTGTGTGTTGCTATAATTCATTTCCACTACTGTGTAATCTAACATTGTGTGAATGATCCAAACTTTAATCTCCCTCCTGGTGGACATTTGGGGCATTTCAGTTTCTGCTACTTGGGACCATGCCATTGTCGGTGTGCTTGTTTGTGTCTCTTTGTGAATCCGTGGAGCTCACTAGAATGTGTGCCTGGAAAGGAAATTGCTTGGGTTCTGAAAGTAAGAAAGTGTCAAATTGTTTTCAGAAGTGGTTTTTAAGCGTTTACACTCCCACCTATACTATACAAAGGTCTTCTGTTCCATAGCCTCAAAAACAAGGTTGTATAACTTTGCGGTCTGGCAGGTGTGAAGTGGCAGCGTCTTGCCTTAATTTTCACCTAGGTGATTACAAATGAGGTTGAGCACCTTTCCTGAGTTTATAGCCTTGCGTGTTTCCTCTTCTATGAAAGGTCCTGCGTATGTTCTTTGCTCGTTTTTCTATCAGTCTTCTTACTGGTTTACAGAGATCCCTCATATTTTCTGCCAGTTTGTGACTTAGATTTTCCCTTTCTCGATGGTATTTTTCCTGAGTAGACCCTCTTTATTTGAATAAGTTCATTCTTCCAATCTTTAATCATTGGTGTTTTTGCGTCTGATGCAAGAAATCATTCTCTACCTTCATACCAAGAGAAAAGCCTCCTTTATTGTACGGGAGGATTTATTTTTAAACCTCACACTCACGTTCGAGTGTTTAATCCGTTAGAGTGGGTGGAATTAGAGTGACGTGGGCTGCCAGTTTACTTTGGTTCCACTTGGGTTGTTCTGGATATCGTCCTCTGAGTATCGTCCTCTGAGTATCGTCCTCTGAGTTGCCTGTCCTGTGATTTTTAGAGATCTTCAGGGCCACCCTATCATACATCCACCTCTCTGTCTCTGAGGCCGTTTCTAGCCCCCTCTCTGCCACTCGTCAGTTTTTCTGTCACTGCACCACGACAGGATCACCTTAATCACCATAGTTTTGCTATAAAATTGTCTAGTATATGTATCAGTCTTTTCAAATATTTTTTTGTCCAAGTCTTCCTTTCTCACTCCCTTGATGGTGACTTTTGCAGAGGAGTTTTCATTTTAATGAATTCCAGCGTATGAAATATTTCTCTCACAGATCATGCCTTTGATGTTGTATCTAAGAAGTAATCACCCAGTCTAAAGTCTCATTTTCTCCTACGTTGTCTTATAGGAATTTTAAAGTTTTGCATTTTACGTTTAGGTCTGTAATTGATCTTGAGCCCTCTCTCGTGTCAGGTGTGAAGCTGTGCATCTAGACCCATGTTCTTGCATGAATGTCAGTTGTTTCAGCACCATTTGTTGAAAAGACTTCTCTTTCTCCGTGGCATCGCCTCTGCTCCTTTAAGATCAGTGGACTATTTGTACAAGTCTCTTTCTGGGCTGTTCTGTTCCACTCATCTCTGTCTGTTCTTTTGCCAGTACCAGGCTGTGTTGATTACTATAGTTTTACAGTAAGTTTTAAAGATTGATAGTGTCAGTCCTTTGAGTTTGTCTTTAATACTCCGCTGGCTATTCTGGGTCTTTTGACTTTCCAGATGAATTTTGGACTTCGAATAGAAATATCGCTGTGATTCAATGGTAGAGCATCTGCCTAGAATGCACAAGGTGCTGGTTTGCTCCCTAGAACCACAGCAGATAAAAATTATCTAGAAAATAACTCGCTGGAAATCTGATTGAAATTGCTTTGTTTTAGTTTTTTTTTGTTGTTTTGTTTTGAGACAGTGTCTCACTATGTAGTTGAGACTGACCTGTTAACTCACTGTGTGGCCCCAGGCTGGTCTCGAACTCACAGAAATCCTTCTGCCTCAGCTCCCAAGTGCTGGGATTACAAGTGTGCGCCACCATGCCCAGCTCTGATTGAAATTGCTTTAAATCTGTAGACCAAGTTGGAACGCATCAACAGTCTTGACCATGTTGAGTCTTCTTATCCACTAACATGGAATCTCTCACCATTTTATTTATTCCTTTTTATTTCTTTTATTATAGTTTTATAGTGTTCCTCATAAAGATCTTATACAGCTGCTCTCAGACATATGGGGTTATGTTCTGATAAACTCACAGTAAAGTTTAGGAAATTTTAAGTTGAACCACCCTCAGGGATGATCAGTATTTTGCTAGACTTATCCCTGAGTACTTCATTTTTAGTTAGTGCTAATGTGAATAATACTGTTTTATTCTGTTTCAAATTTCTCTTGTTCACTAATGGTATATAGGAAAGTGATTAGCTTTTGTATATTAAACTTATGTCCTGCAACATTACTATAATTTCTTGTTTGTTCCAGTAGTTTGTCAATTTTTTGGATTTTCTATGTATACTTTTATGTCATCTGTGAATGGTTTTATTTCTTCCTTCCTTCTTCCATCTGTATACCTTTTATTTCACTTTTTGTTGCATTATCCAGGACTTCCAGTACAATATTAAAAAGGAATACTAAGAGGGGACATCCTTGCCTTGTTCAGGTTTTTACCCTGATTGTCTCAGAAGTTTAGAATATATGAGCACTGAATTTTATCAAACGCTCTTTCCAAATTTATATAGAATGTGTGTGTGTGTGTGTCCTTGATTTGTAAAGGTGGTGAGTTAAATTTATAGACTACTGTCATGTTAAGCCATTCTTGGGATCCACCTGACTTTCTTACTTTGTTCTTTGTGGGAGGTGACAGATGGGGAGGGTACCGAGGATTTTACCCGGGGCCTCACATGTTCCACAGTGTTCTTTTCTATACATATTCAGAGATTTGTTACAATTTTATTCATGAGTGATACTTGGTTTAGTTCTCATTTCTCATATTTTTCTCACTTGATTTTAATAATAGGATTTTATTGGTTGCATAGAATGAGTTGAGTATTTTTTTCTAGAAGAATTTGTGTAAGATTAGATTGGTATGGTCTTTGAACACTTGGTAAAACTCGCCTGTAAAACTGTCCAAGTCTGATGTTATCTTTGTGGGAAGATTTTAAACTACTGTTCCAATTACTTTAATTGAAATGAAAATACTATCTTTCTAGTTTTTCTGAAGTTAGTCCCTATCCCCAGGAATTTGTCCATTTGTATATATTTTCACATTATTTCCATAAATCAGACATTGTGTTCTTACTATTTTTAAAGTTTTTGCTGGATCCATAATTATGCTTCCTGCTTTATCCCTAATATTATTCCTTTTTGTGCCTTCTCTCTTTTTTCTTTCATTTTACCAGTCCTTTCAAGAACAATCTCTAGCTGTGTTGGTTCTCGCTCAGCCTTTCTTTTTTCTTTTGTAAAATAAATATTTCTCTTAATGCCACTTTTACTATATCTCAGAACTGTTGATATATAGCGTTAGCAGTATTCTTCAGTTCTATATAAGCATTCTGAATATCCATTATGATGCTCTGATTTATGTAGTGAGTTTTAATTTTCCAAACACAGGGACACCCCTTCCTGTTATTGGCTTCTAATTTAATTTCACTATAGTTGGAGAACATTTGTGTGATGATCCTTTAGACCACCTCTAGGATAGTTTTTTGTAAACATTCTATATGTACTTGAGAAGAATATGTATGTGTGTGTGTGTGTGTGTGTGTGTATGTATGTGTATATATATATATATGTATTGTGTTTTTGTTCAATAAACTGTTAGTCTTGTTTTAGTGAATGTTTTTCTAACTTTATGGATTTTTTTCTTTCTTTAACCTATTAATAATGAGAGAAAAGCACTGAAATCTCCCAAGAAGGTAGTAGGCTTTGCTTTGCTTTGCTTTTTTCTTTTTTTTTTTCTTCTTTCTTTCTTTCTTTCTTCTTTTTTTTTTTTTTTTTTTTTTTTTTTTTTTTTTTTTTGTTGTTGTTGTTATTTTTTGAGACAGGGTCTCACTGGATTCAGGGTCTCACTGTGTAGATGAGACTGATCTGGAACTCATTATGTAGCCCAGGGTGATCTCGAACTCACAGTGATCGTCTTGCCTCAGCCTCCTGAGTGCTGAGATTACAGGCGTGGGCCACCACGCCTGGCTGGCTTTGCTTTTCTGTCAGTATTGTCTCATTATATTGTCACATCATTAAGTTTGTAGACATTTAAAACTTTTATGATTAAATGATAAATCAGTTCCCAATATTTTTTGGTTTAAATTCTACTTTATTTAATATGTGGCTATACAGTCTTTGTTTGGATAGTATTTGCAAGGGGTATCTTTTTCTTTCCTTTAACTTTCAATTTTTGCATGGCCTAATATTTTAGGTATGTTTATTGCTATTAGAAAATGGGCGTATTTGTTTCTTTTGGTTGTTTCTTGAGTTCATTCTCTTTCAATTAGAGTTTAGTCCATTTTCAGTTGTTGTGATAACTAATGGATATGTTTCTTTTTTTTTTTCATTGTTTATTGGTACATTTTTGGCATACAGTACAGTACTTGTACCCTTATATGATGTGTCTTGGTTCTTATTTTTTCCCCATTCCCCTGCCCTCCCTTAAACCCCCTCCACCCTTCTCTATTTACAGAGGCTTTGGTTTCCATTTTTTACTTCTCATATTTTTCCTTTCTCTTCTTTCCTTTCCTCTCATCTTCCCACCTTTAGCTCTTTTCTTCCTGTTTCACATTATCAATTTTACATTTTGATCCTTATTTACACTTTTAGTTTTTCACACCAGAGAAACTATTCAGTATTTACACGTGTGTCCTATTTATTTCACTTAAGAGTATAGCCTCAAGGTGTATCCATTTATCTATAAATGTCTCTAGTTTCTCATTCTTTGTGGCTGAGTAGTACTCTATTTTATTTTTTAAAAGCCACATCTTTTTTATCCAGTCTCCAGTTGATGGGCATTTGGGCTGTTTCCAAGTTTTAGCTATTACAAGCTGTGCCGCTGTAAACATGGGTGCACATATATCACTGCGGTATGATTCTTTTAATTATTTTGGGAAGATACTCGGCAGGGGAATAGCTGGGTCAAATGGGACTTCTAATCCTAGTTTTTTGAGGTATTTACTAATGGATATGGAGGCTGTATTTGTTTATCTCTGTCTTCATGTTTGCAAATTATTTATGCCTCATTAGTTCTTCAGGCATTTCTTACCGTCTTTCTGGGATCATTTTCTGGCTTCCTGAAGTTCATTCGTTCAAAGTTTCTTCGGTAAGGCGATCTTTCCTTCACTCCCATTTTGAGAGATGGTTTCTGGGGCACTCACTTCTGGGTCTTTGCCCAGCAGTACTTGGAGCATATTCCATTGCATCTGCCTTCCATTTTGTTGTAAATGTCCATCTCACTGTTATTCTCTTAAGGGGCCTTTGCGTTTTCTGTGTGTTGCTGGTCCCCCGTCTCGAACTCAGGACCTTGTACTTAGGAGGCAGGTGGCGGCACCACTGAGCTAAATCCCTGGCCCCATTTTTTTTTCTTTTTTTTTTTTTTTTGGATTGATTGTAATACTGAGGATTGAACTCAGGATGCTGAACTGTGTCCACAGCCCAGGCTTGAACTTGGCAGTCCTCTTGTCTCAGCCTCCTAGGCTGTACCACCATGCCCAGCTTGTGTGTTTCTTTGAAGAGCTTCAATTTCTTTGGTGCTCTGAATTTTCAGTGTCCTGTGCATAGATGAGAGCATTTTTCTTCTTTCTTTTTTTCCCCCTCCTTGCAGATCTAGAGGACTTTGGCCATTACTCCTTCAGCTGTTGCTTCCCCTTCCCTTTGGAGGCCTTGATTAAAGGTATAATATCCTTCTTATTCTGGCCTTCTCATTTCCTTGCTCCCTATCCCTCTGAGCTGAGCGCTGAGGATTTCTTCAGCTCTTTCTTCCAGTTCAGCTTTGTCAGATCTCTTGTTTGACTAATTTTGGTCCAAAATTTCAAATTTAAATCAAAAAACATTTCAAGAATTTTAATCTCTAGAAATTCCATTTAGTCCTTTTCAGATCCATTTGCTTTGGGTAGACTTTCCTTACTTGCTCACATTTCATGATTCTGTGCCTTAAACACGTCACCCATATTCATTGACATTCTAAGCCTCATAGTTAAAGAATAGGAAATCTGTGGAGGCGCCTGACCTTGACCCCTTGTCTCTTCAGATTCTGCCATCAGTTTGCCCTCTGGTGTGCCTAGTAATTCTTAGGCATGAGATGCTACAGTTGGTCTTCATTTGTCTCTGGACCCAGGTGTGGGTTGCATGTGCTTTCCTCTTCAAGGAGTATGGTCAGCCTTTCGGGTCTGAGGACTGCGTCCCAGGACCTCCCACAGGACCCCTTGGGAATCTGCAGATGCTAAGTCCCTTCTCTAAAATGGTACAGCGTTTGCATACAACCTACTTCCATGTCCCGTATACTCCCATTGTCTGTAACTACCCCCAGCACCTAGTGCATTGTAAACAGTCATTTTACTATTCTGTCTAGGGAATAGTGACAAGAAGAAAGTCACCTCCCACGTTCAGTACAGATGCAGTTTGTTTGTTTTGGTTTTTGGTATTTTTGATGCTCTGTTGGTTGAGTCCAGGGGTACAGAACTTGTGGATATAGAGGCCTACTGTGGTAGCATTTGTGTTTGCCAGAAACCAGGGAGAACACAGCAGCAGGTCACCCCCAGAGCCCGACTAGGTTGCAGGGCTCACACTGCCAGCACCTGAGGGACCCAGCTGTCAAAGCCTAGTTTGAGTTTGAGCTCATGGCTTTTTGGTTTTGTTTGAGATTTTCGTTACCTCCTGTGACCCGAGCAGCAGAACAGAAACTGTGTCTCAGGCATCATCTGGTTATCGTGTGGCGCAGTAGTCCTGTCTTCCATAAATAATAGGAATAATAATAAATATTCTAGATGTCATTATAAAGATAGAAAATAGCATATGGCAAAGGCCCCATGGAAGTGTTGTTTTAAGATAACTTAACATGTGTTGATCTTTCGTGGTACTGAGGGATTTCCATGCATTCTTGAATTTAAGCCTCTAACAGATCTGGGTTTGTCACCACCCCCACTGTACAGATGAGGGTGTCAGGGTCCTGGTGGTTTACAGTTCATCTTCATCACGGTTGTTACGGGTGTGTCGTTGTTGGAAGAGGAGAAGCAGGTGTTTTCCTGACACCAGGAGGTGGAGGGGGCAGTGCTGTGTGGTGTGGAGTGCTGGCTGCGACCCAGGAGGAAGGGTTAGGTGGTGACTCTCAGGTTTCTGTGGGGGAGCTTGAGCCTGCTCAGTCTTGCCTGGGGTGCTGGCTGCAAACACCCGGCCTGCTGGTCTTTAGAGACGATGAGCAGCCTGGGAGTGTTTCCATACATCATGCGTCACCACGGAGTCGCGCCCCCTGTTGTTTCGCTGGTCGGGCTGCCCTTCTCTGGTGTCCCCAGGTTCCTTCCGTGTCTCATCTCTGTGCAGCGGAATTCGTGGTGCTCTATTTCCTGTCGCCTCTCAGCTCCTTGAAGGCAGGCATTGATGGTGACCCTTGGCCCCTTTGTCACCTGGCAAAGGTGTGGCCCGCCCTGGGTGTTCAGCAGATGCGATTAAAGGGATAAACACTGGACTTTCTTCACTGCCTCACTCAGAAGCCCCAGCTGCTGTGTCTTCACAAGGTGGAGTTGTCCAGCCTCTACCTGCTCACACCCCACACAGTGTTCTGGTGTCCTCCGGTTAAAATCTCCATCTCTTTGCCCTCTGAGAACACTTGGACTGCTCCTTCCAGGTGGGCAGATTTTGAGTTGGGCAGAGATGGTCTTTCTGTAACCTCATCTGCCCAGGTTCCCTCCTCATGTGGGACATGGAAAAAGGCTTTGAAACTAGGTGGCCCTGGGTTCAGACTGGCTTTCCCACTCGCTGGCTCTGTGGACAAATGGTAACCTCTGTGAGCGTCAGTCTCCCTGCCTCAGTGGAGGCAGTAAGGCCAGCCTTGCTGGGCTATGGAGAGAGGTGTGTGTGGTGGCACGCGGGGAGGGGGAAGTCCCTCAGATTCTCTGCCCACCTCTGGACCCACCCTGTTTGCTGGCATGTTCCCCGAGCAGAATACCCTGGCTCCCATAGGCCCATGTTCCCCTGGTGTCACATCTCGATGGCCATGGGAAATTCCAGGTCCACCAACACCTTTGGTCTCTGCCAAACTGAGCATGTTCTGAGGCCTGCTGGTGCGCCACACCCTAGCCCGGCCATTGCTCTAGTGTGTGCCTGGCCAGCCAGGAGGCAGCTGCCAGCCCTGCTGTTTACCTTGGGAGCCTGGGCTCCTTGCTGGCGGTATTTCCAGCCATGGAGCGAGGGCAGATTTATGGACTGGGTTATTCAGAAATTATTTAAGGCCTTGGTCAGCCAACAATAATGTAAAGACATACAGTGCCTGTTTGGAAAAAGATCGCAGTTGGGTGCCCACACTTCGGTCTGATTTACAGCACAGGCTGAGGATCCAATTAGCAGTCACAGCGGTCTTTTAGCTCTAGCCCAGCACCTTCCAGGATTATGTAGACTTTCCAGGTCCAGGGCTATGATGAAATTATAACTGGAGGCTTGTAAAGTCATGCACCGTTATAAATGCAGTATGGTCTTAACTGCCCTGCTGAGCTGCAAGGCCTGTGCCCCTTGGCCTGGTTGCTTGTTCAGCCATCCCTAGCAGATTATTGCAAAGAGGGACCTGGTTTCCATCCTGGATTCCTTCTACTTTGTGACCTTGTGCGTGTGGGCTGACCTCTCTGAGCTTAATGTCCTCATCTGTGACTTGGCTAGTGGGGCAGAGTGGGACTCGGGAAAGTACAGACCTTGCCTCGTGGGAACCAAATACCAAGTGATGGCTGTACAGACCCCAGTGCACAGGCAGCGCTCAGTAACGGAGCACATGTTGGAGACCCTGGAAGGAGCAAACGTCCGGAGCCTCCTCTCCTGCCTGCCTGGCTGCCTGGTGGGGGCCAGTGGAGTGGCAGCAGCATCAGGATGGGGACACTGAAGAGTGAATATGGCCTGTGGTCTTTCTAGCAGCAGCAGGACCCAGGGTTCTGAGGTCTGGGTGGGCACTCACACCCCGGAGTCAGCCCCAGGATTCGTCACCACCATCATGCGCCTGCCGCGTGCACAGAGCCGTGCCTCAAATCATGCTCCGTGTCCCTCCACAGTGGCGCTGCTGTGTAGCTGAGCTCTTTGCCCAGCCCCATCCGTCCTGCTGCTGACTTCAGTCCCTCACCAGGAGGCGGAGGCTGCTCAGCATGCAGCCCAAGTTTCTCTTGATCAGAGCTGTGATCTGAAGACCCCGGCCCTCGCCAGGGACCCAGCTCAAAGTCGGGCTGGGTGCTGGGGGAATTCACTTGCAGGGCGGGGGTGGGCTCTGTAGCTCAAGGGGCTTTCTCCTCCTTCAGCAAGGTTCTGACAGAACCTCATCTGAGCAGCCCTGTGAGCTGAGGGTAGCTGGCCTGCAGGGGGTGTACAGTGGACCCCCATCCCCAGGGAAGGGGCATGAGGCAGTGCACAAATCTGCTGTCTTGAGACGGTGCTGTAGGGTGAACCTCAATTCCCAAGCACAGCACGGTGGGGGCCATCCTGGGCTGCAGACAGGACAGAGGGTCTGGAAGGAGCTGAGAGGGCTAAAGATCCTACAGGCTAGGCTGCCATCAGCTCACTGCCAGATGAGGCCTCCAGCAGTTTAAGAGTTAGCCCAAAGCTGGCCCCTTCCTGTGCAGGGTAGAGATGGCACTGTCCCTTCCTTTCCAGGTGCTCAGCATTTCAAGGGGTCAATGTAATAGGAGTCCCTGTCACCAATTGGTAGCCTCCGCCTGCCCAACTTTTTCCTCTAGAATTGAAAATAGAACAGGTTGCAGAGAAGAAGGTGTCTCTTAGCAGCTCTGCTGCAGGCCTGAGGCAGGGTAGAGGGCCTGGAGACAAGGGATGGATGTCAAGGCCATGGGAATGTTTGCTTTACTCCCCCAGAAACTAGCGTGGTCATGTTGGCCATCCCAGAGGAAATCCAGAGGGCCCCCAAACAAACACACATGTTGGCTTTTATAAAAGAAAAAAAAAGACAAAGACAACAACAATCTTTGTGGTTGTCTTAAAAGTATTTTAATCATCAGTGAGCATGAGAAGAATAAACCCCTGGCACAGGCAGGAATGCAGCCCAGGAAAGGCTGGCAAGGGCCATCTCCTGCCATCCAGCCCCCTGTGCTGAGTGTCTGCAGTGTGTCGGGTGCGTGTGGCGGCCGAGTACACATCTGAGGTTGTGACTGGGCTGTGTGGTTGAAGTCTCCTGGTTAGATGAGAGAATTGTGGGTGGCAGTGCAATTTAGTGTGGGGTACATGTATATCTGGGATGCAGTTGGGGCCGACGTATAATCACTCGCGCTCTGACACATCAACACCCACAGCATGCCACCCCCAAAACCCACACTCCCCCCATCTCCGTGGCAGTGTATGTGCGTGTGTGGGGTTGGGTGAGAGTGTGTGTGCGTGCGCTGATTTATGCAGTTGAATATGAGTTTGGAGGCGTGTGGCATGGTTGTAGCATGTGCTTGTTTTGAGAGTGTGATTGGGTGTGCTCTGCAGGTGCAGTGTGTGACTGCTAAGTGTGTATGTGTGCTCAAGGCATATGTGTGTTGGAAGAAGTGTGTTTGAGAATCTGTTCTGCGTGTATGTGTATGAGTTGAGTGTGTGTGTGTGCTTGTTCAGGTGTGTGGTCGTGTGATCAGTGAGCCTTGGGGAGTGTGTGTTGGGCATTGGGTGTTTGTGCAGCTCACACCCAGCCAGGAGAGTGAATCCTCTGGTTGGCCCAAGGTGTGGCTCCTTCCCGCTCAAATCGAGGACCATGTGAGGGTTGGAGGGGACCTGGGAGACTTCATGAAGGAATAAGGCTGAGCAGGGCCTGCAGGGGCCAAGGAAGCTCTGGTACCAATGGGGCAGGTTCAAGCGGAGGACTAGAAGGGGAGATCATTGGCATGCCAGGGAAGGTAGTAGGCATGGGGAGACCCTAGGAAGCCCTGACCTGGAGGGGGCATTGATGAGGGCTGGACCTTAGAGCTGAGGAACAGGAGCCCCAGGAGGGCATGGTGCCAGCGTCACTCTATGACACACCCATCGGGTCCCCATGCCCTTTGTGCGCCTGCACGTTGGTCCCCAGGTGCTGAGCTGCCTGCTGTAGAGCACTGGCTCAGCACCCTCCCAGCAGCCCCAGGGAAGGACTATTACCCCATTGGCCAAGGAGGACAAGGGGCAGGGGAGGGAGCATCCTGAGACCCCTGCTCAGCAGAGGTGGACGGGCCCGCCTCAAGCTGTGCTTTCCCCACCCCACATGCTGGCCTTGGGGTGCTGGGTGTGGATGGGCCACTGTGGGTCCCAAAGCACTGCCTCAGGGCTGCCAGGTTTCTCTACAATCTGGAGAGGCAAGTGTTCTAAGTTTTTTAAATAAATGTGACATCACTGTATGTTGCCTATTTTGCACTCTAGGAAAAGAGAGCAGATGACTCCAAATCCCTATGGTAGATAGGTTCCTGAGGGCCCTCTCTGCTTGTGTAGGAGACAGGGCTCAGCGCAGGGTGTTCCACAGGGTGTGACTTTTGAGATCAGTGCCCAGGTTTCTGAGTGAGAAAGGCTGGAATCCCCTTCCTTGTGAACCCGGGCTTCACCTCTCTGTGCCGCAAGCTCCCAGTGGGGTTGTTGAGAGGATCGTGACTAACCGGCATTGAAAACGTGGCCTTGCCCACCAGAACCGGTGTTTGTGGCAGCAGTGTTGTCCACCGTGTGCGCCGTGGGACCGTTTCCTGGCTTTCGCTCTCTGTCCCGCTGACCTCCCACCATTCCTGTTTCCAGAACATTTCATTCGCCATCTTCTTCCCTTCTCTTGGCAGGAGAAGTCAGAGGGCAGTTTGAACCTGGCTCACAGTGGGTCTGGTCCTTGGCACGGTCGCGTCTGTCCCTCCAGCTGCAGGCCAGGTCTCCCAGGCCTCTGTTCCCCCAGCCCCACCAGCTTCGGCCCAGGCCTGCTGCAGAGCGAGGCTGGGGTGTTCACTTGCTAATGTGTTAATGGCCGAGCTCCCTGTGGTGCTGACATCACCGTCCCAAAATATCATCATCCATGATTTGTGGTGGCCGGTTCCTGTGCCAGAGTCTGCAGTCCCTTCTGGGAGAGTATTCTTTTCCACCCAGTTGGAACAGTCACATTTGTCAGGAAACTGACTCCTTCCTGAGGAAAAGAATATAGATTCCCCTGAGGTTGGCAAAGGAGAAAGGAAATCTCCTGATGTGGCTCATCCTGGTGGCCAGGAGAATCACGTCCCCTCTGAGGAGTTCTTTTGCCCCATGCCAGCCCCAGGCTTTGCTCCCCAAATGGTGCATTGGCTCCAGACAGGAACGTGATCTTCCCCAGTGCCCCAGGTTTAAGCTCTACCACCTCTTAGCAGGACATCTGTGACTGCTCATCCATAATGGGCAGGTGCTGACGGTAATAGCGGTGATTCCTGCCTTGTAGAAGTGTGGGGACTAACACAGGTGAGCCTTGGATGGGGCTGGGCACATGCCGTGTGCTCCTTAAATGTCGGCTCTTGTTCTAGCTCAAAAATAACTTAGCTTTCACCATCATATATTTATCTGATAAGGGTCTTGTACACAGACTGTCTTAAGAACTCTTACAACTCAGTAATAAATAAGATAAATAGCCTGATTTAAAAATGGGCGAAAGCCCTGAGTAGACATTTCTGTAAGAAGACAAAAGATGACCAAGGTGATGTGATGTCCAGCATCATTAGCCACAGGCCATGCCAATCGGAGCCACGGTGAGGTAATGCTCACACCGCAGAGCTAGTCATCTTCAGAGATGGTCGAAAGCAAGTGCTGGGCTGGACTGGGGGTGTAGCTCAGTGGCGCTGTGCCTGCCTGGGAAGCGCAAGGTTCTGAGTTCAATTCCCTTTACGGGGTGGCGGGGAGCAAGTGTTGGGGAGGATGTAGAAAAAAACGAGAGCCCCCGTAACTGGTGATGGGGATGTAAAATAGTGCAGTGTCTTTGGCAGACAGTCTAGCATTGCCTCAGATGATTCCACATAAAGTTAAACCATCTGTACGGATCTGTCGGTACCACTCCTAGACATACAGCTAAGAGAAATGAGAATAAGTGTCCACATGAAAACGGTTCAGCCTTCTCAGCAGCATGAATCATAATGACCAAAGAGTAGCAACAACCCGAATGGGTGTCGGAATGTTACTTAGCCACACGTGCTGCAAAAAGCGTGTGCCTTGACAGCGTGACCCTAAGAGAAAGAAGCCAAGCACAAAAGACCACATACTGGGTGATCCAGCTCACGAAGTGAAAAGCGCAGACAAGTCCACAGGAATAGAAAGTAGATCAGTGGCTTCCGGGGATTAGGGAGAGGAGGTGTAAGGAAAACTGACAGCTGATGGGCTCGGTCGCTCTTGGATGAAAGCGTTCTGAAATCCATTGTGGTAATGGCTGTACAAGGCCGCGAATAAACTCAAAACCACCACGTTGTATACTTTCAGTGGGTGGATTTTATGGTTATGTGAATTATATCTCAACAGAGCTGTAAAACAAAACAAGGCTTTGCTGAAGGCTCACGGACAACTGCATGGAAGCAGTCACATAGCTTAGCATCAGGTAGAAAATCCTCCCCTCACTTGTCCTTTCTGGTTTGCCTGGACAGGGCCAGGGCTGTCTATAACCCTGACCTTGCAGCGCACCGTAGCAACTTCTGTCCCTAGAGCCAGGCCCAGGGTCCAGCTAGTGCCAGGCGGCAGTGTGGCAGAGTGGTAGAAGCCCACGCACAGCACGGGCCGAGGCCATGGGTTTAAGAGTCCAGACTGGTGTCTGTGCATCACGTATGTCCCTTCCCCCTTCCTGCATCCGACCCACTCATGACAGACACAGAATGCCAGTGGCCTCAGCAGATAGATAAGCCCTGCCTTGGTGTGGCACGCGGACCCAGTTTCCCATTAGAGATGTGCACAGATATGGCCTTTTGCAGAAAACGTCCCAGTCCCACTGTGACAGGAGCCCTCAGAATACCCCCAGCCTTTGTTCAGGTCCCCGGGCACCCTGTGTGGCATGCCAAAGCCAGAAGGGGCTGGTGAGATAATCTTTGTGCTCTTCCCCTGTATTTTACAGATAGGGAAACTGAGGCCCAGAGAGGTGTGGTGTGGAGTAAAGAGAAAGGCATTGGAGCCAAACTGAATTGGATTCAGGTCCAGTCTTTGGAGACTTCTGGGTGGCTCTGGGGAAGAGTTGTTTGAGGTTGTGGAGTTGTGGAAAAGTCACCGGAAAGGAGGAGGAAGGAGACACAGGAGGAGTCAGTGCTTGAACTTTGAGAAAGATTTGTAAAAGTTTCAGGCTAGGGATTTAGCTCAGTGGTGCTGCTACCTGCTTCACAAGCACAAGGTCCTAAGTTTGATTCCTGGTACAAAAAAAAAAAAAAAAAATTTGTAAAAGTTTCAGGCTAGGGATTTAGCTCAGTGGTGCTGCTACCGGCTTCACAAGCACAAGGTCCTAAGTTTGATTCCTGGTACAAAAAAAAAAAAAAATTTGTAAAAGTTTCAGGCTAGGGATTTAGCTCAGTGGTGCTGCTACCGGCTTCACAAGCACAAGGTCCTAAGTTTGATTCCTGGTACAAAAAAAAAAAAAAATTTGTAAAAGTTTCAGGCTAGGGATTTAGCTCAGTGGTGCTGCTACCGGCTTCACAAGCACAAGGTCCTAAGTTTGATTCCTGGTACAAAAAAAAAAAAAAATTTGTAAAAGTTTCAGGCTAGGGATTTAGCTCAGTGGTGCTGCTACCGGCTTCACAAGCACAAGGTCCTAAGTTTGATTCCTGGTACAAAAAAAAAAAAAAATTTGTAAAAGTTTCAGGCTAGGGATTTAGCTCAGTGGTGCTGCTACCGGCTTCACAAGCACAAGGTCCTAAGTTTGATTCCTGGTACAAAAAAAAAAAAAAAAAAAGATTTGTGAAAGTTTCACATGCTTACCACATGTGAAACACGGTAAATCAGGTGGGAAACACAAGCCCTCCCTGCTGTTCGCTCTCAGACAGGGCCTCAGTTGGAGTTCTTCACTGCTTCTGGCTGCTTCACTGAAGTAGGAATGGACTTTATGAGCCCCATTTCTAATGAGAACTTACTGCCACTCTGCTCTGGTGAAGCGTGACAGCCAGGCTTGGCTTGGCATGGAGGGAGAGGCATGGCATAGAATTGGTCAGACAGTTTGTGGCCCAGAATGTCCACCTGTTCCAGAGATGATGAAAACCCACTGATTTGTAGTCAGCAGATGTGTTTTAAAGCTTGGGCCCTGCTGCTTCCCACTGGAGAACTTTGATGGTTGGTGTAGTTCCACAGGGCAGGGCTACTTGAGGGCCATTCTGCCTGGGTAAGGCCCTGAGAACCGGGGCCTCGGATGTAAATCACACCTTCCCTCCATCCACAGCAGGTAGGCCAGAGCCCTGGACTAGGAGCTGGGCCAGCTCTGTGCAGGTGAGGAGATGGCAGGGGCTCCGGGAACAACCACTGTTGTTTCTACTTCCTGCAGCCTGTGTTGGGCTGTAGGAGTTGTAGGCTGCTGCTCTTTGGGTGTTGAGGAAGAGGCTAGAGGTCAGAGCTCAGAGAGCACAGGGCTGGGAGTCTGGAGACCTGACTTCTGCCTCAGTTTACCTCTAACTTGCCAGGCAGCCTTGAGCCAGTGAACTCTCCTCCCCCACCCCTATTCTGCAAAATGGGGAGACTTGCTCTTGCATCCCTGAAGAGCCCGTCTCCTTACCCAGCAGTAAGGTGGCAAGGGAAGCTGTCCCTAGTGGGCAGATTGTTGTGGTCAGCAGACCTGAGCACCTGCTGTGTGTCTGGTGCACTGAGGAGCCCCGCTGGTGTGAGGGCCTGTGAGGACCAGCAGCATCCTGGGTCCGACTCCATCCTCAGTGCCAGGAGGGGCTGCAGAACCCAGCAGTTGTAGGGCTGAGTGCAGGGGCTGTGAAGAAGGGAGGGCTCACGTGGGGAAGCAGGGGAGGCTCCCTGGGGAGATGGTTTATAAGCTGGAGCTAAAAGAACAAGACTTCGCCGGTGAAGGGCAGGAGCAGAGCATTATGGGTGAGGGCTGATGGGGCAGGAGGAGGCCCGTGGAGAGTGCTGCCTCTAACTGGCCCAGATGTGGTGATTCCCCGCGGCTTCATCTTGTTTAGTCCTTGCAGTGAGCCAGCCGCTGGGGGAGTGAAGTTTGCCTTCCAGAAGGAAGCCCCCGCATCAGGAAGGCTAAGTAACCTGTGAGAACCCACACCAGTAAGCAGAGAGTTGGGCCTTGAGCCTGGGCTTCCAGAGTCTGCACTCCACCCTGGAGGCTCTATGGCTTGTGGCTGCTGCTGGGGAATGAAATGTAGCCCTTGTCCTCCCTGCCTGCCACCACTCTTGATGTCTCATCTGCCACTGGCCACCCTGAATGAAACAGGAGCGTGGTGACATCACCCATGAAGAGGCACCCATGACCAGAGTGCCCAGTGGGTGGACCTCAGGTTCCCCGATGCAGGTGCACAGCTATTCTCACCATGTCTTCATCCCCTGCTGTTTTGAAATTTGGTTGCCATCCATGTCTCCCTTAATTCTCAGATCCCTTCTGAAAGTCATGGTGTTATCTCCATGTTACTATGCAGAAACCAAGTTCAGAGGGAAGCCCTTTGCCGGTGTCACCTCAGATGGGAGCAAGGGTCTAGTCCAGGTCGGGTTGGGACCGTTCTCGCTCCACATGGATGGTGAGCAGATCCGGGATCCTGTGTCTTGAGCTGCCTCACCCAGGGTGGCAGGCACTAAGAAAGGAATCTACAATTGCAGCTGGATCTGTCCACAGAAGTACTACGCTGTCCACTAATAATTTTACATTTTCAACAAAATAGCATGGTTTAAAATATAAAGCAACAGTGCAGTGTTTGGAGGAGTAGAAAGAAGAGACAGCAAAGGAAAGAAAAAAAGGAAAAGAGCCCTAATAATATGGCCCAAAACGAGTCACTGTTTAACAGTTTAAGGTTATTTTTCCAGGCGTCTCTCTTCACTCTTTTCTTGAATTATGCTCTTTCTTGAAATGGAATCAGACTGTGCTTGCTTGCTTGCTTTTCACTGACAGTGTATTATGGACATCTGGCTGTATGCAGTTAGCTGAATGAATGAGGGAGGGAGGAGGAAATGAGGGATAAATGGCCGGGGGTGACTGAATGACTCGCAATCCACTCTGTTATGCTACAGGTCAGGCCCACAGACTCTGCCCAGACGACCTTCCCAGGGAGCCAGGAGTCTGCGTCCCTGAGCCGTCAGACTTCTTGTCCCCAATAGCCTTGGACCTCAGTGTCTCCGTCTGCACTGGGGCTGTGGGGGCAGTGCCATGCTGTGCCCTGCATACCACCCTTATGTCACAGCAAGCACGCCAAAGCCTGGGGAGGTTAGATGATTTGTGCCAGTCACAGTCGGAATAGAGGAGTGAGGATCTGAACTTGAGCCCAGGTGACACAAGGGTACTCTGTCCCAAGAACAAGCATGCAGGAGGAGATTGCAAGGGCTTCTACCCTGCCAAAGCTAGGTCAGGGGAGTCTTGGGAAGCCTTACCTGCTTTGGGCTGCCTTCGTGCCCCCGCTTGTAACACGAGGACCTTGAGTTCTGGCTAACTCTGACATTGGGTGAGGCTTGGATGCCCAGCGGTCCTGCTTAGACTTGCCCTGAAGCCCAGAACCCCTGCAGAGGAGCTGGGCCCTGGCTCTGGAGGGAGCAGCGTGTAAGAAGCAGAGGCATGGCCTTCTGATAGCCCAGGTAGTCAGTGTAACTGAAGCCTGGTGAGGAAAGTGGGAGTTTAAGGTGCAGCCACCTCGCTGAGACCAGATGGACAGAGGCTGGAAATACCAGGTAGTATCCTGTTGGCAGTTAGGAGCCATTGACAGGTTTTGAGCAGTGACAAGGGCAGGCTTACAATTTCACAATCTCTAGCTGTCAGGTAGATGATGGGCTTGAGGGGCAATGGCCAGGATAGAGACAAAGAGGCCAGTGAGGAGAGGGGAGAAGGGGCTCAGGCCTTGGCACCACCCTGGCCGGTGAGCAGCCGGAAGGCCTTTGCCAGTGCCCCGATCCTGGGCAGCACTCTGCTTGCCCTGGATGCGGGTGCAGCCTCTGCTCTTGGCCCACAGCCCTGCTGGCAGCCCTGGGGCCCTGGCCAGGCCAAGTGCAAAGCAGCAACTTATTTTCTGTACATTATTAGTGCCCGAGTTGTAGCCGAGCAGATCAGCACAATGGCATCCTTCTCTTTCTCTCCTCCTGAGGTTTAGAAGCCAAAGCTAAATGTTTTAATTTTATCTTATTCCCGATCTAATGCTAATGAGTTCCAGGCATCCAGGGTAGCATGGCTGTGCTGGGCCAGGCATCTGGGTGGGCTGGGCTCCCCAGAAAGCTCCTCCTGCACTCACCACAGTTGTCAGTGCTGCCCTCGAGGACCCCTTTTCTCATGTGGGCACGTCTCTCCTTGATTTAGGCGGCCTCTTTACTATGGCAACCACTTTCCTATGGCAACCACAGGGTGTTTCTCGCTGGCTCAAGAGCTGGGCAACTGCCCAGATGTAGGTACGGGTGAGAGGTGAGATGTGTTCCCTCAACCCTTCCAGAGCTCTCCAACCTGGATGAGACTGAGGGGCTTGAGATTTGGGGTTTGGAGAGAAGCCAGCACTCTCCTGGCGGTTATCACAATAGTATTGTTTTTTAGTGAAAAAATCATTCTGGGGAAGCATTTAGTTCTTTCTTTCCAGTCGTTTCTTCCCTGTGGCCCAGTGTTTCCTGAATCTGTGAAGCACTCTGCCTTTGATTTCATATACAGGACAGGGCAAGAGCTTTGGTATCTGGCAACTCTGGGCCCTTCCTGATGCTACCCTTACCCCTTGAGTGCCCTGAGCCTGGGTCTCTGGAAGCCTCATTTCCTTGGCCAGCAAAGGGGGTTTGTGTGCCCCACTCTGTCAAGGGGACTCTGAAGAGCAAACAAGGTCAGTCATGGAGGGAGGGAACAGACTTAGAGGCGTGCCCACTCAGGTCAGCTCTAGGGGCAGTTAGTGGACTCTGTTTTACTTTAATTACTGAACTTGAAGTGCACAAGTGAAATATGAGAGGAAAAATAATTTCACTTTAAGTTTTTCATGGACTCCTTTCCTGTTCTGAACCCCAAGTGCCAGGCAGCACATCCTGGCAGTTCACAGAGCAGTGTCTGTCCCTCTTTTCTCTTGTTGCATCTAAGCTCTGGAACATGGGAGACTTACACACAACCAAAGGATCTTTGGGCTCCTTTCTCATATGACACTGCTGAGCCATCCTGACTCTTTCTGAACAGAATGAACCTGTCTCCCCTCTGATGGATGGGCTGCCTTGGGCCAGCTCAGACTGCAGTCTTTCCCATGGTACTGGGAGGGTGGGGGCCCTGAGACATCCTGAACCTACCTTCAGGGGTGTCTCAAGTGGCCCGTGCTCTGCCTAGGAGGTGCCCTGGTTAGCATCCCATAAACCTAGACGGGGTGCTGTCAGCACTTATACTAGTTACTTTCCCATCGCTGAGACGTAATACCCAACACCCACAATTTAAAGGAAGAGAAATTTAGTTTGGCTCATGGTTTCTAGGGGTTCAGGCCATGGTTGTTTTGGCTCAAAGGTAGGAGCATCATGGTGTGGCAAAGCAGAGAGCCTTAATTTGGGAAGCAGAGTTAGGGAGCAGCACTGGACAGGAAGGGGTGAAGGGCCAGATATAACCCAACCAGACACACCCAGAAGAGTTTTACTAATCCTCCGGGTGGATCACAAACCCAGTCAAGTTGATAATCTACCTTATCACATCACTCTAAGCCTTGTCTCCAGGGGTAGAAAGGCAGAGTTTTAAGGATCTCTGCCTTCTCTACGTGTCTTGCTTCCCCTTGAGTCCCTTGGACCAGCTGGAACAACATTTTGCAGATGGGAGCTCAGGAAGATGCGCTCTTTCTCACCACAAGGTCTTTCCAGGCCCCTGATAATTTGGGGATGACCTCTTAACAGCCAGGTGTGCTCTTGCTTTGTTGCACACTCTCTTCAAGGCTTAGTCCTTTCATTCAGTAGCAGATCTTCACAAATTCTTGTTCTGTCCCAGGCCCTGGGCTGGGTGCTTTATGGTGTGTTTATGGCAGAAACTTTGAAATATTAACTGCACGTGACTCAGCCCCGTCTCCAGAGTTCTTTCCATTCAGCCCTAAGGCCTGCGATTTTGAAACCCCAATGCCAGGAACTTGGTCCTGTCTGCTTTGCTTTGTGCTAAGTCATCTCCTTCCTTGGGTACTTGAGTAGAGGCACAAGGCTGTTCTCATGTGCCCATTTGACAGATGAGAACAAGGCCCAGCAGGGAAAGGGACTTCCCTAGAGTGCCAGGCCCTGGGAGGCCCTCTGTGGCTGAGTCTGCTGGGTACCCAGCCCATAACCAAGTGTCACAGTGGACAGTGGGGCCACTGAGAGAGCGGCAGAGCTGTTGTAGCAGCTCCCTCCAACTGCTGAGGACCCCAAAAGGAGCCCCTAAATGGAGGCCTCTGACCTGAGGGTGTGGGCCTTCCACTTCCTCCACCCCCTTGAGTGAATGATACAGCCACCCTTGTCATCTGCTGTGGGAGGAGCTGAGTGGTGCAGACCCATCATGTACCGGGCAACTTCCTCATCCGACTCTCATGGCCACAGGACATCTGAGCTCGGCTCCCACAGAGTTCCCTGCACCACTTGGCACCTCAGTTTACCCACCTTAAAAGCAGAGATCCAGTCCTGCCTCTCATGGGTTGCTGTGCTACTGGTGGGGCCAGGGAGCAGGTGCTCTGAAGACTGGGAAAATGGGCCACTGGGGTGAGCTGCCTGTTTCTGACTTCTTATTTGCTGGATGGTTGGGTTTCACATGGCTGCTTTGTGAGTATAATCAGCTGCAGATTATGTCACCTTCCTTCACTAGCTTGAGTGATGCCCTGGGCCTGGGTTGTCACCGCTCCTTCATTTACCCTTACCGGGGTCGGGGAGAGCACCCTCTGTGAGTCCAGGCCCTGGGTTCAGTCTGTGGTCCCAAATTGCTGGATGGTGAGCATTGAGCTTGAGAGTCTGGCAGAGTCACAGGTGGCCAGAGATGTGGTCTCAGGGTTCTCTCAGCTCAGGGGTGCCCTCCCCAGAGCCAGCCCAAGTCAGGCCATCATGGGAAGCCAGGTGTCACTTCCTTGTGACCACACGGGGGTGTCAGGATGTTGGTGGAGGACTTACCTATCTACTGACTGCTTGGCAGTCTTTTCTGGGTGAAGCGGCTTCCTCCGTGGGCATAGTGAATCCCACTGAGGCTGTCCGTGTCCCGGCTGGAGCCAGTCTCTGGTTGTGCTGTGCTGTGCCCGGGGCCATGTGCTAGTGGGTCTGGGTCTGGATTGTTAGCATGTTTGGGCTTGTGTGTCTGAAAATCCCATTACCTGAGTGTCTTTAGTTGTGCTGTTAGGGTTTCCTTGATGTCCTGAATCAATTCAAAATGTTTACTTTGCCTGGTCATTTTGACGTTGAGGCAGAGGCAAAAGTTACATAGTGCCTATCCAGGGAATACAGTGGATGAGGACACACTCGGTTCTTTTTGGGGGTTGTTCTTTTGTTTTTGGTATGGGGTATTGAACTAGGGTCCTTGTGCTTACGAAGCAGGCAGCAGAACCACTGAGCTAAATCCCTGGCGCCACGCCTGGTGTTTTTATGAGCCCAGCTTGCTGTTGGATGGCACTTGGCAACAGCATTCACCATATTTTTGATCACAGCTTGGAAAGACATGAAAGAGGACTTCCAGAACTGCTTCAAAAAGTGGCAAGAACAATGGAATAAGTGTGTTTGAAGTGAGGAGGAGGTGGATTAATGACTGTGTCTCTTACTGTAATGATGTTTTAAATTTAAACATCCGTTATTTTTATCAGCTTTTGTATGTATCAGCCATTCTGTGCTGTCTGCAGCCTCCAGACCCCGATCTGATCTCATCTACATCCTAGTGTCTAGCACAGCTCCGCTCTGGGAACTCCCGGATAACCTGAGTCCTTGTGGGCCCAAGGTAGACTCAGCTTCCCACATTTCATAGCTTTGGGGCCTCCATCTGCCTTTGAAGGGCTGGCCTGGACAGAGGTGGCTTTTCTGTAGGTGGATCTTTCCAGGACTCCCTGAGCTGCTGGAAGCAGGAGCCTATTTCTTTCATGGACAAGGGACATTCTGCCAGAGAAAAGCCTGCCCAGAGCTCTGTGTTCCTGGTGAGAAGGAGGGGTCAGGGTACCTGCAGCCCCACCCCACTGCCTTGGAAACCTCCCTACAAGTCCAGGCATTCTGTGTCCAGGTCCAGGAGGGAAATATGTAGCTGCTCTGTCCCATTCTCCCCTGCCTTGCTGTGTCCCCCAACCCCCAGCCTGCCAGCTTGTCTAGGTGGTTACCAAGGCCCCGTGACCTGAGCAGACAGGAAGAGATGCCCATGTGGACCTGTATCTCATGGTTCCCTGGGCCACGGCTGTTTGGGGAGGTTGAACCCAGATTCCTTGCTTTGTGAGCTCTGGGACTCACACATGACCTGAATTCCCCAAGCCCTGCTTTTCCCCTCTATGAACGGATTGCTGGCCTACCTAGCGGGACAAAGGAGATGCTGCTCGGGAGTGCTTGGTCCTGAGCACCAGTGATGGCCAGTTAGGGGCACAGTCTCCCTCCTACACATGTCTGCCCATTCATTTGTGCTGCCCCAATAGAGCAGATCATCAAGGGCCACTTCCATCTTTGCCCTTTTTGCCTCTCCCTCTCCCAGGGCTCTGAGACCTCATGGACACCCCAAGCAGGATCAGGACAGTAACCTCAGGGGCAGCCAGTCTCCCTCCCCACAGGGTGCAGGGCGGAGGAGTGGACCTTAGTTCCCGGCTGGCTGCCCTTTAAAGCTGGCCAACCACAGAATTATTTGACATCTTGGACAAGGATCTGGCTCCAAACATTTCTTCCATCTAAATCATCACTGTAAAGTAACTTAAAAGTTTGCACAAAAACGAGAAGTTGATCCCTGAGTGGCCTGCCAGGCTGTTGTAACCCAATATATTTTACCCTTAAACCAGAAATGTGTTTGTTTAGAAGCGAGTCACTGGCAAATGCCAAAACTGGAGGCATTTCCTCCCCTGCCTCTCTTCGTGCCCTGTTCCCCAAACCTCTTCTTTCCTCTCTGGTCCGGAGTCCTTGTTGGGGCGTGAGAAACTGGGCCCTCCCTCATCTTTGGGCCGTGTCAGCCTCAGGGAGGAAACTTGACATTCATCAGGCACCAGCTGTGTGCCAGTTCCTACTCTGAGCAGGCCCTTTCATTTAATTCAACAGCTCTGCCGTGGTCCTGTTCACAGAGAGCACCCCCAGCTTAGCGAGGAGAAAAATGAGGCCAGAGGTGCGGCGAGTCACCCAAGTGTGTGGCTCTCGGTGGTGGAGCCGCAGCAGACTGCGTAACTTCATGCGTGGGTCACACACGTACGTGTGGGTCAGGGCCCTTGGTTCTTCCCCAGGGGCCAGAGGGAATGCACTGTCATTACCCCCGGCATCTGAGTGCTGGGCACCAGGAGGGGCTTCCTTGCATGGACTTAGGCCTTTTACACATGAACGAAAGGCTCAGAGAGGGCACCTTGCTGAGCGGGTCCACCAGCCCTGCAGAGTCCAGTGCCGACCCTGTGCCCGGCTGGTCTTGGGTGTCACCCCTCCCTGTCTCCGGCAGGCGCTCCAAGGGTCCTTCGGCTCAGCCCAGCAGGGAAGATGCCACCCCTCCCCGGCTCCCCCATGGCTCCACTGTGTCTTTCATCTCCCGCCTTCCATTGTGCGAGTGCTGCACAGCGATAATGGATTGCAGCGAACCTTTTTCAATTAGGTTCTGATTTTCCCCTGACTGTTACTATAAAACTCCAGATGGTCTGGAGCTTCACGGTTCTCGCGGTATTTTCCCCCATAATTTTAATCTTCTTTTGTAACATGCCCCACATGTGGGGACAGGGCCTTCTGCAGTCCCGTGCTCTTTCTTTCTGTGTGGTGGCATCGAAGGGGCGCTTTGCTCTCTCAGTCCTGTGCTGGGCTGCACCTTGCTCTGCCGGGATTGGATGCTGTGATGACCGGTTTGCAGAAGTAGCTCCTGAACGACAGTCTGCTTTATGTAGGGGACACTGACTCATTGCCCAAGGGGTTGGGGATGTGTTCACATGACAGCCAGACCTGAGGTCAGTCCCAGCCTTGCCACTTACTGGTTGTGTGACCTGGGGCCAGAGGGCTAGTGAGGTCACCATACTGAGCCTCAGTTTCTCCAAGTGCAGAGTGGGGCTGGGAAGTCACTGGCAGGTTGTGCTGTCTTGATTCGCGGAAATGCACACCACTAGCCAGTGGTGGGTCCTACCGGGGTATCACTGCTCCCCAGTGTCATTCTGATTTCACCCAATTTCATCCTGGGGTGTTTAATACTTGTGCATTTTAAGGCAATTAAGAGAAACCTAACCATCCATCCTAACATCTTTTGAGACTGTCGACAGCCCTCCATTCCTTCTCCCTGCGGTGCGTAACCCTCCCACAGCAGTCACCCTCTCTGTCCCCATGTGTGACCCTTTGGCTTCTGGCTAGAAAAACCCGGGGCGTGCTAGCTTAGCTGAGCCAGTGTGTTCACAGTCACCCTAAACAAGAGCTGCCCGTGGTGCTCTCTGGGTAGACCCTGACACTATCAAGGCCCTGGCCCACAGGATGCCACACGCACACTGAGATTCACAGAGAGTACCCCATATGCCCAGATCCACCCCTTTTTACATATGAAGTGTCTGGGCTTTGGGGAGTGCAACCAACCCACCTGAATTCATCTGTTTGGGAATCATGGAGGCCAGATTGGCACTGGACCACTCATGGGAAAACGCATTGGTGTGGGTATGAGTCCTGGAGGGTGCATGTGCCACTAAGGGCTGTCCACAGTGCCAGGGAGAGGATTCATCCTTGCTGAGATATGGGGAGCCATGCACTGGGGCAGGGCGGGACAAGGCAGTCCTTCAGCTGTCTTCATGCTGGATTCTGTGTGGGAGTAAACGGGAGGGAAGGGCAGGGTGGTGGCTGTGCAGGTACCAAGGGGAGCAGTGCTGGGGTGGGGACTGGCAATGAATAGACAGGAGGAGAAGGGGCAGGGCTGACAGATGTTAAAAAGGTGGCGTTTCCCTGCACTGATGGCAGCTGGATGCAGGAGCCCAGGAGCTCAGGCATGGAGGAAAGGTGGGTGGTCAAGGCCAGGGTGGTTCTGCCAGCAGAGTGTAGAAGAGTCCCCCAGGGCAGAGCCTCGCTTGTGTGTTTCTGTGACATCTTTGAGGATTAAAGATCCCAGAAGTCCCTGCTCCAGAATGAAATCTCTATCCATGCGTGTGAAGGAAGGCAGCCCCCAAACTCCATTTCTCCTCCCCCTCCTTTCCCTGGTCCCTTCGTCTTGGCTCAGCAGATTGTTAGCTGTTCCCAGGACATGCACTGTCCCTGCTTGCCTCTCTGCCCATTTTCATGCTTCACCCTCCACCTGAAATGGTTTTTCCTACACTCTGTCTGTCTGAATCCTGCCCAGGTGTCAGGGCCTTCATGGCTCTCCAGGGGCCCTGCAGCAGTCTCATCCCAGGCCTGTTCTGATGGGAGCAGCACCCCTTTTCCACCTCTGGGTGTGCTCCCATCAAGACATTCTGGACCCCAGCCTGCTGCTCTGCTTTGGAAAGTTCCAGGAGAAGGGTGGGCAGGGAGGGTGACAGGGCTGGCCAGATGCGCATTCGAGTGTGTTGATGGATACTGGGGAAGGAGCTGTCCTCCCAGGGTGCTTGGGACCTGCTCTCGCCCGCAGTGGACCACGCTTCTAACCCACCCTGTGCCCCGCGATGGAGATGCCAGGCCTTCTATCAAGGAACCCAGCCTCTCAGCCTGCAGTGTGGTGACGAGGCAAGGGCTGTGGGGCGAAGCCCTCTCACCCCAAGCTCAGGCAGTGTAGGGGAAGAGCAGGAAGCCACCTTGGAGATGTGTGTGACAGGGGACGTGTGTGCCAAGTGAACAAAGGAAGGAAAGGCCTTCCGGGCCTAGGGAAGAGCTGGAGCAAAGCAGATTCCTGTCAGGTCCAGAGGTGGCCATCACCCCACAGCCAACACGGTAGATGCAGTGGGAGAGGAAGTTGGAGCTGCACCAAGCTGCAGATCTTGGGCTTTTGAAAAATGTGTATGAATTAAATTGTCAGAGAGTTGAAAGGGAAGGTGTCCAGGGAGGGACAGAGTCTGAACAGAGGCAGGGGTGGGGCACAATTGCCCGACAGGAGCCCATAGGGAAGGTGATATACTGTTCCCCAGAGTCTGGCGTACTCTCCCCAAGTCAGGAAAGTCACGCAGCTCCAAGGAGTTATTAGGCTTTGCTGCTCACAACCCTTTCCTGTCCGGGCCCCCAAGGAACAAAGGGAAGAGCTGCATGCTGGGAGGACGTGCTGCACCCAAGCTGGCTCCTCTGTTTCATGATGGGGTGCACTTGGCACAAGCTGCTGCAGGCAGACAGGGGCAATCAGTGGCCTGTCACTTCCTGCCCAGGATTCCCTTCTGGTTCTGATGCACAGACAGGCCCACATCCTCAAGTAAGCCCAGCCACAGGTGGCTCGCTGTGGACCAGCCCCTGCAGAGCGCGGCCTGGGCTCGTCTCCACATCTTTCCAGGCAGCTCTGCCCGGGCCTCCGCTCCATCTGCTGCCTTACACCGGGATGGGGCCCTGTGACACCCTCAAGCGTAACTGCTGTGGCTGCCTCCTCTGTCTCCTCTCCCATCCCCACCTGTCACCAGCAGCTGGGTGGCTTCCTAGAGTGTGGTGTCCTTGGGGTGGACAGCGAACTCGTCAGCCTGGCCTCTGAACGCCCTGCAGACTCCTTGCCTGGCAGAGGCCCGACCCCCAGTGCACCCCTGCATCAGGGCAGAGGACCCTCCACAAGGAGCCTGCCGTCCCTCGGCCTGCCCCACCTGGGACCCCGCAGCTGTCCTGCTCTTTAGTCAGTGTTCCAGCAGTGGGTGGAGGTGGGAAGGTCTGCGATGGGCTGGCCTCCCGGCTGGCCTTTCTCCCACACGCCCTTCCTGCATCTCCACACCAGGGTGGTGGGGGTTCCTCTGGGCATCTCATAACCCCCAGGACGGCTGAGGTCTTGCTCTGCTGCCACTGCCCGTTTCCCCCACAAGTTTGACTGTTAGGTTTCATGGCAGGGTGCATGTCTCACACAGCACAGCCCGGGGGCCAGGACCTGTGTCTGGGTTCTCTCAACATCGTGGCTCACACAGGCTGAGGTCAGTCCTTAAACGGGGGGTGCCGACCCCCACAGGGCCAAGGGAATGAGCCAGGTAGACCATAGAATCTTCCCTCTGCCCGAGACCTCTCCAGCAAGCCCTCCCCTGCGCTACAGACAAGGTGCCTTCAATGTTGGCAAAAGTGAAAAAGGAACAGGGGCCCTACTCCGAAGGCAGATAACCCCCAGGACGGCTGAGGTCTTGCTCTGCTGCCACTGCCCGTTTCCCCCACAAGTTTGACTGTTAGGTTTCATGGCAGGGTGCATGTCTCACACAGCACAGCCCGGGGGCCAGGACCTGTGTCTGGGTTCTCTCAACATCGTGGCTCACACAGGCTGAGGTCAGTCCTTAAACGGGGGGTGCCGACCCCCACAGGGCCAAGGGAATGAGCCAGGTAGACCATAGAATCTTCCCTCTGCCCGAGACCTCTCCAGCAAGCCCTCCCCTGCGCTACAGACAAGGTGCCTTCAATGTTGGCAAAAGTGAAAAAGGAACAGGTGCCCTACTAAGCGAAGGCAGAGCGCCAGACTTCCCACTGTGGCCACATGAGTGGATACATCAGCTCCTTTGCCCCCTGCAGGGGCCCCGAGGTAGGGTGTGAAAGGGCAGGCTTGTGGGAGCCCTGCCCTGGCCCTCAGGGAGTGCAGCTGCCCCCCTTCATCCCAGGCTACCCCAGTGCAGATGGCTGGGGTCATGTGAGTCCTAATCTGCAGGAGGTGCTCGCAGTTGGCAGCTCAACTCTGGACCTGAGGGTGAAGCTATGGCTTGGGCAGGGGAGCTGCCGCCTCTGTCCCCTTCCTCCTCAAGTGTCCCTCCCTCTGCCCACCTGTCCCTAGAAGGCAAAGGCTTAGCACAGCCACCTGGGCTTTGGCATCAGACTTGGCCTGTGTCCTGTCCTCACAGCTCTGCCGTCTTGGGAAGGTCACTTTGCAGTGTCTCTGAGATGGGGCCAGTGGTGGCACATACTTCACAGCTGTATGCCCAGACACCCAGCCCCACAACTGCATGCACACAGCCAGGATAGGGTCAGACGGTGGGGTGAAGCGGGGAGCAGCAGCCAGTCACCCAAGGTCAGCCTGCCACCTCCCTGGGCCAGCATGTGAGCTGCACTTTGTAAGCAGTGTGTGGGGGGTGCGCACAGGATCATCACTAGAGGGGACACTCTTGCTGAGTGACTTACATGAATGAAGGCTAGAAATTGCCTGGCTGGTCCCTGGCCTCACCCTAGAGTGATGGGTGGGCACAGAGAGGCAGGAATGGAAGGAAGTGTAAGGTCGGAAGGCCTGGCCAGTAGGCTGGCCAGCAGGGAGCCACAGGCTCTCATGTCTGTGTCAGTAGCTTCTGGGAAGCTGTATCGAGATTAGGGTAGGAGGAGGCAGGGAGGACTAGGATGTCAGAGACCTCTGGTAGGAGAGATTGGTGCCGAGCAAAGGCTGCAGGGCCAGGCAACCAGGGTTTACAGGAGGCTCTGTGCTCTCCGCTCACTGTGATTCATTTCCTCCTCTCCATCCACCACACACACATATTTTACCCAGAAGCACGACATGGCTGTGCTGTGCCCCTCGGTGCCCACTGCCCAGCACAGGGCCTGGGATGTGTTGGGCACAGGCAACTAAATAGCCAGATGATTAATCAGATACTTGTGTGGTTATTCTCATGGCAGTGAGCAACAGACAAGGCCCCTCGACATTCAGTGTCTCCTGCCCTTTGGGTCCTTCTGTCCACCCTGATGGTGGCCACACAGTCTGAAGTATGGACAAAGAAAGAGATAATGGCCCAGAGGCCCGGGACACTGCCCAGAGTCCCCCAGGAAAGAGCCCTCAGACCCAGGCCTGGGCTCCATGGTGGGGGTGTCCGTGCTAAGACAGCACATGGGGACAGAATCTCTCAGGCCTACAGTGGGAAGAGTACATTCTTTCCACCCTAGCAGCCCGTTTCTCATCAGATTTTGGGTTTTTTCAGGCCCTGAGCACTTGGCAGGGAGCTGAACTGGAGGTCTGGGAAGGCCGGGCAGGACAGGGGCAGCAGGGGCTGGGGTCACGAAGGCCTGCGGGGGGCTGTTGTTGAGCGGGTGGGTCCTCAGGCAGAGCGCACTCCTCACCAGCCTGTCCTGCAGTTTGAAGGCTGCAGCAAAGCCTTCTCCCGGCTGGAGAACCTCAAGATCCACCTGAGGAGCCACACGGGTGAGAAGCCATACCTGTGCCAGCACCCGGGCTGCCAGAAGGCCTTCAGCAACTCCAGCGACCGTGCCAAGCACCAGCGCACCCACCTGGACACGGTAGGCCTGGGGGCGGGGCGCCTCATCTTTGGGCCCCGCTGCCTGTGTGCAGCAAGAGCTGAGTCTGTAGGCAGAATCCAGGTCTAGCCCCCAGGCCTGCTTCTCTGCTCCTCCTGCCACTGTGTGAGGGGCTCTGTGGTGGGGCTGAGAGAGCCGAGTGGCTGTGAAGCCCTGCTTGTTCCATACATAGGGAGGGACACAGGCTCAAGAGCACCACTGACCCATCTAGGCCAAGTTGGAGGTTGTGAAACAGCAGAGGTCAGAGCGGGAGGGACCTTTACAGGCCTCTGGTCCAAGTTCTCTATTATATAGCTGGGAAATCAGACACAGAAAGGGTGCGGCAAGCGGGGGCAGGGGGGTGGACCTGCTACAGACCCCCACCCTGCAGTATCAGAGAGTCACCCCAGTTTTATCTTGGTCACAACCCAAGGTGTAGGGGTGCTTACCTCCACTTTGTAAGGCAGGGAAGCGAGGCTCAGGTTGAGTCATTTGCTTGTCATTGGGTGGCAGAGCCAGGACTCACACCCAGGGCTGTCTGGCTCCGCGTCCAGTGATTTTCACCGGAAAGGCATCGTCCTGAGCCCAGCCTGAACTCCACTCCCTTACGTCCCAGTCTTCACTGTCAAAGGCTCCACAGAGAGCCAGAGTGCATGGCAGTTCTAATGAACCCCCGACCTTTGGTCACCTTCTCAGCCCTGGCCAGTGCAGGATTCCTGGTAGTGTCTCCTGGAGGCTGCACAGCCCCTTGCCCTGTCCTTGTCTACCAGGAGGTCTCAGGCCCCAGCGATCCCCTGCCTGGCCCCAGCCCCAGAGCAGCAGCGGCCTCTGGGCCACCTTTGTGGGGGGGCGCAGTACCAGGGCTGGGTTGTGGGGAGCCCAGGATGATCCCACAGGCTCCCCAGGAAGCCAGGCAGGTGTAGTCAGCAACCCCGCCCCCAACCCTCACGGGCCCAGCAGGTCAGGCTCCAGGCGGGATGGGGCTTTTTTCCAAAGGGAGCCCGACCATGTCCCCAGCTCCCCTGGCACAAGAGAGGAAAGTGTCCCTGGATGCTCTGGTTCCAGTGCTGCCTCTGCTGCCTGGTCCCAGAATCAGAGGAGAGCTGCCTTGCCTTCTGGGCCTCGGTTTCCTTAGAGTAAGACTCCTGCATCTGGAGAAGAATGGGGAGGCCTGGGAGGCCTGTGGTGGCTGCAGTATAGGCCTCGTGCTCTTTGCAGGCTTCCTGTCCTGTCCCAGGTGTCCAGGGCAGGGCTCTAGTCCTGGCAGCCATGGGTCCTGTGGGGACTTGAATAAGCCGCCCTCTCGCTCTAGGCCTCAGTTTCCCCCGGATGGGGTGGGTGATAACCCCCAGGGCCCACTTCACTGTTTCAAGGCAGCGTCCAGGAATCATGCTTCATCTTCCTGGCCGTGAGGTCGGAGGCACATGTGGGCCTCGATTCTGTCCATGCAGAGTGGGATGCATCAAGGGGTGGGCATGGGGCTCAGAGGACATCGTGGGCAGCCAGTGCTTACTTAGCATAGCACCTGCACCCACAAGCACCGCAACAGAGAGCTACTCCTGGAGCACATGTGGCCGGGTGCCTAATTAACACAGACAGATAAAGCGCCCTGCCTGGCTTCACTCGGAACATTGTGGGGACTCTGCAGGCCTGGGCTTCGGCTGCTGGCTTGGGACAGCCGCAGGGTTTCCTGAGGGCTTTTGGGGAGCTGGGGCTGAGGAATGTTCTGTATACGTCATGCCCTGGAAAAACAAACACGGAGAGGAGCCTTCCTGCCCTGTTGCCAGGGGAGGGCGCCTGCAACACAGAGCTGTTTGTTTGCTTTTTGACAAAAGGGTGTGGATTAGTATCAGCATCCCTAGGTGACAGGGCCTGAGGCCAGCTCGGGGACAGGGCAGGGCCCATGGGGGAGACAGGGCGTGTGTTGGGGGTTAGGGGCCATCGGAAGGAGGGGCCGAGTCAGAGAGAGTATGGATGTGTTTTGGGGTGAGGTCAGGGCCGTGGTGGATGTGTGCGACTCTGGCGGCAGGTGGGAGACAGGCCTCCCCTCCTGCCCTGCCACCTTCTGTTGGCCTAAGATAAGCTTCTCACTCCTCTCTCCCTCTTTTTGCTTTCCTCCGTTCTTTAACCTGGCAACCTTCCGGGGCAGCTCCAAGGTACAGTCATGTCTTTCTGCTTCCCTTCCCCTCAGGTACCTGGCCCGTGGGCCCCTCTTCCCTGCCCCCGCCCCCCGAGCCTGGCAGGGGCAGAGTTGCCTGCGGTTTAGGGACAGCTGCACGTGCTGTCTAATGGGACACAACCACCCTCGGGTCTTACTCTGAGAAATATCATTTCCCACAGACACTCTCCTGTCCCCATCTCCTGCAGTTCCAGAAAGAGGGCAGAAAGTCCCCAGGGTCAGAACCACTTTATGTGTTCAGAAAGATAGGCCTCATGAACGTCCAGCTCAAGCGCAGCCACAGTCCCCGACACCTGGGGTGAATCAGCTGCCCCGGTGAGAAGGAGCCTGAGCAGACCCAGCAGCCCAGTGCATGACACTGCTGCTGGGAAGCTTGGACCCTGGAGCGGGCAGGAGCCAAGGATGACCTAGAAAGGAGGCAACACAGCCGGGGGCGGGCAGGGGGCAGCTGTCAGGGGAACCTGTGCCAGGGAGACTACAGCAGGGCCTATCTCATAGGGCTGGCGGTGCCGGGCGTGGCCTGTGTTCTGAGCCCCAGGGAGCCATGAGGGATTCGAAGAGGGCACGAACATAGCCGGCTGTGTGCACAGTCCTTTAGGGCATCAGGTGGTGCCTAGGGCAGGAGTCCAGGCTGTGCAGATAGCTTGGGATCCCAGCTTTTCTTCTAGATGAGCAGTGAGGGCAGCAGGGAAGGGCATGGCCACTCCCCGTGCAAAGGGCACAGCCCCACACCTCTCGCCCCAGCTCTTGTCAGCCAACTTCTCAGCCAGCCCTTCCTGACCTCCTGCGGTTGTTGTGTCAGGGTTTTCTGTGCCGCCTGGACACCCCTACCAAGGGTAGTGGGCACCCTGGGCTGGCCTATGCATGCGTCCCCGCCTGTGCTGTCCCTTTTCTTCCTGAAGCCTCCTGCTGTCCTGGGTAGCTGCTCATGTGACCCCTTGTCTGCAGCTGCCTCCTTGCAGCTGTGCAGTGTGAAGGGTGCACTTTCCCAGCACCGGCTCAACTGACCCACCCATAGCGTCGGTTGGGACAGTGAGACTATGGGAGACAACCCTCCTGAGGGCCCAGCTTGGTGGCCGAAAAGACACAGAGCCCCTGCTTGGCTCCCAGGCCAGGTGCCTTCCCTCCCTATCACCCTACCCCAGCAGGTTGCACAGGGCTGTGGCCCTGAGAGGTGGCCCTCACTCACTGGCCTCCACTCCCCTCTGGTCTTCCAGAAGCCGTATGCTTGCCAGATCCCTGGCTGCTCCAAGCGCTATACGGACCCCAGCTCCCTCCGCAAGCATGTGAAGGCCCATTCAGCCAAAGAGCAGCAGGTGCGTAAGAAGGTAAGCAGCCTAAGAGAAAAGAAAAATCTAGGACCAAGCTGTGTCTTGTAGACCCTTCTATATTGCATATATATTCGTGTTATGTAATTGGTTATTTCTTCAAATTTCCTATGCTAGTGTGATAAATCATCAGAGAACCTATTTGGGGTATAAAAATTGGACATGAAAAAAAAAAACAAAAACAAAAGAAGGTAAGCAGCCTCCATGCTGGGACATCTCTGCAGGCTCCAGTATACTCCCTGTCAAGCACTCACCTGTCCACAGGCCCACGGATGTTGCCATCCACCCGTCTAGCCCCTACCTGCCACCCAGTCCCTGACCCTCCACAGACTGACTGCCCTCAGTACCTCTCCCTCTGCCGGCACACTCACCACAGCTCAGACGGTGGGCATTGGTGCCCAGCTGCCATCTCTCACAGTGGTCAGAGGCAGACGCCGAGTACTTGGTACAATGGAACAGGTGGCGTGGGGGTCAGAGTGGTCAGGGGCACAGATAAAGGAGCCTTCGCCCTTCTGTGTGGGAACAGGAGGCTTTGTGGAAGAAACGGTCCCAGGGAACACAGAAGGCAGGGGTTAGAGGTGTGAGCTCCGGAGCCACCTGGGAGGTTTGGTGGCCCTGGGCCAGGTCCTTAGGCCTCTGTGCTTCATATCCTCAGGGCAGTGATGGGCTGGCATTTACTGGGCGAGCCGACACACACAGGACTCAGAGTTACTGTACGTGGTGGATTTACCAACTCAGCAGAAGCTGACGTGGGCATTAACCTAGCGGCAGGAGCACCCGGGGCAGGTGCATTCAGTAGGAACAGCGTGCCCAGAGCAGCAGTGCTGAGCAGGACTGGGCCAAGCCCTCAGCCCGGCAGGGCCCTTGGCACACATCAGTCTCAGGCTGAGGATGGCCAGTGCTATCTAAGGTGCCGCCCAGCAGAAAGGGATGTGTGACACCTTAGAGGTCCCGGCAGGCTGTGTGGGGGTAGGTGGGGTGCTGGTGCCCCAAGCCAGCCTGAGGCAGTGGGGTGGCAGCAGGGGGCTGGCTGGGGCAGACCCGAGGGCACCTTTGCCAGGATCGAGCACCCAGGGAGGCAGGTTTGGGGGAAGGTGAGTGGCACATTCTGTTCCAGAGCAGAGCTGCGTGAGCTGAGGGTGCCGGGCCGTGTGCGAGAGACAGGTTGGGGCCACTCGGTGTCCAGGGGGTGCCGTGGGCAGGGTTCTGAGTGCCAGGGAGGGAGTGGGGTGAGAGAGATACAGGGGCCAATGAGGATGAGGGGAAGAGCCGCCCCCTCCCTCGGCCTGCTGAATGGGGCCGTGTGGTGTCACTGGTCCAGCTGTTCGACCACAGATACAGCCAGGGCCTGAGAGCAGACAGCTCCATCTCGGGATGGGGACATGGCGGTGGGGTGCTGGGAGCAGGACGGGGAGGTCCCTGCGAGTGGGGGAACAGAGGAGGGATGTGGCCAGGGCACAGGCGGAGAGCTCCTGGGGAAGGTTGTGCCTCCGCATTCTCCCCAGGAAGGGGTTCGGCTTTGCCCAGGGGCTCCGGGCCCAGGTGCTGTGCTGGTGCTTCGTGTATTGCATCTCTTATAGTCCCCACCTCCCCCGTGACCCTCGGGCTGGGCACTGTTTTATTTCCATTTTAGAGCTGTGGAAACTGAGGCCCTTACCTGTGCAGCCCAGGAGCATCAGAGCCATAATCCTACCCAGACCCATCTATCTGCTGCCTGAACCCCTCACACTCCTCTGGAGGGGAGCAGCTGATCAGGGACAAGGGATGGCCCAGGCTTCTGTGGGCTGGGGCTGCACACCAAGGAGGCGTCTGTCCCGAGCCCATTAGTGCCCGAGGACCCAGCTCCTGCCTTGGCTTTCCCAGGCCCCGTGCTTGGACCCCGTGGAGCCCCAGGGACTTGGGCGGCAGATCTGCAGGCTTCCCACCAGTGTGCATCCATTAAGGGCCGTGGGGATGGTGCATCTCTCTGGGTAAAGCGACCCTTGTATTGTGACAAGTTCTTGGCAGCCCTGCTGAGCCTCAGAATTAGAAATGCTTTTCTTCCTTAATTCTCCTCTCCTGCTGTTCTAATTGCATCGACATTGCGGTCTACAAGAACAGGCCTCAGCCCCTTCTGCCAGGAACTTCATTTACATGGGAAACAGCTGCGGGGTCAGGGTGCTGAGAGCTGGCGTGAGGCCGGCAGGCCTTCCCCAGCCTGGTCCTGGCCCTCGGGCCCAGAGTTGGGGGAAACCTTGGGCGCTCGCCTATGCTGGGCCTGTCGTGTCCTGGGTCCATTGAGCATTTGGGTGAACTAGGCTCGGGGTCCATCTCTGAAAGCCCCACTTTGGGACTCCCCTCCTGTGTAGGCACCTGTCCCTGTTCCCTGTGCCCTGGCCCCCATTCTGGCCCCATCTGGAGAAGTGAAGATGTTCCTAGGTGCCTGTCCTTGGGAGCGGCCAGGGGTGTTGGCCAAAGATCAGCATGGGTTACTGGGCACACCGCTTGGTGTACCCGAGCCGGCCAGCATCTCACCCATGGCCACGCACTGTGACCACAGCTCAGGCAGTGGGAGCTCAGCCAGCCCCTGGCAGCGCCTCCTCAGCCGTCAGCTCACTACAGAGCAGGTGGGTGGCGTGTGACCACAGCTGCGTATTCCAGGCAGGGTGGGGAAGCCCAGAGAGGTTAGGTTGTTTGTCCAGTGTCACACAGGGAGCAAGAGGCAGGGTGGGACTTGAACCCAGCCCTGGGCTCTTTCCGAAGCCCCTCATACCCAGAAAGAACAATGCTGGGCAGGGCAGACGCTATGTGTCAGACACAGAGTGCACCACCAGCAGCCTTGGGGAGATCCAGTGGCTGCAGCTGGCATCTGTCTCAGCCATGTGCAGAGCCACGTCTCCTGCTGCCTGTGCCCAGCCAGTGAGTGCAGCCCTGGGATCGCCAACCTGCCTGAGAGATGTGGCCTGGACCCCATCTAGGAAGCCTCCCCGAATCTTCCCCGCTTCCCGCAGGGGAGGAGGGCAGAGGGCGGTCCCCTCCTCCTTTCTCGCCTATGGGCGCTTCTTCAATAAGTCCTTGCCTATCTCACCTTGGCCTCTGTTGCCCAGAGGAGCCGGACTAACGTGATCTCAGTGTCCGCCATTAGCCTGTTTTACTGCCAAGGAGACAGGTGCCGCAAGAGGGCCCAGCCCTGTCTCTAAAGGGGGCTGGGTGAGCAGTGGTCTTTTGCTAACAGCGCTTCCTCTGCTTGCTCCCCAGTTGCATGGCGGCCCTGACACCGAGGCCGACGTCCTGACAGAGTGTCTGGCCCTGCAGCAGCTCCATGTGTCCACACAGCTGGCTGCCGGTGACGGGAAGGGTGGACACCTGGGCCAGGAGTTGCTCCCAGGTATGTGTGTCCAGGGGGAGGACAGTGACCCTTGATGCCTGCAGGTCACCTGCTTCTTTGGCCTTTGCTATCTCTCTGCCTCCCTGTTCAATCCATCCCTTCCCTGAGCTCAGCTAAGTAGGTGGATAACGTCCACTCCTCCATGGCTCCCCACTGCCCATGGGTGAAGCCCAGGCTCCTCTCAGCCTGGCCTCCCAAGCCCAGGCCCTCTTGGCATCCTCGTCTGAGCCTGGGCACGTTGGATGCAGTTCCTTGGACGTAACTGCTCTCTCGCTCCCAAGGCCCTGCCTTGCCAGCCCCTCTCCTGCCTTTGCTGAGGGGGCTTCTGCCCTGCCTCTTTATCCCCTCCTCAGGACGTCTTCCTCTGGAATGCCTGCTGCCCCAAGGCTGAGCAGTCTGGACTGTCACTCTGTCATCTGTGTCCCTCACTAGACTCGGACCTAAGCTCCTCAAGGGCCGCCTCCATGCAGAGTTACAGCGCCCTGCACGGGACCTGTGCAGAGCCAGGCTGGGGAAACTTGCAGCCCAGTCTCAGGTGCTGTGAAGAGAGGATGCACTCCAGGGTGCAGTCCAGGCCCTTCCATGGCCCACCTGCTGGGCTCCCTGCAGGGAGGAGCTGCCTTCAAGAAGTGCCCACACGCAGGCTCCACCTGAAGTCCTGGTTAAGCCTCAGCACAACTCCTGCACCTTGGCTGAAACCCCTTTGAGCCTGTCACTAATATCTGAGGCCAGAGAAGGGGCTTCCTGAGCCCCACGCAGCCCCACTCTCAAAGCTTGTGGTCCAGCCGAGGCAAGGCAACCTGTCTGTCCCTCTGCTCCCTGCCGCGGGTCAGGTCTTGGGCCATGGCCAGAAGGCCTGGCCTCGCCACTCGGGACACATTAAGGTCAGCCCAGCATTATAGTCCCTGGCTCCCCACCCCCAAGGAAACCTCAGTATCCAAAAGCTCTGCCACCCTCCGGGATTTCTTGAATTATTGCAACTATTTAAAACATTTCTTATTTTCTAATTTTATTCTTTCTCCCTCAACACTGAAATAGCAGCAGATTTCAAGTTCTGTCAGTCTTTTCTGAGTCTGGGAAGAGCAGACTTTTGTCCTTTTTTGAGCCCACTCAGAAAGGGCACCCCAGGGGTAGATACCACGGAGGAAGGATGCCTCCCTGCAAGCTAGGGGTCCCTCGGCCAGGAGATGCTGCTTACAAGGTCAGAATACCAAAAGGACTAGGCCGGAGGGAACCGGGAGGACAGGCCCGCCCAGGGATGAGGACATCTCAAATTCCAGCTCCCAGCATGGGTCCCAGGCCACTCAATTCCAGGGAAGACAGGGCTGCCCTGGGGCTGGGGTCCTGCAGTCCAGTATCCAGGCTTTGGGAGGAGTCATGAGGGGCAAAGGAAGGGCCAGCCCGGAATCGTGCAGAGAAGTCAGCAGCAAATCCGAGTTGGAATCCTGTTTCTCTCCCAGGTGCCACTCAGGCTTGGCCCAGGGAGTGGGCAGGGTCAGCAGTCACCTGGGCACCTGCATGGGCTGGTCCCTTAACCAGCCCAGCGCATTCACCCTGCAAGTGTTTGCTGTGCTGCAGATGAGAAGCTAAAACCACTGGGACTGCATCATAGGGGAGGGGCCTGCTTCGAGTGTCAGACCTGCTGAGAGACCTTCGGTGTGGGAACATCCCAGGAGTTGTGGGCCCTGCACCCTCGATGGGTTAGGAAATGGCAGAGGCAGGACCTGAACCAGGCCGCTTGCTGCCGGCCGTGTTCTTCACTGAATAGTCTGTTGCTCCCGCTGCCAACACTGTTCCTGGCACCTGCTGTGCACCCCCCGTGGGACCCTGTCCTGGAGCTGCTTCCATGGCAGCAGGGAGGGAAGCCTGGTATCCTGACCTCCCAGGCGCGGGCCCTTGGCCCCTCTGCAGGCCACTCGGCAGATGCCTGAGGCACAGTCGGGAACAGATGTTGGGGCCAGAGGTCAAGCGCTCACAGTTGATGGATGTTGCTGCTTTATGTCTGAAGCAGTACATTTTTGGGGGTGCTGGGCAGGCTTGGGGTCCCCACTGCCATTGCCCCTCGCAATCCAGTGACTCCTCCCTACCCAACATCCACACACATTCTGTGCCTCTCTCGTCACTCTGCTCACCGCTGGGCATCCATCGCAGCTATGCAGACAGGGACCTGGACCAGGGGAGAGGCAAAGGTGGGGGACAGGGAGGGGATGGGAAGGTCAGGAAGCAGCCAGAGCAGAAGGGTGAAGGCGGAGGACTAGAGGTGCCATCGATTGCCACTGTTGGGCTACAAGGAGCTCCTGCAAGCTGGGAGTAGGCCCATCCCCTGCAGACCCAGGTAACTGAACAGGAAGTGAGGATGTGAGAGGCACAAGGTCAGCGTGGCAGTGGGAGAGGGGGCGGGATTACCCAGGGCTCCGGGCCTTCCCAGCTGGCAGGCCCCAAATGGGTCCACAGTGGCAGGTGAGGGGGTACTGCAGAGAGTGACAGTGGCACAGACTCAGCATACTGAGCTCTGCTGCCTCCACACACAGCCCCTCCAGGTGTCCCCAGCCTAAGCCAGGGAGGCAGTGTTGTCAAGGAGGAAGTGGAGATCCCCAGGCAAGGAGGGGAGTGGAGAGTGCTCGGAACACACCTGAGCCCACCCACTGCGAGGCCGGGGCGGTCACAGCTGCACTTGGAGTCCTGCCTCCCTGCTCGCATGGACATGCTTTCCACCCCATGGGACACAGACCTGTGACTGCCCACCGCGGGATGTGGGCAAGGTGGTTCTCTTGTTGAGACTTAGTTTCTTCATCTTAGATGAGACCTTATCTCCCCTGGACACAGTGATGGAGCTGTGGAGAACACGTAGTGTACTGTGCGCTAATAATTACCAGCGACTGCAACCTAGGAGTGGGGTTTTACCTGGTGTGAGGCAGCTGGAGGTGTCCACAGGAACCGTGGACTGTTCCCTGGCCATGCTGTTGGTTGTTAGTGGCTAAGCTTGAAGGTCACTGGGATGCATTCTATTGGCCATGGTCCCCCACACCCTGCCTCTGACCCCTGCATTGCTCTCCTTTGCTCCCCTCCCTGCTGCCCCCGACTCAGCTCCTGCTGGACCAGGAGGGCCAGCTTGCACTGCGTGGCCAGCTGAGAAGGTGGATTTCCCTCAAAGTGCCTGGAAGGGGCCCTGGAACACCGTGTTCTCTGTCGGCCCTCACAGGCGGTGACTCCTGAGGACCAGGGTGATGCTCAGCTGGCCGTTGGGGTGGCCTAAGCAGTCAGAGTGGGCACTGCGCATGCACAGCCCAGAGCCCAGCACCCAGGCTGGGGTCCCCGGGGCGCCAACTGGATACATTGATTTCAGGAAAATAATGTGAGGTTCAGTTCAAATAAGCACAGCTGCATTAAGGGTGAGGTGCAAAGTGTGGCCCCACTTTCTTTTCAGATAAAATAGGAAGCATTAAAAACTTGTGGCCCTGCTGTGAGCCTCTCAGGTCCCTCTCCCAGAGCGGGTCCCTCCCCCCTTCGGGAATGCTGGTATCAGTTGTTCTCAAACCCTTGGCTGGGCCTGTGGACCCACGCGTGACTCGTCTAGCATTTGCTGTTTTGTTAGCCCATCTGTCTTAACAAAGGGTAGCGGTGATAAGAAGGGGCATCGTTCTGCAAGTGTCTTCTGTAGGTTGAGTCTGAGACTAGAATATAGCTCACTCCTAAGTTGCATCCTTTGTGCAGTATACAGCCTGTACAGCCATCCATGGGAGCCCTTTTCAGAGGTCTCCAGGTCAGCATGCCCAGGCCAGATAGTGTGATCATCCTTTCTCCGGAGCCTTTCGCCCGGACACCCAGGCTCGGCTTGCACACCTCTGAGGATGGATCACTCCTTCTATCCAAAGGCAGCCCATGATCCTGTTGTAGCAGCCTTAGAAGGTTCTGCTTCTTCAAGCTTCTCTTTATCCCAGGGGTCCCATCTGCTCCAGAGGGTGTTCTGAACAATCCCCGACGTTTCCAGCACAGCCCCGTCGAGGTTTGGGGCAGCCGGCTCCACATGAGCCCCAGCTGCAGCGCATGTGTGCACACACATGCACCCTCGCCACCCTCTGTCCTTGGAGGGGCCCCGCCCTGGACACAGCCAGTTAGACAGGGTGGGGCCCTAACCTCCTATCAGTACAACCTTGCTTGTTCTCCTCTGAAAGTGTGGCTCTGGGCTGTTGCCATCCCTAGGCCATGGCCGGAGCCCGGTAACACCGCATTTCCTCTGCAGCTGTGTACCCTGGCTCCGTCACCCCTCATAACGGGCTCGCCTCAGGCCTCCTGCTCCCCACCCCCGACATCCCTTCCCAGCACCACCCACTGGACGCCACCTCCAGTTCCCAGCACCATCTGTCCCCTCTGCCTGCAGCCGAGAGCACCAGGGACGGGTAAGTCCCTGAGCCAGTCCTGGGGCACCAGCAGTCATGGGTGGGAGGTGGGCGAGGCAGGTGGCCGTGTTCTCGCGTGTTCCTGATAACTGAAAACCACCCGAGTTTATGGAGCACTGAGTGTGTCCTGTGCTCTGTCCACACTCTCTGTGGCCAAGTGCACTTGTGTCTCATTGACCCTGCCAGGCAGGCAGCATTGGCACTGGGACCGCACCTGTGCTGTGCCCACCCAGCCCCCTCGGGAGCTGCCCTGGGTGGCTACTAAGCTGGCTGGGCTCCCCTGCCTGCTGCCCCAGCCCAGTCTCCAGCCACTGTGCCCTTGCCACTGTGACCCTGGGCCTCTCTCCCTATGTCAGTGTGGTTCCATCGTCCCTGCCTGTCGGCTGGCAGCGGTATATGGGCTAACACTGGCTGCTGAGATCCACTTGGCGGGCACTGGAGCAGAGGGAGGACCCACCTGCCCGCCCTCCACAAGTTTGTCTGTCACCACAGAGCACCCAGGCCTGTCCCCAGGACCTCCTTCCTTCCCTGCTCTTCCTTCCCAAGGCTGCAGCCTCTGGGGGCTGCTACCAACCCAGCTCCTCCTGCCATTCACCCACCCACCCCTCTCAGGTCCACTTGTGGAGCCCTCAGGCTGAGAAGCTAACCAAGGAGGGAGTGGGACGGGCCTGCCACAGGGGTAGGTGCTCCGCCAGAGAAAGCAGAAGGCTGAGGGGGCCCTAGGGGTGTAGTGTGTGGGGCCGGGAGGTGCAGCAAGGGAAAAAGCAGGCTTGGTGACAGCCAGGGCCAGACCATGTGGCCCAGGATGGGCTTGGGCCTACAGGTGTCAGGTGGCCCTGCGTTCAGGCCTGGGGAGGAGGATGTTCTGGCCGCAGCATGGAGCTGGACTGCCGGGGCCGGGTTGGAACGTGGAGTGCAGGACAGCAGCCTGAGTCAGGGCTGGGTGGGGAAGAGCAGGGCAAGCAGGTTGGGAGACCCCCTAAGGGCTCCACAGAGCCGGGCAAGACTGGCTGAAGCAGCCTGAAAACATGGGGACCCAGAAAACCAGGCCCTGCTTGAGCCCCAGTCTCTTCCTCTGTATAAAGGCATTAAATGCCCTCTAGGAACACAGTGATAGTCGGTCGCTCCTGTCTCCCTGTGCAGACTCCACCGACACGGGCCCCATCCCTGGTCAGGCCACCTGCTCACCCACCAGCCAGCCCCAGGCAAAGGAAAATAAACCACGCAGCCTTTGTAGCCCGGCCTGCACTCTCTACCCCACCTCATTCATCAGCTGCCTGCCGCCGCATAAGTGCCCGTCAGGAATCCCCACCATGAGTGAGGGGCAGAGTGATGACAACACGCAACCCAGCCCTGCCCACCGCTGCCCGCAGAGCAGGGCACCAGCCCCGCGCTGTGGGCAGGGGCCTTTGGGCCTGACATGGGTCCTGGACTCTGCTGAATGGGTTTTTCCATCCTGGAGAAGAGGGGCTGAGAAGGGCCTCCAGCCTTCCCTTCCTGCCAAAGTCAACAGGGGACAGCCGCGAGGCTCCCCAGTGGTTTGCTGGGATGCTAAATAGCTTGACAGAATTATCTGATTTACTCAAAAATATTCTGAAAGGGCCTGACTTCATGACTAAATGTATTTACCCTGGCTCAGGGAGATTTGGATTAGGGCAGATTTTTCCCTAGCCCTGTGCGAGGTACACAGCCCCCCCGCCTGCCAAGCCAGTGAGGTTTTGTGTTCATTTTTGTGGGTTCTGGTGATAGCACAGGGATTTGATGGGGGTCATTTGCATGATTTTTTTTTTTTTTGGTGGTACCGGGGATTGGACTCCGGTCCTTGCGCTTGCGAGGCAGGCCACCAAACCGCTGAGCTAAATCCCCAGCCCTCATTTGCATGATTCAGAAGAGGGTGCAGGTGAGTGGTCTCTGAGAGCTGAGGCAGACGTCGTGGCCGCAGCCTGTGATCTGCTGCAGCAGAGTGGATTCTGTGTGATTTCACCGCCTGTGAAGGTAGCAGATGTGAATGCATGGCAGGATTGAGACAGGAAAAAGTGTTTTTCCCCTTCAGATGGGGCTCTCCTTAATTCTGCACCAGTGTTCACTCATCTCTGGGGTTTGGAGCTGAGCAATTCAGGAACCCACTTGTCTGTCTTGTCTGCTATTTGCCCTGTGCTGGCCCCAGGGTCCATTCGGAAGCTACCAGAGAGAGCCAGGCTGTGGGTGTCAGATGGGGCATGGACAGAGCAGACTCCGTGGAGGCAGCTGGCCTGTAAAAAGGAGAACCACTCTCAAGACCAGGAGAAGTGACCATGGGGGACACACAGATGTTTTCAGCCCTCCACAGTTTTATCGTGCATAGCGACAGAGCTGGACACAGGCTGTGAGCCAGGCCTGAAAACATCAGGGTCAGTGATCAGGACAAGTGGCTCACAGAACTTAAGAAGGGGACACATTGGTGCTAGGCCAGCGACCCAGTACAGAGGCCCCTGTCCCTGTCCTTGGTGGCAGGGCTCTGGGCTGGCAGGTGGATGATGACAGCACTGCAGGGGCCATGACAACAGGATGCCCGGTCCGGGACGATCAGGGCTGTAGGGACACACACACACCGTGTCACAGAGCCCTGCTTCCTGGAGGCCGGCACTGATCTGTGCCATTAACACCCACCTGGCAGAGGCAGTGTGAAGGGCAAGAGCGTCGTGACAAGGTCACCTGGAGCTATGACGCCGAGTCTGCAGCCAGTCAGTGCAGGCATCCACCAAGTACACAAATCCACACAAGAAAACAGAGGTGGAGCCTGGCTCTCGCTGTGCCTGCATGCAGTGCTTGACAGACTGAGCTTTCGGCCCAGGGGCTCCCAAGCCACTGGGTTTGGGACCTGCGGGATTGGGGAGCCAGAGGGGAGAACCTGGTCTTCCGTGATGTGCAGCCCAGTGAGACTGCTGGGCTCAGGGGGCTCCATGGTCCATTCAGAACATGAACTTCCAGATAGCACGGCCCTGGGCCTGCATCCCCTGTGCTCTCTGTGTGTGGAGGTGCTGAGCTCCCATCACAGGGAGATGGAGAGAGGAGAGGTCCCTCAGAGTGCAGTGTGTGGGGAAGAAAAGGCCAACTTGGACATCAACACATCTGGCTTTTCTTCCACTCTGTAATGATTGATGCTAGCGGTGAATAGATCATGCTTTAATTTTACCCTCATCATAACCTATGAGATCTGTGCTGTGTGGCCAGGAGTACACTGGGCAACCTCTCTGAGCCTTGGTTTTCTGATCTGTAGAAAGGGCACAAGAACACCTGTCTCTAGCCCTAAGGGAGGGGAGAGGCTTGTGAACCAGGCCAGGGCTCTTGTCCTGCTAAGGACCTGCCAAGGCTGCCTGTGCAGTCTGTCGCAAGGCTTATCCTCCACGTAGCCTGAGTGTCACACACAGTTTGACAGTGCCAGGCACCCAGCGGGACAGTTGGCACTCAGTCGTCGAGAGTGTGGTGTCCAGGTGGGGAACACAGCACCCGCAGGGAACGAGAAGCCTGAGCCTGAGGGAGCAGCTCTGCCCCCATGGCCCAGCCCACGCGCTGATGTTTCTGTCCTCTCCAGGTTGGGGCCCGGCCTCCTCTCACCCATGCTCAGCCCACTGAAGGGGCTCAGGCCACCGCTGCTGCCACCGTCCTCCCAGAGCCAGTCTCCAGGGGCCCAGCCCTTCTCCCCGCTGCCCAGCAAGCCACCCTATACCCCCTTCCAGAGCCCCCCACCCCCGCTTCTGACCAGCCCACAAGGTAAGCCCTGGACAGACCCGTGCCAGTCCCTCCCCACGCGGAGGGGTGACACACGGCCTGGGGGGACAGGTGGGTCCTCGGGGAGTGGCAGCCTGGGAGATGAAGGCCATGCTGGGGAAACCAGGGCAAGGCGACCTGAAAGGCCTGGTCTGGAACTGCGAGTGTGGTGCACACCTGCAATCCCTGCACTCCAGGAGACTGAGGCAGGAGGATTGCAAGTTCAGACCCAACCTGGGAATTTGGTCAGATCTTGCCTCAAAGTGAAAAAGGGCTGCAATGTGGCTCCGTGTGAAGGCCCTAGTTTCAATCCCCTCAGAAGGATGAAAACAAACAAAATGCCTAGAACTGTCCCTACAGCCAGCAGGGAAAGGCTTGCTGCGTGCAGGAATAGCCGGGAGTGGCTTTGGTGGCCTGAGGCAGGGCCAGCTGTCCCCTCCCAACCAGGGGCCTCCACCTCAGCATTCCCAGGACCATACCTGGGCCAGACAGCGCTGGGGGCTGCAAAGTGTGTGACGGACCCGCCCTCCCGCAGGCTACCAGGGCAGCTTCCACTCCATCCAGAGCTGCTTCCCCTACAGCGACTGCTACCGGAGCGGTGAGCCAGCAGCCAGTGGGGACGGGCTGGCCGGGGAGGCCCCCAGCTTCACTCCGCTGCGGCCCAACGGCTACCCCGGCCTGGGTGCGCCGTTACCCACCGCAGGTGAGGGGCTGTGCACCTTGTCCCGAGCCTCTCAGATGGCCTCTTGGGATTGTTGGGAAGTTTAGGTGAGGGCAGGCTCAGGTGACCATTTAGTGAGTGCTCAATAAATGTCGATTCCCATTTTGGGGTTCCTTGAGGCTGGTGGGGTGAGGAGAGTCATTCTGCCAGGCGCGAAGGAGCTCAGAAACCCCACATTGCGCCCCATCGCAGCCCTCGGGGTGGGTCCTGTGGGCCAGTCCTCACAGCCGGACAGCCCCAGAGGGCAGGGGGTGGGGGGTGGGGAGGAGCCCTGGGCAGCTGGCTTGGGCCAGGGAATGGGAAAGACAGCCGCCTCCCTCCCTGACCCTTTCCGCCTGCCCACAGGCTACGAGGCCCTGTGCCCCACGGCGCTGCCCCCACAGTCATCTGAAGATGTGGCGTCCGGTGGCCCTGAGGACTGTGGCTTCTTCCCCAATGGCGCCTTCGACCACTGTCTGAGTCACATCCCCTCCATCGACACAGACACCTGAAGGAGGGCAGCCCCGCTGGCCAGCTCACAGATCTGTGTCACCACTTGCCGTGGCTCCCCTGTCCCCGGCCCAGGCTGGGCCAGCTGGGCTGCCATGCAGGGCTGAGCTGAGAGGAGCCCGCCAGGGACCAGGACCGTGTGACAGGCCCTTGGTTGTGCCTTCCTGTTTCTCTCGCCTATCGTTTTGAAATCACAGACCTCGTGTATATAAAATGTATGGAACTCGTTTCCCATTCCCCTGCCAGTTTTATATTTTTGTTTTACAAGAGAAACATTAAAAACTGGAAACAAGACTTTGGGGCCTGGTTCTGCTTTGGGATTGAGCCTAGAGGCCACAGCCAGGCAGCTCCAACCAAGCTCAGAGGAGTGTGCAGTGGGGAGCTGGGCTTGGGGCTCAGGAGGCCCCAGAACCAGCGCAGTTCTGGCTGTGGGGATAGAACCAGTGTCCCGTCTCTCGCCCCATGCTGTGGCCCTACCGACCCTGTGCTGGTCACAGGTAGCAGTGCCAAGCAGGAGCAGCCCCTTCGATGGGTGAGGAGACCGAGGCAGGGAGGGGATCAGGGACCGGCCCAGGCCCCACAGTCAGACTCACAGCCCTGCTGGCTGCACTGGCCTCAGCCAGAGAGAAAGCGGGCATGGGTTCTGCTGCCTGGGCCTGTGTGAATGAAGATCCGGGGTGGGGAGCAGCAAGCCTTTGGGATAGCGCCCCAGCCACCCCAGAAGGCAAGACACGGACAGAGCCCTGCGTCTCACCTGTCACCCTGAAGGCCACCCGAGAAGGTGGTCAAGGAGAAACGGTGTGAGGGAGGTCACATTTTTACATGCCAGCTGTGTGCTGGGCCCTCCCCCTGCTACTGGGCATAGCCCCAAGGAGGCCTTCTCCTTTGTAGCTCAGCAGCAGCAGTGGACAGGATTCACATCCAGCTCAGACTTTGTTCCTGGCCTACCCCCATTTCACAGATGCACAAACAAAGGGACAGGGAGGTCACTTGCCCATGTGACAGCATCTGGGGTCCAAACCCAGGCCCCATTCCAGCTCCATGCCCACCACCACCCCTCTCTGCCCCTGGGGGACTCGGAGCCCTGGTGCCCACCTCCCTTCCCAGCCTTGCCTGCCTCCCGAGGGCCCAGCTGAGCTCCCTGTGTGGTGGCCCTGTCTCCACACCCATCAGGGCTCCCGACTCCCATCCAGGGTCCCCTCGCCTCCCTTACCCATCCCCAGTGATTTATGGAACTCATTAGGCCATGGCAAAATGCCTTTAACAAGGACGTTCAGGAATCGGTGCTGCATGTCATTGTGAGCACTTAATCTAGTCCAGATAAGCAGAATTAGGCTGTACAATGAGGACATATTTCTATTAATAATGAAAAGGGCCGAGCCCTGAGCAGGAGAACACACAGGGAGCTGGCAGTTGGATCCCATTTAATTTCAGGGAGCAGAGAGAGGGAGAAGAGACGAAGGCAGAGAAGCAAAGATAGTGGGCTCACAGGGGAAGCGGCAGTGGCCGAGGCCCGGCGTGGCCTGAGCCCTGCACCCCAGACTTGGGGTCTCTGTGTGACTCTTTTCTGTCCCCAGGGACTGTCTGCTCCTCTGGCACCCTTGGGGCTCCTCCACAGGACAGTACTGGAGGGTTGTGGGGCAGGAGAAGCCTAAGCTCCCTTCCCGACCACTTAGAGACCTGCAAGGCCGCCACCCTCTCTGCCACGCCCTGTGCCAAGGCCTCTGCAGTGACCAGCTCAGGGGTCCAGGGCATGGTGAGGGCTCCCCTAATTGACAGGGAGGTGTGGCTGTCACTGTCATGGGAGAACTGGGTTGCGGGGAAGGGGCTGGTATTTGTCACTACCCGAGGGACCGCTGAGGAACAGGCTGCTGAGAGGCATCTGTGGGGTCTGCCCAGGGCACCTAGGCCCGCCGGGGCCACTCTGCCCTTCCAGCCCAGACAAACCACACTGCATCCCAGCTCGGTCACATCCAGGTTGAGGTCAGCACACGCATACATAAACACACGTGCTTACAGGCAAGCACACGGAGCTCTGTCTGCGTCCCTGCTGTCTCACGACTGCTTTGCTTGTTTCCCTCCCGGCCTCCCCCGCCCTCCCCATCATGCGCGCTTTATTCCCTTTATGTCTCTTCTTCCTGCCATTTTCTTTCTTTTGCCGAAACACCCAGCACATGGCAGGTGCTCGTTACCTGCATCCGGACACCTCAGCGTCTGCTCTCTGGCAGAAGAGAGAAGCCGGACGAGGGACCTGTGAGTGAGGCCATCCTGTCCATATGGGGCACAGCTCTGGTCGCGGAGAGGGGAGCTCGTGCAGAGAGGGTGAGTGACCCGCGGTGGAGATCATAGGCCTCGGGCCCCGCCCACCTCTGTCTCTTCATGGCTGCTGGCTCCTAAAGACCACAGCTTCCTCGCCCCGCTTGGCAAGGTGGGGCCATTCGCAGAGGAGAGAGCTGCGGCTCATGGAGGTGACTTTCCCTGTGGCAGTCGGCAGGATGGGACGTGGAGCCAGGTTGTGGCACCTAGCACCCGGCACCCCACCGCCTTGCCCAGATGGTCAGCTCAGCAGCCTGGGGAGCCCCTGACAACTTCAGGCAGGGGCCCTCTCGTGCATCCAGGGGGGGACCCGGACACTTTTACAAGTCCTGATTTACATACTCGCCTGGCCGCCAGCCCTGCCAGGGATTTACAAGTTTCTAAGTGGCTGTGTCTCTGGGGGAAACCAGGAAGAACTGCAGGGCAGAGCCAAGGCCTCTCTTCCTCCCAGGGCCCGGGGGCATCCTGGTGCCAGGCTGGGGTCTGGCGGAGCTATTTTTAGGGCAGAACAAAGTCCTGGAGCAGCCCAGGGCTCAGCGGATCTGGAGGAGCTGGTGACATGGAGGGTCTGAACTGAAGCTGGAGGCCAGGTTATTCCCCGTGGTTTTGAGACTTTGGAGTCTTCCAGGGAATAATCAGCTCTGCAGTGTGCAGGCTGGGATTTTGTTGCCTGCTCGGTGGCACAGGCAGGTTCAAGTGGCCAGACTCAGCTAGTCCAGGCTGAGGCTGTATCTAGGGAGCATCTGCAACCTGAATCTGTCTTTCTTCTGTGACTGTCCTGTCACAGCGGGGACCTTGTTGGTGGTCCTGTGTCACATAATTGGGGTCCAATAAATGCTTTGAGTTAATTTGCAGGGACAAAGGAGAGTACTGCAGAACTGGTCCAGGATGGGGAAGGGTCCATTAACCTCATAGTCAAAGGCACTAGGGGTGTGCCTGGAAGCACAGGGGACTTGGATCCTGGGCCCCACCCCAAATCTCTGTGGGGTGCCCTGGAAAGAGGAAGCAGACAGCTAGGAGACTCCTGAGCAGGCTGGAGGCAAAGCTCAGATTTATGAAAAGCACAGCTCTCTGAAGTAATATGGACTGCTTCAGGATGGAAGTGAGCTTCCCTCTCTAGGAGGATCCAAGATCAGGCAGGAAAATGAAGACTTTATGAGCAAATCCTCAGTAGCATGGGAACTAGCAGAAAGTGTCAACAACTGGGAAACAGAAAGTGTCAAAAGCTTCTGTACTGCAAAATTAACCATCAACACAACTAAGAGACAATCTACAATGTGGGAAAAAAATTTTACCAGATGCTCCTCAGACAAAGCACTATTATCTAGAATATATAAAGAATTTTAAAAAATCAGCCCCCCAAATATAAAGACTGATTAAAAAATGGGTATCTGAAATGAACAGACATTTCTCAGACAAAGAAGTAAAAGCATCAAGCAAATGTTATTTGAGAGATGGCTGGGTATCTTCCCAAAAGAATTAAAAGAATCACATCAGAGTGATATATGCACACCCATGTTTATAGCAGCACAGTTTGTAACAGCTAAAATTTGGAAACAGCCCATTTGCCCATCAGTTGGAGACTAGATAAAGAAGATGTGGTTTTTCTATAAAATGGAGTAATACTCAGCCATAAAGAATGTGGAATTAGAGTCATTCATAGGAAAATGAATGCATATTGAGGATATACTCTTAAGTGAAATAATTAAATCACATGTGTAAATACTGAACAGTTTCTCTGGTGTGAAAAACTATAATTGTACATAAGATCCTAATGGTATAACTGACAATGTGAAATAGGAAGAAAAGGCCTAAAGGTGTAGGGGAAGTGGGAAGGGTAGGGAAAAGGAAATAAGGGCAAAGAAAAAATATGAGAAAATGAAAAAATGGAAATAAAATATTTGTAAATAGGGAAGGGAGGAGGGGGTGAAGGGTGGGCAGGGGTAAGGGGAAAAAATGAGAACCAAGACCTTTCTTGTAAAGGTACAAGATCCCAATGATGAATGTAACTGTACAGTATACCTAAAATGTACCAATAAACTTAATGAGAGAAAAAAAAGAAAGGAAAAGGAGGCTATAATCTGGAATGGAATGTTTATGATTGAAGGTCCAAAGACGGTCAAGGAGATTGTATATCTTGTCCCAAATTTTCTTTATGGCCATCTGTTCTATTTAATGAGAGCAGCCTGCTGTTTGCAGAAAATGGTATGTTTGCTACGAGGTATGACACTGGACACCTGCCCAGGCACCAGCATTGATTTTAGCATCTCCTGGACCAAGCTGATAAGTAAGGAGGGAATCATGCTCTTGCCAGACCCTGAGACAGACCAGGACCTGCAGCTATCAGGCCCTGGCTACTCAAAGACAAGCTCAAGACAGCTATAACTGTGTTGACTACCCCTTCTGTTTCGGTTACTTTCTCATTCGTGGGACAAAACATCCAACACCCACAAGTTAAAGGAGGAAGGGGTTATTTCAGCTCAGTTTGTAGAAGTTTCAGTCCATAGTCACTGGCTCCAAGGCAGAGAGGAATAGCAGAGAACACAGTCCATAGTATGGCATGCAGGAAGCAGTGAGACTTCCTTCTTCCCTTTTTATTCTGTTCAGGCTATGAGCCTGTTGGTTGGTCCCACCCATACCTAGGAAACTCTTCAGTAAGTTTATCATCCATACCCAGAACTATACTAAACCAGTCAGTAGATTAACCCAATATAATATACCCATAACCCAGTACCCATAATGCAGGTGGGTGGGGTGAGCAGGGCTCTGGCAGCTGCCCTGGGAGCCTGCATCAGAAGCTTCCCCCAGGGTCCCCACAGTGTGGAAGTGAGGGAGCAGGGGCAGCAGGACACAGGGTCCCTCAGCCTGGGGCCTGGGAGGATGTGGTGTGAGGGGCTGCCCAATACTGGGACTCTGGCCGCGGGTCCGCGTGCGTGGTCTTGTGCAGCTTGAGTCTTTGGAGAATGAGCAGGGTCCCCACGGACCCCCAGAAAGTGTGAGACTCAAGCACCCGGTATTGAGGAAGGTAGGGTGAGAGGTGAGGTAAAAAGAAGGGGCTTGGTAGAAAGGCAGCAGCAGCACTCAGACTCCCAGGTGCCCACGAACAGCTCAGCAACCTGCCCTCCTCCTCTATCACGTTCCATCCCTAGAGGCCCAGCAGGAGGGGGTTTAAGCTCTGGGGGAGCTGAGCAGGGGACCCTGATCCAGATGTACCAAGCAGCTAAGACAGGACCATAGCACAGGAGACCGAGGAGCCTTCACCAGGGAAACCATTCCCTAAAATGGGCGTTTTCATTCTGTCCCCCAAAGCTGACTCACCAGCAGGGCACCTAGAAGCCCACAGTCTATCACCACCCCCGTCAGGTGGGCCTGTACTTACACTCTTGATACAGGTCACCTGCCAAGGGCCACAGGTGTCAGTGCAGAAAACCTGGCGGGGACAGAGAACTCCTGGGCAGCAGAGCAAACCCAGACCACTGAGGGGACAGTGGGAGGGGCCGTCGAGGAAAATGCTCAGAGCACCAAGACAGAGCCAGAAATAGGAAACCACTAATGAGAAAGTCTGAATATCAATCCAGAAAGTGACGGAAAGTGAAGGAAGGGAAATTATCAAAGAAACAACATAAGAAAAATTTCCTGAACGGATGGACGTGTATCCTGCTTGAAAGGGGAGGCGGTCATGGGGAGGGAGAAGGGGGGTAGACAAGGAATCGGAATACCATCCAAGGTAGACAAGGAATCGGAATACCATCCAATTTCACGCAGCAACCCTGGAGGCTAGAAAAGGGAAGCACAAAAGACAGCAATTTGGAATGAAGCCAATTTTTAACCTAGAATTCTATGCCCAGCTGAACTATTAAACAATAGTGAGCGTAGAATAAAGGTTTTTTTCAGACTTGTGAAAACTAGCCAAAAAAAGAAAGAAAGTATTTTCTGTGCCCTATTTTTCAAAATGAGGACAAGCTCCAGCAAAAGAAGAGAATAAACCAAGAAGTGTCACAACAAGGAGCCAGGGCAGGAGGGTCAAGGAAAGACTGTACTGAAAAACCAGGAGAGCAGGGGCTGAGATGCACTGCAGGGGGACGGTGACAGCAGGCGGTGTGGCACGTGGCCGCCAGAGAGACGGAAGAGTTAACCACAGGAGCGTGGGCTACTTGACATGTGAGCAATCAAGGCCACTACTGCATTCATCTAGAACAGTCAACGTTTGAGAACAAATCTATCTAATCAGAGTACTTAGATTCGTAAATATTTGCATAGCCATGATAACGTAAGTCTTCACTACCAAAGCAAAGACTCCAGGAGCTCAGGGAAAGGCTGCTCCCCACCCGCCAACAAGTCCCACAGCTGCCAGGGCGGGTGGGGGGTGGCCTATTCATCTGCGCTCTGGAACAGAGAGTGTGACAGCCATGTGCCACACCCCCCACCCCGCCCTGCAGGGCACCTGAGTCCCCAGCTCAGCTGACCAGAGTGGACCTGGGGTTGGGGCTGGGTGAGGTCATTTGAAGACTGTGATTTTTGTAGTATTTTAAAAAATAATGTGTTTGCATTACTTTGTAGAAAAATGAAAATTAAGGTTCCACAGGTATATGTAACCCCTCTTGGCGGTGAAGGGCTGCCCAGACCCTGTCATGGCTGGGTCAGACAGAAGCCCTTCTGGACCAGACCCCTGCTACCAGGCTGCTCTCTGAGCCAGAGACTGAACAGCAGTCCCAGGAAAAGTGACAACTAGGACATCACTACAGCCTCTAGGGTGGTGGTGGCAAACCTATAGCATGTGTGTTGTTTGTTTTTCTTTTAAGACAATAAGTGTTAGTGTATGCGTTGTTTTTTTCTAAACTAAAACTTCAGTATTCGGGTATAATTGCAGCATTGGTGCTTGGCGATAAATAAGTGGCCTGGGGCTGCAGTTTGGGTGTTCCTCTCTAAAAGGTTCGCCATCGCTGGTCTAGGGCACATCTGCTACACCCTTCCACACGGGAAGGATGGTTTAAAACAATTCAGTCCATACCAGGTGTGGTGGCCCATACCTGTAATTTCAGGACTCTGGGAGGCTGAGGCAGGAGGATTGAAAGTTCAAGCCTAGCCTGAACAACTTAGTGACTCTGAGACCTTGAGTAAAATTTAAAAAAAAAATTTTTTTTTAGAAGGACTGGAGATATAGCTCAGTAGGAATATCCTGGGTTTACAGTGCCCAGTTACCCCTCCTCACATGCTTCAATTCATTTATCTTACCCTGGTGAAGTGTGGCAGAAGAAACTTCAGCCATGATTTGTATTTATTTGATCCAAAAGCTTCACTTTGAAAGAGGCAGAAATATGGTTCCACAGGAAATTCTTCGCATTGACCATGACTTCTCAGGCCACAAGGCAGCGGAGACAATTCCCATAATAGCCCACCTGATTCCATACATGTTTCCAAGCAGCCTTTGATGCAGCAACAGAGAAGGGAGCCCAGAGCCCCTGCTCCTGAACATTTCAGCTGCTCCCTGCCCAGCCCATCCCCACCTCCAGCTACGTTTGCAGCCTGGGCTCTACCTCACTGCCCTTTCCACCTGCATGCCAGTGGGGTGATGTTTGGGGGTGCAGTGTTTGGGGGTGCCAGGTCTCCTGCCAGGGGTAGGCTCGTCAACCACGGGAGCCCCCAAGCTGGTGGGAGATAACTGCAAACAGTGAGGGATGGCCAGGCTGCCTGACCCCAGGAAAGTTCAGGGGCCTTAGAAGGACCCTGCCCGTGTCGCAGCCCCAGCCCTCCTCCACCCTGGCCCGCTCCTGCCCCTTTGGCTCTTGCTTCCTGCCTTTCCTGTGCTGCTGCCTGTCTGTAACACTGCTTCCTGGGCCCCTGGGTCACAGCCACTCACCCTGCAGCGCTGCAGGTGGTCCTCTCCCCTCCAGGCTGTAGGCCTTTCCCGGGACGCAGCAGAGGTGACCTCTCTGGGAGCCCTAGAGCATAGTGGGGCCCCTCATGGACAGGAGTTGGTGGTGCTTCTTGAATGAAAGATGAAAGTGTGCTTCTTTCACAGGACAAGCTACATCCACCCATGACAGTGGTGTCTCATAAGCCCGCTCTGGGGCCACTTGGAGTCTTCTACCCTGGAAGCCCTGCCCTGGGTTACGTCTGGGCTCAAAGCCTTTCCTCCCAGGTTCCTCTATGTGCAGCCCCTGACCCTGGTCCCAGGGGCTCCTCCTTGGATGTTCCCAGTAAGTAGGGGAGAAGCAGAGCCCACCCTGGCTCAGCAGCCTCCTGCTGTGGGGATTTGCAGGCAGGTGGGCTGGGAATTGTCTGGTTCTTGGTGCTGCAGTTTCCTCACTAGCACAGGTAGGGCCTGTGCCTGCAGAAAAATTGCAGGGAACTCCAAAGTCCCCAGGGTGGGGAGGCAGCCTGACCTCAAGACTGTGGTGGGTAGTAGGGCAGGCACAGAGCTGCAGGATGCATAGGGGGGAGGCTGGGGGTCCTCTACCAGACCAGTGATCTCCAACTTTCTACACCCTCTCAAGGACGGCACCACCACTGGGCACTGGGAGAGAGCACTGGCAGGATTTGCCCAGTCCGTGGTAGACCTGGGATTTGAGCCGGGCCTCCTGCCTCCTCTCAGGGTGGGACCGGCCATGTTCCTCAGCAGATTTGCAAACTGGCACCTCCTTGCTGCTGGTACCCTCTTGAAACAGTGAGACCCAGCGAGCACACTCAGAGGGGCCACTTGGGTTGGGTCCTGGCGCCCCCTCGTGGCCATTCCTCTACTTTCTCGGCCGACCAGGCTGGATGCCGTGCTTGAGGCCCAGGGAGGGGAGGAAATCTGCACCAGGTCCCTAAGGCTGCAGGGGACTGTCCTGGGCGGTGGTAGGGGCCGGAAGCCTGCACCCCTTCCCCGAATTCACTGAGCAACTGGAAGAAGCCTCTGACCACAACCAACCCGAAATGTCAGGGAAGAGCGAACAGAAAGGACCTGAGACACACACTCCTGTTGCCGGGAGGGTCACGACAACACAGGGGAGCCGCCTGCCCAGGAGCCTCGGAGAGTGTGGTCCCCAGAAGAGGCCTGCTCTCCAGACTCACCTTGCCTTCAGCTGCTGCCCTGTCCCCTTACTGTCTTCTCTGTCCTCCTCCTCACAACCCTCCCTGGACAGCAGGCTGAGGATGAGCTTCTGTGCTGCCCACCCCCAGGTGCTCCGTAGCCCCTCTGCTCCTCTCTACACCCTCCACCCACTCAACAGCGAGGACCACCAGGTGCCGGAGCTCCCTGCAGACAAGAACCTTCTCGTCTTCCTTCTCTCCTGCCTCCCAGGCCCTCAGCTGTCAGCCTGGTGTCCTACTCCCCGAGCGCCACTGCTGGAACCATCGAATGGACTCCCCGTGACAACCATTTCTCAGCTCCCCTCCTCAGCCACTTTCTTCGCTCCTTTTCTCATCAGTGCTTAAAGAAGTTCTCAGCTCACACACACACACCTCCTGTAGATCCTTCCTCACCACCTTTCTGGCCACACCCCACTTCATAGCTCAGTTTTAAATGAGGCATTATAGTTGTGTGTGGTGGTGCACACTTGTAATTCCAGCTCTTTAGAAGGCTGAGGCAGGAGGATCACAAGTTTAAGCCCAGCCTGGGCAACTCATTGACTTATCAAGACCCTGTTTCTGAATAAAAAAATAAAACAACAACAACAAAAAAAAGAAGGCTCAGGATGTAGCTCAGTGCAAAGGCCCTGGGTTCAATATCCAGTACTGAAAAAAAAAAAGAGTTGTACTCATTTGTTCTTCCTTTCTTTCTACCTGCCCCAGGGTCATTCCACAACCTCCATGTTCTCAGTCCAGGGGGTCACCTTCCATCACACCCAGCCCATCAGCCTTCGACTGCCCACTCCCCTGGAATCGCCCCTCACCACTGCTGTCCTGGCTGCCTCCCCCGGCTCCTGTCCCTGTCCCCAGATGGTCCCTCCCAGTGAGGCCTCTCTGAGGGCCTCTCTTGGACCAGCCCCAGCACGCCATCCGCCTGCCCAGCTTCTCAGGGATGGGGGATCCTTCAGATTCCGCACCTAAAACTTTCTCCCATGTTCCCTTCCCAGGGCATCATATACTTGGCCAGAGATGGAGGCGCTATCTTGGTTCTGTACTGGAACTTGCACGGGCAGGAACCTGGACGTGCTGGAGTGACACCTGGGTCACCAGAGACCATTCAGCAGGCGGCACATTCATCACCTCTCCAGCTTACGCTGGGATCGGGGAGCCCCTGGAGCTGGGGCAGGTGAGATGGGTGGACCCCTTCTGGCTAGTAGCAGAGGTGAGCCTGCAGACAGGGCCGGCACTACACCCTGCACTCTGACTCCGGGCCTTGGCCTGTGCTGTTCCTCCTGCCTGGAGCACCCTTCTTGCTCAGTGCTAACGCTTCTGGCCCTTGCACGTCAAGCCTTCCCAAATGTCCATGCTGGTTTGGGTCATTCTCCAGAGACAACCCACAATCTTGGGGCACCCAGTTCCTCCCCACTCAACCCCAGAGAATTTTAGTTCCTCAAGTATGCAAATATGCAAAGCTCACACATGTCACTTGCTCTGCCAGGACCTGTCTCTGTCCACCTTGTCCCCAGTTTCTCTGGCGGAAGCCTTCCCTGCCTCTTCCATGCCATCCCCCAGCCTCCACTCCCATCTGCCTTCTAAACCAGTAACAGTTGACCCTCCCAGCACCGTGGGCACTTGCACACATCCATCCTACAGTGCAGTAACAATGACCGGTATCCGTCTTCCACAGATGGGAAATGAGGTCCTGTCTCCCCGAACCTGGCCAGAGCCAAGCCCCAGGCTGGCCAGGAAGGGCTTTCCCAGCCCAGAGTGCCATAAACACGTGGCTCCAAGTCTGGTTTAAATGGAAACCAGCCCAGGAACCCACCCCAATCCCATGCCCTGGCTGGAGGCCTCACATCTCCTTTCGTGCTGTTTATTCTTTTGAACAAATTGTGAGTTTTACAGGGCATTCAAGGCCTCTGGTGGCAGACATGTTCCATGGTGAGAGTGACAGTGCCTAATGGGGTGAGGCTGTGAGTGTAGCCGGTGGCCTCCCAGGCCCCGTTCACCATACTCTGGGGGCAAGGGCACCCTTGAGCTCACTGCCGCAGGGCCCTGCAGGGTCCCCTTCTGGTCCCTAGTGCCAGCACCCACAAGGAGAGCCCTCCTGTACTCTGAAGAAGGTGGAGCCTCTGCTTGGCAGAGCAGGAGACAGACTAGGGAGAGAGGGGATTGCCAAGCATCTCCGGCTGATGGAGAAGCCGGTGCATTGCTACAGAAGCATCTGAGGCTTCACGGCCAGGGCAGCAGAAGGCTGAGTGTCCCTGCAAGAGCGTGGGGCTCTCAGAAGCAAGCTCTGCATCCCCGGGCTGCAGGGTCTGCATGTTGAAGTCACTTACCCCCCAGGCCTGGTTCTCTTGTGAAGAAAAAGGGGATGGGCCCTAGCTCTGTAGCCTATTGCTTCTGAGGAGAGAGCATGCCCCAGACACCTCCCAATCATCAGCTTGTGCCCCTCTGAGTGGCCCAACGATTAGGCTGTTCACATACTCTCGTTTACTGATTTTACAGCCACTGAGGTAAACCAGCTAACCAGGACTTTGTCTTTCAAATTCTACTGAGTAATAGTGTCCCTGTGTTCCACTCACCTGCCAAAAGCCCCAGCTCTGAACAAGTGAGGCTTTTTGGCAGGGGGCATTCTAGATCTAAATCATAATACTCGCTCTCTAGCTATGTATGCAGAATGGGGTGTGGGTGGGGAGGAGAGTGGGAACAAGGAGGCTCGTTAGAGCCCATTGTCATGGCCCAGTGGTTGTGGGGTGAGTATGGTGGTGGCTGATACAACTGAGAGCTCTTTTCTGCTGTGCTGAAATTGGGATGTGGGGCTGGCTGCTCTCCCTGCATCTCAAACATACCGATCTCATCTCTAGTCCAGTCTGTGTCCCAGGAGCTGATCGCCAAAGACAGCATCTTGGGGCTTGCTTTCTGGCTTCCAGCTGGAGATTGGAGGGCAGGAGGAGACAGAACTAGGACTATCTCCTCTACAGGGACAGATGCGTGACACACCTGTAGCAAATGTGACTGAGACAGGAGCACTCACAGAGGTGCTGAAAGGGCCTCTTTGGATTTTGGAGGCTGCATAGATCGCTCTGCTGGTGCAAGCTGCTGTTTGGGATGGGCCTAAAGGAAGAGTGGGCTCTGCATGGGATCCAGGCGAGGGCGCCAGCTGTGCTTCCCACAGGCCCTGTGACCCAGCAGGTCCAACGGGGCATGGAGTGTCTGTCGAAGCTTGGGCCTGGGTGGGTCCCTGGCGTGCTCCCTACAATTGCAGCACAGGCTTCTGTGCTTGGAGATGACATGTGCCCTCCTCCAGCAGTGCTTCTGCACTGGGAAGCTGCTCAGTCTGGCCACTGAGTCCTGGCACACACTGACCCCCTGGCCGTGGACCCAAACGGCTGTGTGACCCAAGTAGCTGGCTGGATGACTTCCTGTTGTCTGCCCAGCCTGCCCCCAATCTACTCTCCTGACTTCTCCCTGCTCTGTGACCCAGAGGCTGAGCCTTGTGACTCCTGGCTTCTGGTAGGGCTCAGCACAGAGGAGCTCCAGCAGCAGAGTGGAGGCCGGGGGAGCAGGACATCTCTTCTCCAGCTCCCTTCCTGCAGGGTGTCCCTTGATGGGAAGTCACTGTTGGCTCACAGCAGGCCTCCGCATGACTCTTTCTCCAGGTCCCACTGGGTTTAGGGAAGCCAAGGGTCATGGGTGCCCAGGGACTTGGAAAGAGGGAGATGGAACACTGGTGACAAGAGGGAGGTATATACCTGGACCTCTTACAGTGGGGACAGTGTGGGAAGGTCCTCACATCCCCTTCCTGCTGCAGAAGCGGTGCTGGATAATTAGCTGAACAGGATGGCCCATTCTGTGCATGCCACTTAATCTCTTTCCCTAGCGAATCCTGTCCATGTTCAATGGACCATGAACAAGTGACAGGAGAGCAGGAGCCTTTACTCTGCCTAGGTTGCCATTCTAAAATCCCAAAGGCTGGATGTTTTAAGCAGCTCATAATTCTGGAGGCTGGGAAGTCCAAGATCAAGGTGCTTGCATCCCCAAGATTTCCTACTTTCTAGGCAGTCAATATTCTGCTGTGCGTTCTAAAGATCTATTTGTGCGGGGTGGGGGGGCATTCTTGTAACAACACTAAATCGAATAGATAGAGGATCCTTTCTCATGTTCTCAGTTAGCTTTAATTACTTTCTCAGCGTAATCTCAGCCCCATCCCCATGTATAGCCACTGGAGACAACAGCTTCGGCACATGAATTCTGGGGGAACACATTCAATGCCGAACTACCGAGATAAAAGTTACTTTCTCGTAGACTCCACAAGGTGGGCTTCCTCTCATCAAAGCTGTTTCACTACTGCTGCTGAGGCCCAGGGTGCCAACAGCACAGGCCCACATTACCGGTGCTGTTCAGATGATACCAGGTCTAAGAAACCACAATGGTGGCCAGTTGATTACACTGAACGCTTTCATTCATGAGAGGGCAGCAATTGGTCTTTTCTTGTGGAATCTGGACACAGATTCACCTTCCTTGCTGGAGACTTCCATCAGTATTGCCATCTATGGCACCACAGAATACCTTGTCCCTGGCCCCACCGTATGGCCGCCAACCCGCGAACTCAGTTATAGAGACAGAAGTAGGGTGGTGGATTTGCACCTGGCAGCTAGCCGGGGATGGGAGAAGGACCCATCAAAGTTGTACTACAGCCCCAGCTGGCAGATAGCACCCTGGAGGGCGGGAAGGTGTCCCATAGGATAGGGTATATATCTGAACCAGTGATCAGTATTATATGGTGCTGTCTCACACCAGAAATGTGCCCGCAACAGCTTTCCTGAGATGAAACTCCTGTGCCACTTGCCTATTCTGTGAGTGTTCATAGATTCACACAGCTGTGCAGCTATCATCAGAGCCCACTCATTCTTACACCTTAATAACCTTAATGGGGATTTGTTTTCCCTCTCTGCAACATGGCAGATAACACTGGTGCTCTGCCTAGACTCTCTATTTCTGTCTTTGGGCCTCTCCTGGTGCTTTTGCCTCCAATAACCACTTTTGAGGCTCTTTTCAGAGAAAATTCCTTGGACTCCCAGAGCCTGCTTGGCTTACAGGCTCAGCTTAGCTGCAGGCCTCTGGAATGTACTTCACCCTGGGGCAGCAGGAATCTGAAAGACCAGCTCTTACGTTTCATTTGCAGATAACCCCAAGAGTGGCTTCCACTCTGGAGCTCCCCTGTGGAATCAGGTTGAAGCTGAAACCTGCAGTGACTTATATCCTTCCTTGGCATCTTTCCCTTCCCTGTCCTACTTTTGCATCTCCTTATGGGTCTCCCCAAGAGCACTTCCTTAATAAATCACTTGTACATACAACCTCAACTTGGTATGGATTTCTGAGGCGTCCAAACTAGGACAGTGATGTGGCAAGTTTGGAGGTCCTATTTCTCAAAGGCTTCCACCAGGAAACACAACCATGGCACCATCAAATTAGACTGGAGCTACCTGCTGGGCACTCTGAACTCCTGATGAAACTGAACGTGTGGATGAGGAGTCACTACAGTGGCCCAGGTTAGCGATTTTAATCACCAAAGGTCCTTGGGCTCTGCTGCACAATGGGGAAAGGAGAACACTTTTGGAAAGCTAGGGATCTGTGAGGCTAGGGAGAAGTATCTTCAAATCCTCTAAACAACAGTCAGTAGAAACTACAATAAGCCACAAAGACAGGGTGACTAAGGGCTAAGGCCCATCAGGGTGAAGAATCGGGTCGCCTAACAGGTTGAGAATTACTCCAGCCATTCAGAGAATGTGAGAGGCACATGGTGCTAGAAAAGAGGCAGTGATTATCGACCTCTGCCTCTCCATCAGCTATAGACATGGTGACTGCAGCAGCTACGGTATGAGATAGCCATGAGGATTGATTTCTTTTCCACATCCTCTGACATCTACAGAATGTTCTAGTCTAGGCTCTGGGTGGGACTGTCTGCAACGACATCACTTGTATGATGATTCCCTACCTGTTGGATGTTGCGGCCCCCCACCCGTTTTTGAAAATGAAAGTTTTTTCCTCCTAGGGTTGCAAAGGGGTGGGCTGTGATAGTTGCAGTTTGTCCCTCCCCAGCCTATTATTTGCCCTTCTCTGCACTCTTGGCTACAGAGGCTGAGCCAGGGCACTGTGAATTGCATGGTCAGGCCCTTTTGCCTTTGGGTTCTAGCTGGATTTGGCCAAAGGAAGGCACTAGCCAGAGATTGGAGGGTGGGACAGAGCAAGGCAGGGCTGTCTCTACCTAGGCCTTTCAGTGTTCTGGACAACTGTTTGGGGCTGTATTTCTAATCCAAAGGCTGAGTATTTCTAATCCAAAAATCTGAAATCTAAACTGCTCCAAAATCTGCAACTTTTTTAGTGTGAACATCATAACACAAACTCCACCCCTGACCTCTTGGAGTATCACAATTTTAACACAGGCACACAAACTATAATGAATAAAACTATTCTCAGGCTATGTGTATAAGTCGTGACATGAATGAATTTTGTGTTTAGACTTGGGTCCTATTCCCAAGATATCTCGTTATGTATACATATGTAAATATTCCAAAATCTGAAAGTGGAAACACTTCAGATAAGGGATACTCAACCTGTGTATCCTTTCATGACCACAGCCCACAGGGCTGATGATACTGCATAGAATCCAGCCTATTTTGAGCTCTGAGAATTCTACTCTCTCCCTCATTCTTTCTGCTCCAGAGATGGTAAGGGATTCCTACTGCTGTCTCAAAGGACCTCAGTATTTCTTGTGTTCCCTTAACCCTGCCCACAACTCTGAAAGTGGGACTCTCATTAAAATCTTTTGAACTTTCTAAGCTAGTTCTTGTTTCCCACTAAAACTCACACTGCTAGGACAACTTTTAGAAGTGCATTTAAAAGGGCTGAGTTGATAAAGGCAGCACACATCCTGAGCTCAGCTTGGCACCTTCCGAACACTAGATGGAGCTAATGATATGGACCTAGAAGAGCTATCCTGAGGAGGAACATCAGCAAGAAAAGAGGGCCCAGGATACCCCTTGGAACCCAAATCCATGGTCAGGCAGAGAAAGAAGGAGCAGCCCAGGAGGCAGGAATCAGCTGACAGAACTGTCATAGAAGCTCAGAGAAATGTATGCAAATTGTGTTAGGTGGTCAAAGGAGCAAGGACAGAGAATCAATCCCTTGTCTTGGCCTCAAGGTCATCTCTGAGGCCTCAAGGTCTTCTTGGTGGGTGAGTGAGATATGGCCCTTGCCTTTGAAGAAGGTAAAGGCAATGCCATCTTGGGGAGAGAAGTACAGGGTGTGACTGGCAGGACAGAGCAACGCTGGACCCTTAAGACCAGACTATGGGATGAGACCTGAGTGGGAAGGCAACCCAGGCTGAAGGTACTGCATAAGCAAGGCCTAAGCATGTAGGTAAAAGCTGGTGGCACGGGACAAAGTGGCACAGAAGTGCCTGGGATGGTCAACTGAACTGGGGCAGAGAGCAGTGGGAAGCAGGATGTGGCAGTGCTCAGATCCTGGTATTGGGGTGTTCGTGTTGGGATGCATGAAAGAAATACCCATCTCATCCTAGGAATCCAGCACAAGGCCTGGCACATAAATGCTGCAGGCTGGGGATGAACATAGGCTATGCCTGATGTTGCAGATGGTGGCTGACATCACTCCATGACTGATGTGAATATGCCATGGTAGAAAAAAAAAAAAAACTGGAAAGCAATTCAAAAGCCAGATGTAGAAAAAACACTGACTTAATTAAAGACTGATGATTGAAATGGTCAGGGCTTCAAAGCCCGGTACATCTCACACATCAGCAGAAGGTGTTGCAAACTCTTGTTTTTTCTAGAGAGCAATTGTTCCAGCAAGTGGTGGACAACATTGGGAAGCAATTCAGTGTTTGCTGGTAACTGGATTGCAGTTGAAATTAATGACCTGTGAGTCAGGAAAAACAGTGAATGAAGTCTAACAGAACATCCTGTGGACTGCATCTGCTTCTAAAGAGAAGGAAAGTGAGCAGGAAGGAAAGAAACAAGGGAAGAAGGAAGGAAGGAAGGGAGAAGAGGAGAGAGGGAAAAAGAGAGAGAGAGAAAGAAAGAAAGAAAACAGATTTTTTTATTCCGATTTTCAAAAGAAAAAGATGAAGAAAAGACACCACCCAGCAGCTAATTGCTCACAGGCCAGTGCCTGTGCTGGCTCAGATGCAAGAGCTGACATGATAAAATGTTAGCATCTTGAGATCTGTTGTTAATAAAATGTAGCACAGAGGCATGGAGGGTTTTACATCTGCTCTCAGGATACTATGCAGCTTGGGGAGCTCTCTGCAGCCCACCTACCCATGCTGGCTTACCAGGGTTGGTGTGGAATCACTGACCTTGGGCTCTGGGGAAGAGGCCCAGGATGTCACAGGTGGAGGATGGTCATCTCCTGAAGGAGTGGAATGTGGGCTGGAGGCTACTTGCCAAGATATCTCAGCAGCTAGGGATTGCTGACAAAGGGCCACTGAATGCAGAAGGTCATTGTGGTGATCCTGCTAGAGAGGAAAAATCTTAGCAGGAGAAACCTTTAGGAAACTAAGTAGCAATTATAGCAAGAGATCAGAGGCCATCTACCATCTAGTAGTAGGGGACTGATCACACAATTAAGTTGCATTGATTCAATGAAACAATACATAGTTGATAGCAAGAAAGAAGGAGAGAGAGTGGGGAAGGAACCTGAGGATGTAGGAAAAAGGACTCTAGGTGTTTGCTTCTTTCCTGGAAAAGGCACAAAGAGGGACATCTCCTCCATCATGACTGCTACTCCATTGTCTGGCCTGTCAGCAAGTTCTATGACTCTGCTTCAAATAGCCCCCAAACTCTCCCATTTCTCTTCCTTATTTTGGCCCTGATCTGCTCTAGTCTCTTCCTCTTCTGACTCAGTCCTCCCCCCTCCCCACAGTCTGTCCTTGTGCACACCTGAGTCAGAACACATCTATCCTCAGCTCAAGAACATTTCATGGCTCCCACTTCATTCACAGTAATACCCAAAGTCCTCCCCATGGCTCTAGAGACCCTGTCCAACCTGCTTCGTCACTGCCCTGACCTTATTTCTTTTCTCTTTCTCTTCCTTACCTCACAGCTCCAGTTTTCCTTATAAAAATACCAAACACAGTATGGCCTCAAGAATGAAGAAAGGGTGTGGTGGCATACACCTGTAATTTTAGACTCTGGTAGACTGAGGCAGGAGGATTACAAGTTCAAGTCCAGCCAGGGAAATTTAGTGACTCAGAGAGACCTTGTCTCACAATAAAAAAATTAAAAGGGCTGAAGATGTAGCTTAGTGCAAAGACCTTAGGTTCAATACCTAGTGCCACAAAAAATAAAACTAAACAAAACACAAACAAACAAACAAAAATATATGCAGCTCTCCTAGCTCTAAATGAAAAGCTTCTAACAGGGATCCTGGAGAGAATTAAAGGTTCTATACTTGAACAGGGAAAAAAATCACATCTTGATTTTCACCAACTTCCCAACCATGATTCAGTGCTTTCTTCAGTTATGAATGGGGTCATGAGCCCCAACAGAATTAGCTGTGAGCTGGTCACCAAAAGAAAGCACAGATTATTTTCATAACATTTTACACCTACTGCAAGTATCTCAAAAGGTCAATTACAACACTACTTTGAAATTGCTAATAGTAATTATACCCCCTGCTAGATCTTATTACTTAATGGGTTACTCAAAAGGTATCTATATCGCTAAATCACAAATATAGTTTTCTATTCACCAAGTATATTAAATGCAACTGGTTTCCTCTGTAATGTTATTTTTTATTTCCACTGAAATCACTACTCTGAGAAGGTTCCATAGGTACACTACACTGACAAAGGGGTTTATGGCATGCTCACACACACACACACACACACACACACACAAACTCAGAAACTCTCAACAGAAAACCCTCAGCAGAGTAACTCACAGAAGAAGAGTGTAAACTATGTGCTACTACGAGTGTGTCTGCTTAAAAAACAAATTAATGGAACAGAATAGAGAACCCAGAAACAGACACATAGAAATACACTCAACTGTATTTTGACAAAGATACAAAAAGAATTCAGTGGAAGCATATATGCTACTAAAGCAAATGGGCATCCATCAGTCAGAAATTGAACATCAACCTATAACTAAATTAAACCAAATACCAAATGTCAAACTGAATCTGAATAACATATTGGGTAGACTGTAACAATATCAACATGACATTATACTATAGTTTTTGCACAATATTAACATTGGTGGAAACTGGGTAAATGGTACCTAGGATTTCTCTGTCTTGTTTATTAAAACTGCATATAAATCAATAATTATCTCAACATTAAAGTTTTATTAAAAGAAAATGCTTGTATATATACAAATCATCCCTGGAGGAAAAAGAGGGGAGGTCTCCGAGGAATAAAAATGGTGAGGGTAAAAACTGTAGGAAAGAAATCTGTTCCTGGTTTATACTTTTAAACTGTTTATACATTTACATATTAATTACAACAATAATTAATATTTTCAAGCAAAACAATGACAAAAGCATGAAGAAAGAGGAAGTGCTCTCAATACTAAGCAAAAAAGCTATCTGCCACAAGCAATTTGCAAGCATTAACTCAGGAATTAAACTAAAAATAAAAACTAAACTGAAAAAAGAAAAGAAAAGAAAATGAGAAGACACGGTAGTGAAGTCAAACCCATGGGGCAACAAGGTAGAACAACTCACCTCTGTACTTTCTGAGGTAGATGGAAGTAAGAAAGCAGATGAATGAAACTCTAGAAAAAATAATTTAAGAAATAATTTCAAAGATAACTACAGAGATGATGACCACAATGAAGGACATGATTAGTGAAACTAGAGCAGATACAGATTTTTTTAATAGAGGAGCTTAAAAAATGATGAAAATCATGAATGCTCAGCAGAGGAAAGAAAGGAACCCATGAGACAGATTCAGATATCTAGAAGATTAAAAATTCCTTTGAAAGTATATGCAACAGAATGAACCACTGTGAGGACATAATATTAGATATAGAAGATAGGATTGCAGTTAGCCATCATGAAAAGAAAGATGTCTTAAAAATATCAAGAGACCACAAAAACAATTCAATAGCTGAGAGATGATGCAAAGAGTAATATAAGATTGATCAGAGTCAATGAAAAAGCAGAAGATAGTACAAATGACATAAAAAAACATGTTCACTGAAGTAATGGCAAAAAACTTCCCAAGCTTGGAAAATAATTTGACATGCAGATAAATGAGTCATACAGAACTCCAATTAGCACTGACTAAAAAAAAAAATCTACACTAAGGCATATATATAATAGTCAAGATTCCAGAAATTCAACACAAGAACAGAATATTAAAAGCTGTTAGAGAAAAGAAACAAATCACCTACAAAGGAAAGCCCATGAGAATCACAGCAGACTGCAACACAAATCCCTAAGTCAAAGAGAACTTGTAGCAAAGTATTTCAAGCCCTAAAAGAAAATCTCCAGCTCAGATTTATGTACCCTGCAAAACTATCTTTCAAAATTGCGAGAGAATGGCCAGGGATTTAGCTCAGTGGTGCCATCACCTGCCTCAAAAAAGCAAGGTCCTGAGTTCAATCCCTGGTACCAAAAGCAAAAACAAAATTGATAGAGAAATGAGATACTTCCATGACAAAGAACACCTGAAGAAGCATGACCACCAAACCAACACTCCAAAATATTCTAAAGGACATTCTAGAAAGAGATAACAAGGAACAAAACTCCATGAACCGCCAACAGAATAAATCCACTAGGCAAGGCATTCTATTAAACAGAGTGGGGGGGAGCCAACAACAGAAATATAACATGCCAAAGATAAGTCAATACACATCAGTTATAACCATCAGTGTAAAGGGTCTCAATTTACCAATTAAAAGAAACAGCCTGGCAGAATGGATCAAGAAGAAATATCCAACAATATGCTGCATGCAAGAAACACATTTAATTAAAAAAGAAACTCAAAGACTGAAAGTCAAAGGATGGAAAAAATACTCTATGTGACAGGAACCCATAAAAAGCAAGGGTAGCTATTTTATTTGTAGACAAAGTGGATTTAAAGCCAACACTGATTAAAGAGACAAGGATGGTCACTACATCCTTATGAAAGGAACAACCCAAGAGGAAGAGATAACAATAATAAATATATATGCACCAAATATCAGAGTAGCCAATTATATAAAACAAATGTTAATGAACATGAAAAATCAAATAAGCATTAATACAACTGCAACAGGGACCCTAATACCCCACCATCACAAATAAAGACAAAAAAGTCAACAAAGAAATATCAGGACTGAGCTAAACTTTTAAACAAATGGACTTAGTAGATGTCTACAGAGTGTGCTATTCCACAACATCAGAATACACATTCCTTTCAGCTGTACATGGGACATTCTCCAAAACAGATCACATACTAGCTCATAGAACATGCTTAAGTAAATGTAGAGGAATTGAAATTATCCCATGTACATTTTCAGACCATAATATAGTGAAATTAGGAATCAATGGCAAAAGAAACCATAAAAAAATTCATAAACACATGAAAATTAATAGCATTCTCCCTAACAACCAATGGGTCACCAAGGAAATTAAAGAAGAAATTAGACAGTGTCTACAATAAAATGATAATGCCAATATAACATACTGGAATTTATGGGACACAATGAAAGCAGTCCTATGAGAGAAATGTATAGCAATAGATTCCCATATCAGAAAACAGAGCTATCTCAAATAAACAACCTAATATTGAACTTCAAGCTTCTAGAAAAAGAGCAAGTCAAGCCCAAAGCTTGTTACAAGGGGGAAATTATAAACATCACAGGAGAAATTAATGTGACTGAGATTAAGAAAACAATACAAAGAATCAATGACTCAAAGAGTTGGTTCTTTGAAAGATTAAAGAAATACCCTCTTTGAAAGATTGACAAACCCTTAGCTAACCTTATCAAAAAAAAAGGAAAGAAAAAAATAAAAATCCATGCAATTAGGAATGAAAAGGGAGAAATTACCACAGATCCTGCAAAGATTTAGAAGATTAGTAATACCTACTTCAAGAACTTGTATTCTAGTAAGATGGAAAAACAAAATAAATGGAAATATCCCTAGATACATATGAATTACCAAAGCAGAATCAAGAAGATATAAAAATTCTAAATCCCCAATATCAATCAATGAAATTGAAGATATAATTAAAAACTTACCAACAAAGAAAGCCCAGGTCCTGATGGATTGACTGCTGAATTCTACAAGAAACTTAGGAAGATTTTAATGCCACAACTTCTCAAATTCTTTAATGAAACTGAAAGGAAAGTAATACTCCCAAATTAACTGGTAGAAGCAAGCATTACCCTGATACCAAAACCAGAGAAGGATCTAACCAAAAAAGAGAACTACAGGCCAATCTCCCTAAGAAGCATAGACATAAAATTCTCAATAAAATACTGGCAAACAGAATGCAGAAAATTATACATCATGACAGAGATGGTTCGGCATACACAAATCAATAAACATAATATCCCATATTAACATAGCCAAAGACAAAAACCACACGATTTTCTCAATTGATGCAGAAAAAGCATTTGACAAAGCCCAACACCCATTCATGATAAAACCCTACATAAAATTGAAATACATGACCTTACCTCACTCAATCTGATAAAAGAAGCCATCTATGGTAAACCAACAGCCAGCATCATACTAAATGCACAAAAACTGAAAACTTCCACTCTAATATTAGGAACAAGACTACTCTCACCACTCTTATTCAACATAGTTCTGGAAACATTAGCCAGAGCAATTAGACAAGAGAAAGAAATAAAAGGAATAGAACAGGAAAGGAAAAAGTTAAATTATTATTATTTGTGGATGACATGATACTCTACATAAAAGATCCAAAAAATTCCACCAAAAGACTTCTAGATTTAATAATCAAATTCAGTAGTGCAGCTGGATACAAAGTCAGCATTCAAAAATCAATAGTACTCCTGTACACAAATAACAAATTCACTGAGAGAGAAATTAGGAAAACCACATCTTTCATAGTAGCATCCAAAAAATGAAACACCTAGTAATCAATCTAACAAAAGAAGTAAATAAAAGACCTTTACATTGAGAAGTACATTACTCTGAAAAAGGAGATAGAAGAGGATAACAGAAAATGGAAAGATATCCCTTGTTCTTGGATAAGAAGAACCAAGATAATGAAAATGGCCATACTTCCAAAATTCTTATACAGGTTTAATACAATTCCAATCAAAATAACAACAGCAAACCTCAAAGAATTAGAGAAAACAATCATAAAATTAATTTGGAACTAGAAGAGACCTATATTAGTAAAAGCAATTCTGGGCAGCAAAGGCAAGGCAGGAGGCATACAATCCCTGATTTGAAACTATACTACAAAGCTACTGTGATTTTTAAAAATAGCATGGTATTGGTAAAACAAACAAACAAACATAAAATAGAGACCTGATGGTCATGCAGAAACAACTCCAAACACACTCAAACCACCTTGTCTTTGACAAATAAGTCACTGAAAGAAAGGAAGCCTCTTTAAAAAATTATGCTGGAAAAACTGGCTTTCCACATGCCAAAGATTAAAATTCAGTCTATATCTTTAACCATGCACTAAATTAAAATTGAAATGGATCAAAGATCTAAATATTAAAACAGAAACATTAAATCCGCTGAAATGGAGAATAGGTAGAATTCTTGAAGACATAGGTGTAGGCAGAACTTTATGAACAAAACTCTAATTGCATAGGAAATAACACAAAGAATTAACAACTGTTCTTTTTTAATAACAAAGTTTTCCTTCTATTCTTTTATAATTTTTAATTTTTTTTTGTACTGGAAATTGAACTCTGGACCTTGAATTTTCAAGGCAGGTGGTGGAACCACTGAATTTAATCCCCGGTCAACAACTGAGATTTTATCTTATTAAAACACTTCTGTACAGCAAGAGAAACCACCAACACAGTGAAGAGACAACCCACCTTGTGGGAAAATTCTTTTTCCAGCTGTTCCTCAGACAAAGGACTAATATTTAGAATATATAAAGAACTAAAAAAAAAAAGAACCAAAAATAGGCATCTGAAATGGATACTTCTCAGATGAAGTAGAAACAGCAAATAAATATATGAAAAAAATGTTCAGCATCACTAGTCATTCAAGAGATGCCAATTAAAACAATACTGAGATTCCACCCCACTCCAGAAAAAATGGCTATTATTAAGAAATCAAGGGGCCAGGGATTTGGTTCTGTGGTTCTGCTGCCTGCCCCACAAGCGCAAGAGCCCAAGTTCAATCCCTGCTACAAAAAAAAAAAAAAAAAAAAAAAAAAAGACGA
>NW_022900935.1:31677331-31680903 GCF_012274545.1 Fukomys damarensis | reverse complement strand
GTCCTCTCAGACTTAATCTGCTTATGTTTCTGGCATCCTTCCTGGACATTCCACCACAGGAACATTCTGGATCTGACCATTTTATGGTGTCTGTGTTTCATGCGTGTGTGTGTATGTTTCTCAGCATATTTCTGTACTACATCTGAAGTATGAAGTACATCCATCCCCGTCTGCTTTATCCCTCTAAAAAAAAAAAAAAAAAAAAAAAAAAAGAACAGGCCAGGGATTTAGCTCAGTGGTTTTGCTGCCCACCTCATAAGTGCAAGGACCTGAGTTTGATCCCTGATACAAAAAAAAGAAAAAAAAGAAAGAAAGAAAGAAAGCAAACAAGCAAGCAAGCAACCAATAATAAATCTGGTAGGGCCATAGGGAAAAAGGAACCCTTCTCTACTGCTCTACTCTTGGTGGGAGTATAGACTTGGTGCAACCACTGTGGAAATTAGTGTGGAGATTCCTCAAAAAACGAAAACTAGAGGTTCCATTTATCCTAGCTGCTCCCTTTCTTGGTATCTTCCTGAAAGAATTAAAAAGCATCATACCACAGCAGTACATGCACGCCCATGTTTACAGCAATAGGCACAGTGAGTAATAGCTAAATCTTGGAAACAGCCCAAATATCTATCAACTAATAAATGGACAAAGATGTATTTTTTATACAATGGACAGTACTCTGCCATAAAGGATAAGCGTGAGACATTTCTAGCTAAATGGATGCACCTCGAGACCATACTCTTAAGTGAAATAAATCAGACACATATATTTAAACACTGCATTGTTTCTCTGGTGTGAGAAATCAAAAGTGTAAATGAGGACCAAAATGTATAATAGATACTGGGAAATGGGAAGAAAATGTTTAAATGGGAAGGGGAACAAGGGAGGAGGGAGAAAGGAAGGAAGGGACAAGAAAAACAAGAGAATAGTAGGAAAAAATGGAAACAAAGCTTTTGTGAATAAGGGTGAAAGGGGTTGAAGAGAGGGGAAGGGAACAGAAAAAAAAGAAGAAGCAAGATATATCGATGCAAATTCCTTATGATGAATGTTATCATTATGTATATCTTCAAGGTACCAATAAAATTTTTTAAAAGTAAGCAGAAGGAAATTTTAAAAATAAGAGTCTAAACTTAAATTTTAATACACTATTAATACTTATTTTAAAGAATTACCATCCTGCTTCTTTCTTCAACATTTGCAAGATGAAATGAAAGTTTTAAACAATTTTTGAAAGATGATTTTTGCTCCTTATGTAAGACTTGAGCTACTTTTTGTTTGTATTCAGCCTGTCTAAACTCACGGAGACCCAGCTGTGCTGGTTGGATGGCAGCTGGTCAGTAAGCCCTGGTGGGGGCGGGGTTGCAGGGTGGTAGCTGCACCATGACTCAAGACTCACCAGTCGCCCTCTCTGAGAAGCAGGAGAGCACAGTGTGGGTAAGAACCTTGCCCTGGATTCAGTGGAACTGGAATTTAACCCAGCTCTGCCACTGAGCCAGCCCCGTGGAGGGCAAGGACTCACCTCTGCAGACCCAGCTTGGTCCTCTGTAAGATGAGGTATTTGGGTGCCTCCACTGAGCGTCACAGTGCCCAGGAGCAGAAGCTGTGAAAGTCCACAGGACCGAAGGAGAGAAACTCATCCCCTGCCTCAGCCTGGGACATATTTTGTAACCTCCAGGCAGATCTGGGAAAGTTGTGGTGGGTTGGCTCCGGTGGAGTTTAGGGGACCACGACCCAGAGGTGCAGCCTTGGAAGACACTTCCTCCCTTGATCCGTCCTTGGCACAAATGCAAACATTCAGCCAATCTCAGCTAAAGCAACGGGGCTCATGGAAACCCCAGTGGGACCGAGGGCTCATCCCACAGACTGTCCACCATCTGTAGTGCTCTCTTAAGAGGTGCTGTGCGAAATGATCAGTGGGGTGGGCAAGGTGCTTGCTTCTCTCCCCACGTACCCAGAAACTAGGGTGCAGTCGAGCATATTGCGCTCAAAACAATCTCAGGATGACAACTTAGGACAAAATGAGCATGAAAACTACAATTGGCTTCTACCCTCAACCACACTTCTGCTCCACCTGAGGCTCTGCCACTTACAAACTATGTGACTCAGAAAATCCATATTCTTCACTATGCTTCCCTTTCCAAAAAAGAAAAAAAAAAAAAAACACCAAAAACTTTTACCTGGGTGGGGCAGGAGGGAAGGGGCAAAGATGTAAGGCAAAGGATGCCACACGGTGACTGAAGGCACCTGCACTCAGAGTCTGCGAGACGCCCCGAAGCTCACCCATTCATTCGCAACAGGGGCCCCGTAGCTACTAGCCTGACCTACACCGAGCCCCAGCTCCCAGGGAAAAATGAGAACTCGTCCCTCCTGCCAGGAAACCCACAGCCTTGTGAGAGAGACAGCCACGAAGGGACAGAGGGTGGCGGAGGGCTAGGCAGGCCCTGCAGAGCCTCCTGGTCCAGGTGAGGGATTCAGGACTGGTTTCCTAAGTTTTCGAAGACGCCAGGGAACTGCGAGGCGCAGCTCCCCACGCACTTTGCGCAGACAGACAAGAAAGGAGGCAGGAAGAGCAGTGGGACACAGCCCTGGCTGGGGGTGGCCGATGAAGGCAAAGGAGGGCATCGCTGTCACAGCAAGCGTGCGCGACGACGACTGATGAGAGTAGCGGTCAGAGCAGGCGAGAGGCTCATGATGCCGATTTCCCAGGAAGCCCCCCATCACATCTCCGGCGGGATTGGGGGGCTGAAGGACCTGGCACATTAAGGCCTCTAACCCCGCCCCCAGAGCCTCCTAGTCCCTCGGTTGCTAGGCAACAGGCCCCGCCCAGCAGTGACCGTGCGCCCTCTGCAGGCAGCGCCCCACCAACGCCAACACCCTGGCGGCAGGAGATCCACGCCACCCCCACCGCCATGCCGCCTTCCAGAATGTTCTCTGGCCTGGAGCTCTACCTCAGCCCTTTAGGATGAGCAGCACGGCCAGTGAGCCCTCCTGCCTGCACCTGCCTTCTTCTACCCCCTCCCTCCAAGACTCGACCTGGCCGGTGGGTGAAGGAGACGCAGGGCAGCGGGCGTGCAGGTCCTTGTTCTGAGCAGCAGGCGGCGACTTGGGCAGCGCTGCTTCTCCCACGCCCGTGCTGCGGCTACAGCGGCTGGACAGTGGGGGCCTCAAGGAGCACAGGCTGCATTGCCGGGGTAGGCTCCAGGCCTACGAATCCCAAACCTAGCTGGGCAAGAAAACTGGCGAGCATCCTGGGTGCAGGAAGGGACCAAGCCATGTCAGACCACAGACCTGCCGGACCAAGGCCAGGCTGCAGAAGCAGGATGCACCCCTCTCTTGTATGGGCTGTGCTGTGCTGGTGCCATTCCGTGGTCGTCCGCAGGCCAGTGAGTGCTGACCACATTGGGAAAGCAGCTTTGTTGACATGTAGCCTGGTTCAAAAGTCTTTCTAAAAGCCGGGCGTGGTGGCGCACACCTGTAATCCCAGCACTCGGGAGGCTGAGGCAGGAGGATCTCTGTGAATTCGGGACCAGCCTGGGCTACATAGTGAGTTCCAGGTCAGTCGCAACTACATAGTGAGACCC
>NW_022900935.1:31630736-31677114 GCF_012274545.1 Fukomys damarensis | reverse complement strand
TAATAATAAATTTTTTAAAAGTCTTTTTAAAACTTAAGTATAATGAAAAAGGGTCACCAAGCCAGGCCCTTGCCCCCTTCCCAGGGCCGGCATGACAGGAACAGAGACCCCATGCAGACAGAGCCAGGCCCAGCCCCCTCCATCCCTACTCCGTGGTCCTGGTCCTGGGACAGGTGCCATCTGGGGATGGCAGACACTCAGGCCACAGACACCACATCAAGTGGGCCAGCTGACGCTCCTGGGCCAGCTCCCGACCCCCACCCTGGACCTTTCAGTCCAGCTCTTCCTGCCACATCCACGAGGAGCACCCAGCCCTCTGCTTCGGCTCGGTCACTTGCCCCCCGAGAAGTGGCTGAGATTGCAGCTGCCCCAGAAGGCTTTCTCTGGCCCCCCTTGGCCCTCTGCCTCTCTGTTCTGGCACTGTCTCTGTCACCGGATGCTGCGCTCATTGGCAGAGCCGGGGAGAACCGCGTTCTGCATGCTGTCAGGACACGTGATTTTTTTTTAAAGAAGTGAAACAGAGGGATGAGGCCGGGGACCCTAAGAAAGCAGAACAGGACCCTGGTTCTGGGTTTTCGAACCATGTTCCTCTGTAGGGACCATAAAAGGAGCCAGAGAAGGGAAACTAAAAGAAACCTTTACCTTTTGTGTTGTCTGTATCAGATTTCCTTAAAGAGCCTCCGCTTCTTAAAACCATAATAGAGAAATCTAGCCTGGCCTGGCCCTGACTTGATAACAATGGTCAAAGGGGAATGGGGAATAGGACTTGCCCGTGTAATAAGGCCTGTACCAGGCTCTCCCAACCAGAACCATGCTCTTGCCTGACACAGCCTCCCATGAGGATTAAAGAGAGCACAACTTCCACCAGGATTTCTGCTGCTTATTTTATTTTAACAGTCAACTGTCCCCAAAGAAACCCCTCATGTCACACCCCATTCAGTTGCACCATTCTGTTCTCAGAAAACTGCATCCATGCTTTCAAATACAAAAACATCAAATAATGAAACTTGAACAGATTTTTAAACCAAAAACGAGACCTATTGTAGCTTCAACTTGGTAGAGGGGAGGGAAGTGGCTTCAGTGGTTAGGATGTCTTCCAGCAAAGGGGTGAGGGGCACAGCCAGGACAAGACGGGACGCTGCAGAACCTGCTGTCAACGCCCCAGGCCTGGCTGCTGCACCCATAGCTCTGGTGCCTCAGAAGGCTGAAGTAAATGGTACCTTCTGTCCTGAGTGGCACCTGAGGAGGTCAAAGGCTGCCCCTGAGTGAGTGCTGAACAGCACTCAGGATGGTTAAATTCATTCCTAATGGGAGCTTCACCAGCCCCACTCCTCAGAGCCCTGGCCTCCTCTTGCCATGTCTTCCCCCACGGTCTTTCCAACCCCACGGCGCAGGATCAGAGACCTCAGAAACCACGCTCCTTCCTTCTATCTCAAAATGGGAGTTAACTCCCACCTTACGCCTCTCAATAGCCCTCCTCCCCGCACAACATTGAACAAAGATGAGAAAATCGCTGCCGCCATCCCTGACACCCACCATCGGCCTGCAGGGCGGCGGGTTTAGTCAGACTGCTCCTGCGATGAGGGTGGGCGGGGCTCGCCCTGCACCTCCACATCCTGGTCGTCTGAGAAGGACAGAGAAGACAGCCGGATTTAGAAAGAGGGTGAGTCACCTATTTTCAGATACAGGTTTTCTACAAGGTTTTCTCCCTCTTCCCAACTTTGTGGAGAGTGAAATTTTCCTTTAATTTGCTGAGCAAGGAGATTGGTAAATGTGCTACAGATCTGACCAGCTCTAGCTGCCAGCTCTAACTCCACCCCTCCCAAGCTGGTGGCAGTAAGCAAGGTTCCCCACAGCTCTGACCCTCAGCCTGCCTTTCTGTGAGATGCTCCCACCCTGATGGCTCTAGGATAAGTGAAACAGTAAGTGACAGCTGACCCACTAACGCCTTCATGGCTTCGGGGGGTTCTACTCTGTCCTCAGAATAAGCTCACGAGAAGGGACCCTCACGAGGCAAGCTGACTCCTGCAGATGCTGGGGCAGATGCAGTAAGGCAGAAGGGGCTAGGAAGACTGAAAGGAAGAAAGTCCTGTGACCTTTAAAGCCACAGGGCTCTCAAACCCTGAGGCATCCTCACATCCAGAACTCCATGGACGCCCCACCAACAACCCGGTGAGGAGGTGAGAAGACCGAGGCTGAGAGCTCAGGTCTCCTGGCGCAGCAGTGGCAGAGCCACGCAGGCAGGCTCTCAGGCTCTTGTCGGCGTCCCTCCAGAGTGCCTCCTGCTGTGGCTCCAGGTTCAGCCTCCGCTGTCCCTGCACAGAGGTCCTGTCCAGCCAAGAAGCCTTGTCTCTGGTTTGCATGACAGCGTGCAGGAGGTGTCCTCTGCCCCTGTTCATGGTGCCGATATGGTGAGGAGTGAGGACTGGACTTGGAGCCACGCAGTTCTGCTCAAATCCTACCTGCTGTTCACATCCAGAGGGACCTCTTGGGTGCCTCAGTTTCCCTTGGATGTGTGCTTGTGGAGGCTGCGTGCAGGAGGGTGTGGGAAAGAGTTTTTTAGCCCAGGGCCCAGCGCAGTCTGAACCCCGTGTGCCCTGTCCCTTGTCTCCATCCCTAGTTCAGATGGCTCCCCCTCCAGAAGGCCAAGCTGGCTCCCTGGAAGTGAGAAGCCTATCTTACCCGAGCTCTCAGACTGGATGTTCAGTGAGAAAGTTGGGGGTGGTGGTGGCAGCGGCGGCGGCGGGAGAAGCTGCAGTCCGGAGAGGAAGCCTGGTGGGAGGACCAGGGGCTGCTGCTGCAGCTGCGGCGGTGGCAGCAACGGTGCGTAGTAGTTTGGGTGGAAGTTTCCCATGGGTTCCGGCGCCTGCGTGCACAAACAGCAGAGGCAGAGAGGGCAGATGTTAGTCAGGCGGGCTGATCAAATGTGTCTCACTCTCCGACCGCCTCTCCCCACTGGGGCCCAGACATCCGGTGCAGAGCACTTGGAGCAGGGTGCTCAGCAAAGAGCCAAATCCTTGGCACACCCTGGATAAGCCTGGGACCAGCCAGGGCACCACGCGTAGAGCCTGGCGACACAGGAGTAGGTTCTCCTACTTCCTGGCTGGACTGATGCAGTAGGGGAGGGTGAGAGGACCTACAGGGCTGAGGAGGGGTCTCAATGCATCCTAACCCTGCAGAGCACCCTTGCCTGGCCCATGTAATAATTTTAACCCAAGTTTTAATGGTGGGGGAGTACAACAAGCTGGGTGCAGCCCAGCTGTTCTGGGGTTAGGCAAGTAGGGTGACTCAGGCAGTCCTGCCGTGCCACCCCCAGGCCCAGCAAGGGCATCTGCCCAGCTTGGCGGCGCTGCACCAGAAAGACAGTGGCACATGATTCCCACTGCATCCTAGATGTGGTTCTCCGCAGGGGCCTCCCAGCACACGTCCCAGGGTGCCAGTCAAGGACCACACGTGTACAGGGCAGTGCTCATGCTCTGCCTAATGTTCTGCCAGGTGGGATCGAGGAACCCCGCCTACCACTCCCACGTTGGAGGGCCACGTGCAATGTATGGAACACGCCCCTGATGGCTTGGACCACCCGTGGAACACACATGACTGTCCCATCCCGCGGCTCGTACCACTGGTGGTACAGATGGAACTAATCACTTTTATTGGCCTTTTTACTAATAAAATGAATAAAAAGTCTACAAACAGACCGAATCTAATTAGTTGCTCGAATCTGTATGATGGCTGCCTAAATATAAATATTAATATTCATACAATTAAAATTATTACAATAATCAATAAATTTACTTCACTATATTTAAAAATTATAAGGCAGCTAATTTGTACAGTGGGTGAAACATCATAACACATTTTGCTGCCATAGCAACACCCATTTTTTTCAGATAGTCATGCATGTACCATGGGTGATTCAAGCCTATGGGATGATCAAATTCAACTCAGAGCTGCCCAAAATACACAAATTATAACCCCACTGTGCATCTGTTAAGGCTCTGGGTAGCAAAAATCTTAAACCAGCATTTCCTAATTTAATTTGACCACAGGAAGAGAAGAAAGCCCACTTTTAAGCACCTACTATGTGCCAGGCCCAGTGCTAGGCACACCTTACTCAACCTCTTACGAGGCGGTACTCTGACTGCCTCTGACAGACCAAGAACCCGAGGAGGCTCTGGAGGAGGGGAACCTTCCCCAGAATGAGTGGCCAGCACACAGCAGAGACTGAGGCAGGAGACTGAGGCACTGCAAAATGGCTGAGCAGCTGCGGAGGACAGCCCAGATCTGACATCAGAATGGTAAGGTTAAAGGCAGCAGCCATTAGCCTCGTGGCCACTGCCTGCTTCCTAGACACCTCTGTTTTCTTTTCATCCTACTTTTACCTTTCCCCTCACTTTTACCTTTAATCATTGTAAAATCTCTACGTTCTTCAGTTTTCTCACCCAAATCTTTGAACGGGACAAGAGCACCTCAGCACCTGGTAACAATGTGGGACTGAACCCTACGTTTGTCCAACTCAGGCCTCGCCCTCTAAGAAAAAGACCGGAAGAAGCACAGAAGCAGCAGGTGGGCAGGGTTCACCTGGGAAGTTATCTAAAGCTTGTGCAGGTGACAGCAGGACACGGGTGAAAGTAGCTCACGGGCTCTTGGGTTGGAAACAGCTTCACGAATAAACACCTGATCCTCCCTCCAGATGTGAAGGGAAGGGGGACTATTAGTACTTTAATCCAAGCTGCTCAGCCAAGTCTCTCCCTGGATCACAGCTCCTGCATGGGGCCTGTGGTGGCAGCTCGGCCCACATAAACTGCCTAGATCACACTCTGAACAGAGGCCGTCTGGCAGGCCCTGGGCTTCTGTGTGAGCAGCCGGTGTGGGTTCCACTTGGCCACAGCCCCTCTTTTGTGGAGGCTGGAGATACCCTGCTCTCCCTGGGCTGTGATGGGGTGGCCAAAGGCAGCGCCCACACCTTTCAGGCCGAGCAGCTGAGGTGGCCGAGGGTCACGAGCCAGGTTTGCTCCATCTCTCCATGAGGGGCATCCGTGGGGCAGCAGAAAGGCCCTGGGCTCCAGATTTTAGACAGCGGTGATCCAACCAACTGTGTGATAGGAGCCCCAGTCCCTCATTCCCTCTTGTGGTCTTGGACAAAATTTTAACTTCTCTGAACCTTTTTTTATTGACTCTACCTTGGGGTTAAAAAAAAAAAGCTACCTTGACAGTTCATAAGGGTCAGTAGGAACCCTCGAAATTATCAAGACCAGTGGCATTCAAAGACTTTTTTCTTTGAATCAATAGAAAATGATGTATAAGTAAAAAAATGTTCAAAACCTAAAATAAGAGATGCCGCTGGGCCGAGCCCTCTGGGTCTGACTGGACTGCACAGCTGACCCCATGGACCTGCTCCCAGTCTGCGGTCGGTGACTTCCAACACATAAATACCAAGCTTTTGTCTTTCTTCTTCGCCCTGTACCACAGTGAACAAGCCTCTCTATCCTCATTTCTCTCTACCCCGGGAAAACATCTTAATAGATGCCTATGGTCATGCTTTCATCCTGAGGGAAGACGTAGAGGTAATGGTGGCTACCATTTCTCTGAACTTGCTCTGTGTTTGAGTCTACCTCCCCCTCAGGTCCAGCTTCACAGGGCCTAAGTCAGGCCTAGTCACCCAGCCTGCTCCCACCCTGGAGAACGAATAGCCCCAGAGGCTTCCAAAAGAGAGAGAGAGGACTTTTAACCATCCTAGTATGGAGACAGCTAGTAACCAAGGCCACAAACTTGGTCACTCCTGCCTCATACTCCACACAAGAGAGGTGACCTGACCTTTTAAACAATTCAAAACTCCAGGCGGTTAGTAATCTAATAAAAGGATTACATCTCATTTATTCATTCTAATTCTTTCCTAAGGTTAAGGTGACAAGTGCTTGGGGGATGTTTACCATATTTTTCCTCACTCGGCATAAATGTCACCTCTTCCTGAAAGACCTTTGCAGTCTCGAGCTATACCTGTGGGCAGGATACCTCTGTCTAGTCCTCACTGCATGAAGTTGGTAGCTGCAGGAAACTGTTATTTCCTCTCTGGTGCTAGCAGAACGAAGGCCCTTCTAGCATCTGCATCCCAGAAGTCAAGAACAAAGGTCACTTGTGGGATCCTAGAGCCTTCTGCCCCCAATTCTGGAAAACACATGCCACGGCCCAGGCATGCAGACCTGTCTGCTCATGGCAGTCTCAGAGCCACACCACTGGTGGTTCATAACTGGCTTCCTACACCAAGGACCCACAAAGGCAGCAAGGGCAGCAGAAAGCACCTGGGCTCCAGAGGAACAGGAGGAACCTGGCAAGGAGTCAGGGCTGGGACTCACCAAAACTCCTCTTTGGTAGCCAGTGCAGGTCACATGCCGGAAGCCCTTCTGCATGGCTGGGGATGCATCGTGGAAGCCCAGTGGAAGATGGTGGCAGGAGTACATGGTGGAGTAGCCAAGGTACATCTTGGAAGGATCTCTCTCCAGGTACTCAGCCCCCACCACGGCGTCCGAGTTGATGCTCAGAGGGCACCCTGAAGGAAGAAAGCAATGAGGGAAGCATTAGAAACACAGCTGGGAAAAAAAGCAAGGATAACAGTATAATAAACATTCACGTCCAACTACAAAGTCTTATACTGTGCTTTTGACCTCACTAGTCTTCAATCCTTCAACCACTGCTTTTGCATCCATTTTAAGGCCTTTGTAGGTATGGAAGACTTTTGCTTCTAATTTCACATTGGTTAAGTCCTTAGTACAGACAACCCCTGATTTACAATGAGTTAATAATTTTTCAACTTTATGATGGTACAAAAGCTATAAGCATTCAGTAGAAACTACACTTTTTTTTTGATACCAGGGCTTGGATCATGACCTTGTGCTTGCAAGGCAGGAACTGGTGCCACTGAGCTAAATCCCTGGCCCCAGAAACCATACTTTGACTTTGCATCTTTTCTAGGGCTCATAATAAGCAGTAAGATACTCCCTTGAGATGCTGGGCAGTAGCCATGAATCACAGCTCCTTGGAGCCAGGCCAGGGGAAATAACTGCTATTCTACAGTGGACTGTGTTGCTAAGCTAGGGTGTTCGGTAGGTTAAGCGTAGTCAGTACATTTCCATGTGTAGTCAGGATATTTCAATTTATAGGGGGCTGATCAGGAGAGGTAAGTCAAGAAGCATATGCATTCAGCTCTACCTTCAGACCACAACTAAATTATCAATTATTAGAGCTCCAAACATTGATTTGTGTTATTCTTTGATCAAGCTCCCTGAAGGAAAGGAATATGACTCTCTCGTCCTGATTGCTTCATACCATTGGCATCTGGCACTATAAAGTGCTCAGTTCCTGTTGAGACACAGTTCAAAGAAAAGCACCTATATCATAGGAAAGGTAGCCTTCTCCTAGAATTGTGGCTTCAGGTCTGCCAGCCTCATCAGACAGCTAGTTGCTTGCAGGGACCTAGGCTTTCTTAGTAAGGCCCAGAAGGTAGAAATGCTCTACAGAGAGCATCCTGACCAATTCCCTTGGCCTAAAGAAGGGAAAGACTGGGGCTAAAAAAAAAGGAACTTGTTTAAGGATAACAGCCTCCCAGCCTCCTGACTCAAGCCTGTGCCCTTTCCACATTGCTATGGGCAAAATACCAAAGAAATTATGTGTCTGCACTCAAAAGGAGTTGCTTTTTAAAAAATTAATTTTATTAGTACATTTAATATATACAATATAATGACATTCATCATTGGCAATTTGCACCTTTACATAATCCATCTTGGTTCTTATTTTTTCCCCATTCCCCTTCCCTCCCTCTCTACAAAGACTGTTTCCATTTTTTCATTTTCTTATATTAATTCTATTCTCTCCTTTCCTTTCCCTTACCTCTCCCATTTCCCCTTCCCTGATGCCCCTTTTCTTCCTATTTCACATTATGCAAAGGAGTTGCTTTTTAGAAAAACCTCAAATCAACAGGTAACTTGAAATTATACTTTAATACCGAAAGAGCACAACACAGGTAATAATGTCATTTGTGCACAAGTTCAGAAAACAGCAACCCAACAGTTCTCTCTTTTTTTTTTTTTTGGTTATTTGAGACAGGAGACAGTCTCACTATGTCGTTGAGACTGACCTAGAACTCACTGTGTAGCCCAGGCTGATCTCGAACTCACAGCGACCCTCCTGCCTCAGCCTCCCAAGTGCTGGGATTACAGGAGTGCGCCACCACGCCTGGCCCAACAGTTCTCTTATGCACAGTACAAAAGTTGTTTTATAACCACCTACACGCAGGAAAAGGGTGGGAAAAGGTGCACGGGCATTGACCAAAACAGAAAAGAGGAAGGAGCCTCAAACCACAAGAGAGGGGGTTGCACGAGCGCAGAGACAATTTAATTCCCCTAAAGGTAAATTCTAGAGAAGTTTCTAGCCCAAGAAAATGGCGGGGAAAAGCGCGCAGGCGCAGGCCGTCAGACCCAAAAAGGGCGGTATTCTGGGCGGTCGGTAAGAGGCGCGCACGCGCAGTAGTACCGGTTTGTCCTAGCGAGGCCCCCCCAACGAGGCGCCGCAGCTAAGCCTAGCGGGAGCCATTTGCAAAGCGTAAAGGCAAATACAGCCGCTAAATGTTAAATGCCCCCTACAACACCCAGTCCTTTCCACCCCTACTTTTTCTTTTTCGTAAAAAGGCAGCCCACCCAAACTCCCGTTCAAAGGTTTCTCCAGGCAAGGGGACTGTGGAAGGCATTTTCCCCTTCCTCAACCACCTCGCTCCTGCGCGAGCCTAGGCCGCCATCTTGGGAGCGCAAGACTGCAGTCCCGCAAGGAAACGATGGCGGGACAAGGCCGAGCGGGGCCAGGGACTTACCGAAGTCAGCGTACACCGGGCTGGGCACAGGTCTCAGCGGCTCCGGGCGGCCAGGGTACAGCTTGCATGCAGCCTCGGGCCCGAGTCGGGGCCGGCAGCTGGCGGGGGCCCCTGCGCCTCCAGGGCCGCTTCCTGTCCCTCCTCGGCCGTCTGCCTCCTGAGTACCTTCTGCCTGGCCGTGATCTTCTGGCGCTCAGTAATCAGGCAGCATTTCTCACAGTGGCACTGCTTCCAGCGACAGTTGCCTGCATGGCCCTTGACCGGTACCACAAAGCCGTGGTTCCGGCACGGCCGGCAGCTGGCGGGGGCCCCTGCGCCTCCAGGGCCGCTTCCTGTCCCTCCTCGGCCGTCTGCCTCCTGAGTACCTTCTGCCTGGCCGTGATCTTCTGGCGCTCAGTAATCAGGCAGCATTTCTCACAGTGGCACTGCTTCCAGCGACAGTTGCCTGCATGGCCCTTGACCGGTACCACAAAGCCGTGGTTCCGGCACCTAGAGCACTTGGGAGTGCGCAGCATGGCGTGAGCCTGCTTGGCAAGGTCTCCACACAACCGCCACCTCTGCGAGCTGCGCGGCAAGTGGAGAGGGATGTGTGGCGCCCCACAAGTCCCTGGTGCTGGGGACATTTAGATACACTTGTATCAAAGCAGTGATTAGTGCGTCCTAGGAGCTGCAGCAAGACCCTTGCATTTTCCCTCCCCCTTTTTGCTGGTGCAAAAGTTGGAGAGTTTTAGTGCCTTGAATGATGAGGTGCAAGAGCTTGGGCTGAATTACAGCAAAACAGGAGGCCGTTGCATGCACATCATCTAGGTTTTTTGAAGTCTTAGCCATTCCAAAAATTTCTATTTTGAAACACAAGATATTCGGTAAAGTTAAAAAAAAAAAAAAAAAAAAAAAAACAACAGTCCACAGATTCAAAGCTCCTGAGGATGCAATGCTTAGTTACCACTGCAGTAAAAAAAAAAAACATTGGAAAGCCTCCATTTCGCCCCTCCCTGAAGCTGAAGCTTATTTCATTTCTCCCCCTGGTGGAGAAGGAGCCATTCATAGTGATGCTTCCAGAATATTCTCAGATCATTTGTAGTATGATAGTTGCTCAGGGTGTGGCCCCACAGAAATTCTGATTTCTTGAGGCTTGTTGGTATGGGAATGCATTTCTAAAAGTAGCATATTGCTGTTGTTCATACCTTCCATAGTAAAGATACATCCAGTCCCTGTCCTGGTCTCCTCAGTACTGCCCTCCCCCCCCCACACACACTAGGGATTGAACCCAGGACCTTTACCTGAGCCACATCGCCAACTTTTTTTTTTTTTTTGGCAGTATTGGGAATCGAACTCAGGACCTTGTGCTTGCAAGGCAGGCAACAGCGCCACTGAGCTACATCCCTGGCCCGCCAATGTCTTTGTTTTTGTTTTTTGAGAAAGGGTCTGCGCTGTTCTTTCGGGCTGTCCTTGTGCTCACTGTGTAGCTCAGGCTGGAATTGAACTCACAGCAGTCCTCCTGCCTCAGCTTCCAGAGTGCTGGGACTACAGGTGTGTGCCGTCATGCCCAGCCCCTTTGTTATTTTTTTTGAGACAAGTTCTCACTAAATTGTCCTGGCTGGGCTCAGACTTGCCATCCTTCTGCCTCAGCCTCCTAGAATGATGGGATTATCCGGTGTGCACCAGCATACCTGTATTTTCCTTTTTTTTTTAAAGGTAGTGAAGTTTTAAATTTATTAGAGGTAGGAAGAGAAGTATACTCTGCAGAGTTAGTGTGGGCCAGTTAAAGGTAGGAAAAGAAGTACATTCTTTGGAGTGAGAGTGGGCCACTGAAGAGAGAGAGCACAGTGGCACAGGCTTTTGTTTTCAAATAAATTTAAAATTAAATGGGGATATATTGGCACTAGTGTGAATCATTTAGCGCTTATGGATTTAGTTTTCCCTGTAAAGCAACTCAAATCTAGGAGAAAGCTGCTGCAAACTTTATAGTTCACCCAAGAACATTAAATTATTCATATTCTTTGTTGATAGAAACTTGTGACATCTGAGGTCTTTCTTATTATTTTGGTCCAAAAATGTAAGGAGGGCACTAATACCAGTGCTGAAAATCTTATCACAGGTTGAGTCATGTTTAAAGAGGAAGTTTTAGGTAGTACCTGCCTAAAACAAGCATGTCTTTCATAGCCCTTTGAAATGTCTTTTTCTGGTGATTGGGTAGACGCCCAGGCCTGGGGTCCACCTTGATTTTCCTGAGTCCCGGATTGCAGTTCTTTGCATTTCTCTCCAGCTGTTTGGGAATAGGAAGTAGGGACCATTTCGAGGCTCGTTAGACCTGAGAGCTGAAAAGAGGTTCATAAGGTCTTTTTCTGCTTTTAATAAACATATTCCTCATCTTAACAAGAGGGCAAAAATATGTTTCCTGTATCATTTGGCTCTTCAGGAATTTTACTGATAGCTCTACGTACATTTAATAGGGGCTAAGTTTGTCTCTCGCTAATATCTTCCATGTTCATTTTATGCTTAAAACTATGGTTCCTTACAGGACGGGTAAGCTCTTTTTCTGACTCCATCTAATTCAGAATGTCTAGTTTTTCACTGACTTTGTCATTTGAAAATGCTGCCTAGAATCTGGGTGCAGCTTGATTTCCTTCAGGCTGAGTCAGGAGGATCGTAAGTTCGAGGGCAGCCTGTGCAACAGCAAGACCCCTGTCTCGGGGGAAAAATAGTACTTAAAAATCATAATACTGTCAAAGAATCCAGAGCATAAGCTGTATTGAAAAAAATGGTACTGCAAGCTGCATGGTCATTTTCTGCATTATCAAGTTTAAATTTGAATATCAAGTAACGTCCGATCATAAGGCATAAAAAAGAAAACTACTCATTTACATTTCAAGCTTGACTACCCAAGCGGTCTTCATTTTCTCATTAATGATTTAAAGGAAAATCCTATTCAAAAATCAAGCTATTTGAGTTAACATAGTTTAGCCTTATTAAATACAAAATGCTTCCATATTTGCTTTATAGCTTTAGGGGCAAAATATACCCAAGGTGATGTGAATTTGCATAGTGCTTTGAGAACATTAATAAGCAACCATATATCTCTTAAATCAGTACACACATTATGAGATGCAGAAACCTTAGGGGTTATACAGTAAACAAATCTAAGAAGAAGAAAAAATGATTAGTTTACTTCTCTCTTCCCCCCAAAGTCTCGCTACATTTCAGTAGAGCTTTATTTATTTCACTCTAGGAAATTCAGGCAAATTGATAGTTTTGTCTTATTTAGATTTTTGGCTGGTGATTTCTTAGGCTGCTGCTTTTGAAAAGAAACACATTTACCATGCATTTTTTTAAATTGTTATTTTTTAAAAAGTCACATGAAATAAAAGTAGGAAAGTAGAAATGAAAACGGATGGGAGCTACTTCCCTTCCCACACCTAAACCTTAGGATATTTATATTTAAGAAAGTCAGCATCAGGCGGGGATTAGCTCAGTGGTTTCACCGCAAGCACAAGGTCCCGAGTTCGATCTTCGCTACCAAAAAGCCAGAAAGCATCATGAGAGGCAAAAGTAATAAAGTAATATGCTACAGTTGCTGAGGAATCACCCATTTGATTAACTGATCACACAGGGACTGCTTAGGGAGCATATCTGACGCCCAGCTTTAGATATGGCCTCTTTTCCCGCCAACTTTTCTAATGCCTCTTCTCTTTGGTTAATATGATTGTTATTGGTAGTGTTTAATTCATGTTCATTATAAAGAGCCTTGCATTGTATGGTCCATGGGGGTATCATTTGTGATCATTAAATATTGCAGGTACCACATTGTTTCCTTATTGGTAGCACTCAAGAGTAAGGAAAGCCTTTCTTTCCTATAGTATCTTTCCCCCAGCAGCTCTAACCTAGATATCTACCCTCTTCCCTTCCTTCAAGTTCTGTCTAGGGAGCAATGAAAACTTTATTGAAGATTTCCTGGAGAAGGGGAGGGGAGGAGTTATATATATCTTGTAGCAGATGCTGTAAAGTCCTGCCCTAGCATTTCTCTGACCCAGGATCTTCCCTTGTGAGCTACACCCACTGGTGCTGTGGTCTGACCTGCCACCTCAGGACTTGTCTCTCTAGTTCCCTCTCCTTTCTAAATATTTGGCCAGCCTCTTTAGTACGTGACGTGATTTCTTGTTTTTCTCTATATCTTGCACAAAATCGTCAACACTTTGTGAAATGTAGAATGAATCCTTCTTCCCTCCCCTGCCAGTATCAAAGTTATCCTCTCTCTAACTGGTGTAGGAAATCGGCTTGGCTTCAGCACTTTCCCCAAACATCATGCAAGTGCTTAGTAAAGCAGAAAACCCACAGTGATTGGGTTCACTCCTCTGATGACAAGGATTAGAGGATCGATTTTGATTCAGGGCCTACCCTTAATGGTTAATAGTAGTAATAGTAAGAGCTACCATTGACTATGCACATGCGCCAGGAATCCTTAAATTCTTCACATGTATTAATTCATAAAATCCACACTATGATTCGACAAGGTAGATATTGTTATTGCCACCCCTCATTTCATGTGTGAAGATCCCAAGGCCTAGAACAGTTGAGAACTCAAGGTTTCAGACCCCTTATGTAGCAGGGCCATGATTCAAAACTAAGAAATCAATTCTCAAAGTCTATATTCTTAACCATGTATTTGCTAAGCCAAATATTGCTTCTATACAAAACACTGCTCTCCCAAGAAAGTTTTGTTGAGGAACACATTTATTTTTCTTTTTCTGTTGTTATACTGGAGATTGAACCCAGGGCCCTCACCCCATTTTATTTTTGAGCTAATTTGTTAAGTTAACCAGAGTCAAACTTGGAAATCCTCCTGCCTCAGCCTCCCAGAGCCCTGGAATTACAGGGATGCTAGAAATGTTTTTCTTGTTATATATTTCTTTACAGTTGGGACAAAAGGGGATGAAAGTAGAAGCAAAGCAGGGAAAGTTCCTAGGATGCCCTGCTTACCTGCTTTTTCCTACCCAAGGCTGAATTTACTGAGTGCCAAGTATGTGGTAAGTATGAAGCATGAAGAAATTTAAAAAACCAATATCCTTGTTTTTTAGGCCTACATTCTGGCTGGCAAACTAGACAATAAAATAATTCCATTGGGATGAAATGTGGGGTGATGGTACCAGTCCCAAGTCTGGGCTGCTCACCAATCAAAAGCCAATACTCAAGAGACAAAGTTGGTGGGAAGGGAGCGAGTGGCACTCTAAGGCCAGCCTGGAGAAGCCCATAAAGCCTCACCGTGGGGAACTCACGTACACCAAGGGGCTCTTCCAGGGAGGGAAAGCGGGTGCAGTGAGCAGGGAGACTACGTACTGAGCAAAGACTCTGTCATCCCAGTGTGTGTCTCCTTTACTCTCCTAATGGCTAAGTATCTAAGTAATAATCAACCTCCTGGGGCTAGTTCCTCTATTTCTTGGATTTATTGCTGCAAATCAAACCTCACTGCAATTTGCATGCTTGTGGTAACTGACGCACAGAGTTAAAGGATAAGGAGTGGCTCTGCACATCCTGGTAGTATCTGAGGGCCTCTAGATGTTCTGTCTCTAAACCTGAGGGAAGGTTATTCAGCAGTTACCATCTTACTCACTTAGGTGCAGCTCTTTGGAATTTAGAATGCTGGGCCATGAGAGGGGATGTAACCTAACAAAGGACGACTCAGAAAGGAGTGGCCGCACACAGAGACCCTTAGATGCTAGGGGAGCCCACGGGGACTCCTAACCCGGCTTGAGAAACCAAGGAAGACTTCCCTGGGGAATGTTCAGCTGATGGCCAAGAGGTGAGTAGCAATCAGCTGGGTCTGAAGCGGAGGAGGTGCGCCCTGCATGTTTGCGGGCTTGGAGTGCAGCTGAGGTACAGTGAGGTGGGTAGTCTGGTGAGAGGTGAGGTGAGAGGTGAACAGCAGCCGGGGTGTGGAAGGAGTCCTTGGAGGAAAGTGTGGGAGCTGTGATCTAGGTAGGACTGAGGAGGGGAAATGACACAGCTCCAGCCAACTGCAACCATGTCCAAACTACAACCTTGGTTATCCTTTCAGAAAGCATGACAGTGAGTAATTAGGACGCCCACACGTGCTGCAGAGTTAAAATGGAGCTCTTTAAATAGGGTTTCCTTGGGGTGATGATTCCAAGTGGGGTGTACGTTCCCAAAGCCACATGGTGCTAGGCAGGAGTCCCTCCTCCCTGAGCCTGGAAAGGGGTTCAGAGGGTTGATTCATCCGGCCTCCCCTTAAGTCTTAAAGAGGTGAGGTGCAGAGCAGGAAGGAAGGCAAAGGAGTGAGAGGAAAGAGCAGGGTGCAGTCAAACAGACCAAAAGCTACTGCTGTGTGATTCTGCTGTCGAGGTTGCACCAGTGAAGATGGCAACACGCCGTCCCGTGGAGCAGTGGAAGGTACCCCATCCTGCAGGGGCAGCGCGCTTAACTGCAGCTGAGTGAGATCCAATAGCCCTATTTGTGGTTTGTTTTTATTTGCTAATTTGACGAAAATTTATTTACTTAGACACAAATTTTCCTAGCATGTCTAGCTGGTTGCATGCATTTTTGTAGTGCTATCAAATTCCTAAGAATTTTCAAGAATCTTTTTCTGAAGAGAGGCACATGTCCCTGTGAAAACATTGCTTATCGAGAGTACAGTGGACCCTTGACTTAGAACTCAGTTCATTCACGAGGGCTGGTTATAACTCAAGTTGGTTGTAAATCAAGAGTATTTTTCCCATAAGAAATAATGGAAATACCCATAATGTGTTCTGAACCTCTCACAGCATCCCTTAATTAACCTTTTCATAATAAAAAGGGTTGTATAATGAGCATAATATATCAGAAACACCAATAATTGTCCTAGTGAATTCACCAGAAAGTTGTAAAATATGCCTAGTTTACCAGAAACAACAATTTCATACTGTACTCACCATTCAAGTTGACATCGTTGGCGTGCAGGAAGGGAGGATGAAATGGAAGGTGGTTATTGTTTGGAAGGAGAGTCCCCTTCCATAAGAACATCAGAAATCTGGCTGTCTGGTGTCCTTTCTCTCCTCAGGAGAGTCTGTAGCCCCCTGGGACCTGCTTCAGGCTCACCAAGTCCCAACCTTTTTAGAGCTAAAAACTGGTGTGAGGCTATCTGTCTCTGTCTTTAACACTGCTCTGTAGTAGGACATGACACTGTTATTAAGCAAGTAAATGCAATGGCTGGGTGGGTCTTCTCTACAAATGTGTGTAACTCTTCCATTTTTTCAAGATTTCCTTTATTTCAGAAGAAGAACTTTGCAGCACTGATGGGTGATGCGCCCCCTCCTCTTCAGAAAGCTCATCAGCTGCCATTCTCTGTTGCTGAGCCAGAAGTTGCTGATGTTCCTCTGTGGACAGCTCCTCTGAGTGTCCCTCCACAGGTTCCTCAGCATCGCCCCTCTGTACCTGTGAGCCCACGGACTCTGCTGTAGTGACAGTGTCATCAACCACAGGGTCAGGCTCAAAGTCTCTCTCCTGTATAATTTTAGGTCACACTTTCTTCCAGGAAAGTCTTCTTAGAGAGACATTGGCCCAGGATTTCTCAACCCCACACGGGAATGATCATCATTCAGGTCATAACTCAAGATTTAGTTCGTGAGTTAAAACTAAACTTCTGGGGCTGGAGATGTAGCTTAATGGTACAGTGCCTGCCTGGGAAGTGGGAGGCCCTGACTTCTATTTCCAGTACTAAAAAAAAATTCCCATCGTCACCCAAGTTATTCATATGTGAGGCCAGTCGTATCTCGAGGGCCCACTGAACTGTACTATCACCTTTAATACATCTATCCTTTGCTGAAATGCAGACTGTTTAATTTGACAGGCATACACATTGAGTGCCTGTTATTTACTACAGCCCTGCTCCCTGGTAAAATCAGAGTCAAAAGGAAAAAGAGCAAAGACAATTAAATTCAACCATCTTTTTCTTGTATGTTCCTTGTTTACTTAGAGTAGTAAATTCCTACTTAAACACATAAATAAGCATGTAAATAGCTCAGCAGGTTTTTTTCTGAATTCTGCTTTGATGAGAATGACAAGCAGATATCAGTTTTAATCACTCAGGAATCCTTTTAATTTTATGTTACAGAATCAGTACATATTCAGTCCACATTGTACCAGAAAACAGATGGCAAGAAATACAGTACTACTCTAAAGACAGACAGGCAAACTGGTAAGAACCTGATAGTTATTAACTATAGCTTAGCTAAGTCACTTAACTTCTCTGAGCTTAGGTCATAGTACTAACATTTGTATAATATATTGCAAATTCCAAAGTGTCCCACATTTATCTCTCTTGATGATATTAACAGTGAATGAATGGTCACAGCCTCACAGGCATGGTCTCCTTTAAACTGTACAGCAACATCCACAAGGGGAGTACTTTGTGTTAGTCATTTTTTGTGGTTGTGACAAAATATACCTGGGAGTGTTAACTTAGAGCAGGAAAGGTTTATTTGGCCCGCAGTTTCAGAGGTTTCTGTCCGTGGTTGACTGGCGTGTGTGGGGCTGAGGTGAGATCGTCATGGTGGAAGGGTGTGGTGGAACAAAACCGCTCACCTCAGGGTAGCCAGGAAGCAGACAGCAATGGCCAGAGAAGAATCGACCAGGAACCAGATGTAGTCCTCAAGGCCACACCCCCATGGCCCACTCCTTTCACCTTGGCCCCACCTCCTAAATTTCCATCGCCTTCCAGTAATGCCATAAAATAAGGATCTCATTAATGGATTACTTCACTGATAAAGGTAGAGCATTTGTGATCTAATCACTTTCTGAAAGCCCTACCTTCTGAACACTTGAGACTTTGGGGGGACATTTTAGAGCTAGGTGATAACTTGCTTCTACTGTGTCCGTTTGACAAATGATAACACCGAAGTTTAGCATTACAAGACATCCTATCCAAAGTATGCAGGAAGTCTATGCTTCTTTTTTGAGGTACTGCAGACTGAACTCAAGGCCTTTGCACAGAGCTACATCCCCAGCAGCCCTTTTATTTTTTACTTTGAGATGGGGTCTCAATAAGTTGCTTAGTCTGTCCATGTGGGCTCAAATTTGTGATCCTCCTATCTCAGCCTTCCAGAGTGCTGGGATTACAGGTATGTGCCACCATTCCCGGCTACCCACATCTACACTCTTAACCAGCATATTATCTTGCCATCATTTAATTATTTTTCTTACGTTAATGATAAAGTGAGCTCTCTAATTCTTGCTGGATTGAGAGAATGCATTTGAAGTAACCAGCACAGTAATTGGTGTGTGGCGCACGGTTGGCATGTACTGTGTGGTATGAGGAGGGAGGAGGGCCAGGGAAGGAGGCGAGGGGAGGTAGTGTCTCCCACCTCCCAGAGCCACTCCTGTCACCAGATTTGATTGAGCTCTACAACCTTTCCAACGATGTCAGGCCTTCCGGGTGCAGATTCAACACAGACTGCTGTCCGTTACCCTCGGTAGCTTGTGAGCACTGAGTTGTGGCCAGTCCAAATTAAGATAAGCTTAAAGAATAAAACACATACCAGATTTCAAAGACATAGTATGAAAAAAGGAATGCAAAAAACTCTCAAAAATTTTGTGTAGATGACACATTGCAATAATATTTTGGATGTATTGGGTTAAGTAACATTTTTAATGTGGCTTTTCACTCTTTTAATGTGGCTACCAGAAAATTTGAAATGACGTGTCTTGTTTTTTATTTCCCCTCAATGGCTTTGAACAGGAAGGTTGTCTGCTCAGTCCCCTTCCACTTTCCAAGCTGGCTCTCAACAGCTGCTCAAGTTTGGGCTGCTCCTTCCACAGCCGGCTCCTCCTGCTGCTGGATCACCTCCACTGGCCTGAGTTCCTGTTCCCCACCATTGAGCGCCTTTCTAGTGGAATCAAAACAGGCCCATGCTTTAGACTTGGAAATATTTACCTATTAGAATACACCAGCTAGAAGAATCGAATAAACCTTCAGTTTGCATTTAAAAACCTCAAATGGATTGATGTTATTTTTATAGGAATTGTTTCATATTTATCTCGTTAAGCATAAATCACCAGTAACACACTGTGTACACTTGAAAGAAGGGTATCATTACCTACTAAGGTTTCAGGGTGCCTGTGACGCGTGATCCGTCGTCTTTGCCTCAGAGCCCAACCAGAGGGCACGGGTTGACTGTGTTCTTGCTGCTCACTGGCTGGTGACCCTGGGACCTACAATATCGTTAAGAATTATGGAAACTTGATTTTTAAAATATTTTATCATGCCCTCTTTCCTGCCCCAGAATTGCCCCCAGGTTGGTACCACTAGAGGTACTAAGGTTGCTTTGGGCAAATAATCCCTCGAAACAAACAAACAATAAAAAGCCATGAAGATGTGCTATGAACAGTTTTCTTCTGAGCATGTAGAGATCATTACCTCCCACGACATTTTCTTTAAACATGGTTTAACTTAGTTTAATCAGTTGGGAGAATGTTGTTTTTGCCTCTTTAACTTGCCAAATTAGTCAAAAATATTTATTTTAGAGACAGTTTAAAGATCTCTGTAATTTCCAATCCGTCAGAGTTTTACAAATGAATCTCAGTTGAATGCCTATCATTGTTTCCAGTCTGGTCGAGGAAAAACAGAAAAAAAAAGTATACAATTCATCAGAATAATTAGTTGATTGAGGGGTGAGTAATTCCCAGAATAAACATTTGACCCCCTGGCACCTCATAAACCCCTGGAGTGAGAAGGATTATAAATTAAATATACAAGATGCAAAATGGTCCAGTTACACACTTAACATTATTGTGAGCATGTGGGACACATTTAGATAAGTTAAAACCAAGTGTGGGTCTAGAGTTTGGCCATCTTTCATCAGCGGCTTGCTGAAGCTTTATTAATCTGGAGTGGGGGTGGGGGTGGGGTACAAGGGAGTGGGTAGAAGACTAGATTGTGACAACAGTGCCCCCTGCTGCCCGACGTCAAACTCCCTTCCCTGGTTTCAGCTACAAAATTTTGGAGACGTGAGGGATGATGACACAGACATTAGGAAGGAAAGAACCAACCTTCATCAAGGGCTTACCACACTGCAAACATTATGTTCTCATTTAATTTATAAAGTTCGTCACAAATCTGGGGTAGAATTTTGCAGGTGAAAAAAACAGGTTTAAGAAGTTAACCCAATTTTTACAGATTTCATAGCCAGAAATGAATTAAGCCAGGATTTGGACCTAGGAGTGCCTGGCCCCAAGCCTGGGCTTCTCATACCACAGCGCAGAGGTTGGAGGCCCTGGGCATACCTCAGACTCCTAAAATATGATGTTCAGCCATCCTGGTTTGTCTGGGACAGAAGGATTCAGAGACACAAGTCTTTCAGTGCTAAAACCAGGAACACTCGGGGCAAACCAGGACAAGCTGGTCACGGTAGCTGGAACTTAACTGAATTCCACCAGGCTGGAAGGCTCCACCTGGAAAATGAGGAAGGCTGTGTGACACATCCTGGGGCACTGTTGGAGATATTCACATCTCTGCCAGTTATGATTACTTCAATTTCTGTCCCAAATCGTCAGTCAGTAGGACTGATTTGGGACAAATCATCCTCTCTAGTGGACTAGTGGAGGGAAAAGAACAGACTGGCCTCACCAGCCCGGAAGAGCTGGGGGTGAGGAACCACATCGACTCCTGGGAGCCAGGGTACTGGGCCCTCGGCTAGAAGCTTCATGCGTGGCATCTCACACATTTGTGTGTTCTTTCTCCTCAGAACAGCCCTCTGTGGCCCAATTTACAAGTTTAAAAAAGAGAAGATAAGCTCAGAGAAAGGCCACATAATTGTCTAAGGGCTACACAGCTTAAAAGGAAAATGTAGAATTCGGAATTTATTTCTACCCCAAACTGCGTGACTCTCTACTATATCGTAGGGTCTGGCTGTGACAATTGTGATATGACAAGAAATATATATCTGGCCTTCATCCTGGTTCCTGACATGGAGACCATAAGACCCCTGTAATTTCCTGAATGGCAGAGGAGGGAAGGGCATCTTTTGCTATAACATACGACCTTAGTCCCGAGTTCCTGTCAGGAGAGTGTAAGGTCTCTGGAGTTTCTGGAATGATAATAATATTTTTGTAAATTGGTGAGTTGACTGGGGCCTTCCAGATAGCTTCAGGATGGGGGCTGGGTACCAGGAGGACCAGGGCAGGATTAGTGACCAGCAGCATCCGTCTCCCATCCCTCTGGGGAAATGCAGAACGGCTGGAGATTGAGTTAATCACCAATGGCCAGTGTTAAATCAATCATGCCTAGTAATGAAGTCCTTAGACTACAGGGCTCTGAGAAATCCCTGCTGGTGAACACATGGAGGTGCTGGGAGGGTGGGGCATTCATGGACGGTGCAAGCTGAAATTCTCTGCAGAAGTGGAATAATCTATATTTAAAAATCCTGTAGACTGCTTGACCTTGGCTGCCTGAGCCTGGTGCATTGCAGAGCAATGGACGCTTACAAGTCGAGAGCCATTGCCTTGGGCTCTCTTAGACCCCTGAGTAGCCATTTACCTCAGCTTTTGTATCTACCTAACATCCTCATGACTATCCCACACTTTGCCCTGTGCATGCTTTCTGTTTAGCGCTTTCTCAGTTGTGTCTTTTATAATACAATGATAAAGGTAAGTAAAATGTTTCTCCGAGTTCTGTGAGCTGTTCTAGCAAATTATCAGGTGTCAGAGACCTTGGGAACCCCTGGTTTATAAACAGTGGGCCCGAGTGTGGGACTTGGGATTTGTGCCCAAAGTGGGGCAGTCTTGGGACACTGTGGTGTCTGTGGAATCTGACGCCGACTCCAGCCAGCCCGTGTCAACCTGGACTGAGTCAGTGGATGCCCCAGTGTCTGGAGAGTCAGAGGATTGGTGGTGTTGGATCTTACAGTCTTGTCCAAAACCCCCACACCTTTAGTGTCTGCAACGAGCATAGAAACAGATCACAGTGCTAACACAGAGCAGTCAAATATTGGGTTGTCCAGTTTATTGATTTCACTGTCTTTCATATGCTTTAAAAATCAAATAACATGACCCAAACAGTGTTATCCAAAATCTTATGCTTTCACAATGGAGGATGAAGTCACCTGCTGAAGCCCACGCTGTATGTTAAAGCTGAGACAATAATCCAGGCAACCACTCGTTCTCACCGAGAGAGTTCGCCAGGACCCACCGAGTACTGAACCTTGTTCTCTGATGATGTGTAAACAAAATAAGCAGCGTTCTTACAGCCTCATCCAAAGTATTACCTAGATGGCTTTAAAAAAATAATAATTTACCAGCCTGGATTAAATACAAATGAATGGCTAGTAAACTACTTAAACACTGTGATTTCCCAGAGAAACACAAAGGAAGTGAATTGAAAGAGAGATTTCTGGGCCGGGGATTTAGGTCAGTGGTGCTGCCACCTGCCTCACAAGCACAAGGTCCTGAGTTTGATCCCTGGTACCATTAAAAAAAAAAAGTGAGCAAGAGAGAGATTTCTGGTAGACATGGCTCCTACCTGATTTTGTAAGATGACAGGGGAAACTGGAAGGACATTCACAAAGATGTGAGCACATATATATTTGTGTAATTGGAACAGAGAAATCTTTAATAGGCCTAAGTATCTGTGGTGGTAAATACCCTACATGCCAATTAAAATGTCATGAGAAGGAAGTAAGACAATGATGTTGGAGTCAAAGAACATCTACCAGATACCTGAGCAGGCAGGGGTTGTTAGCAAAGAGGAATGGGCAGCTGGCATTTGGGTGGACAAAAATTGTCTGCCACCCCACATCTGTATAATTGAAAAAGTATCTATCGTGAATAGCTGTGATAAGATGATGATGTTTAAATCAACTGGCAAAGAGAAGGCATTCACTATACATTTACTCTTGCTTAACCGAGCATCCCATGATTATGCTTATGAAAAGTCTGTTTGGGGACGATATGGAATATTAGCTCTGCTTCAGTGTATTAATCCAAAATGTGCCTGGCACATAATAAGCACTTAAAAATCTGTTGAATGAATGAAGGAATATATTTTCACTTTCCTCTCTTTATGTAAAAGTCTACATCTGGACTCGGGAAAAGGAAAATTCTTGCGTCAACTTGAGCCAAATTTAAAGTTTAATAATAATTTAAAGATAGAAACGTTGCCCAAAGGCATACGACTACCAAACAGGTAAACCTGGTGGGGAAAGTATACTCTGTAATAGAGAAATATTTTTACAGGCGAGTTTCAGCCTACTGGCTTGATAGCCACGTTTCGCTAAAGTTACTCAACTAAGAATTAGCCAAGAAAAATTTTGTTCCGAAGATTTCTTGTTTTCTTCAACTGGTACAAATAAATTTTCCTTAACAACAGGCTATGGTTTGAATGTGTTCCTTAAAGTTAATGTCCAGGAAACTTGCTCCTCAGTAAAGCAGTAAAGATGGGGGCCCTATCTCACCAAGACGTGATCAGGCCGTGGTCTGGCTCTGCCCTCATGGGTGGTTAATGTTACCCACAGGAAATGCTGACTTGTAGCAAGAGTGGGTTGTCATAAAAGCGAGTTCAGCTTCCTTTTGCTCTCTTCTTCCTGCCTTCTACTGTGGGATGCTGCATTGTTTTTTTTTTTGTTTTGTTTTTTTTTAGTACCAGGGCTCAAACTCAGGACTTTGTGCTTGCGAGGCAGGTGGAGGAACCACTGAGCTAAATACCTGGCCTCTACTGTGGGATGCCACAGCAAGGAGGTCCTTGTCAAATGTGAGTGCTACACTCTCGAACTTCCTAGCCTGCAGAACTGTAAGCCAAATAAATTTCCATTCATTACATTCAGACTCAGGGTTCTGCTATAGCAGCAGAAAACAGACTAAGATACTTTTGTTTGTTTGGTTTGGTTTGGTGGTGGGAGTGCTGGGGACGGAACCCAGGGGCCACTGAGCTACATCCCTATCCCTTTTCATTTCACTTTCGAGACAGGTCTTGTTAAATTACCCTGGTGGGCCTTGAACTTGTGATCCTCTCATCTCAGCCTTCTGAACAGCTGGAATTAGGATTACAGGCATGTGCCACCTCACCTGGCAAAACAATATTTTAATGGTACATTAAAAGTGTCTTATGAATGAGATTACAGACCACCTCATCATGTATTTCAATTTATGATAAACAATAGGTTTAGTGGGATATAACTCTATCATAATTTGAGGACCATCTATAATTAATTTAACCTCTGTTTTCGTAAAGCAGATTGGTAGCCACATGTTAGCAAAACTCCGGAAGAAGTAGAAGCCTAAGGGCTCTGAAAGTAATAGCTGCTATTATTATTACTCTAGCCGTCTTTATTCTTTATTTTCTTTCTTTTTTGTTTATTTGTTTTGTTTTGAGACAGGCTGGCCCAAACTCACCATGATCCTCCTGCCTCAGCTTCCTGAGTGCTGGGATTGCAGGCATGTGCCACCATGCTTGGCCCCCTTATTTTCTTTAAATTCAGTTTTTTTCTCCTGTGTGTGTGTGTGTGTGTGTGTGTGTGTGTGCACTCACATGGAAAATTGAAACCAGGGCCTTTGCATTGAGCTACATCCCCAGGCCTGCCTTAAGTATTTAATTTAAAAATTTTTTTTTATTTTGAGACAAGTTCTCCCTAAGTCACTAAATTGTTCAGGCTGTGCTTGAACTTTCGACCCTCCTGCCTCAGCCTCCCAGGGTGCTAGAATAATACGCATGTGCTACTGCACCTGATTTAAAATTCCTTTCCAATAGCATTTCAAAATATGCTTCATGGAAGACTGTCTGTAAAACATAAATAAGTATGAAGTGCAAAGAGGCTCCTAAGATCTGGCAAAATTAGGAAACCCTAAGTTAACAAAGCTAAAGTTTGTCACTACAGAATGACTCACTCTTCATTCAGCATTGTTGCTGTGTCTTACAGATCTCCTAAAGCAGGCTCTAAGGCAATGTTTCTTTCAAACTTAATCACCACGACCCTGTTCGAGTCCACCAGTATTTCCAGGAACACACTTTGGAAGTGTGGAAGTTGGGCCAGCCAGGGGATGTTAGCGCTTCATTGTTCTCTTATGACTCAAGGACAGAGTCTTCTCTTTAATGCTGGAATTCCAAGTAGAAAACAGCAATAAGGGCAGGCATTCAAAAAAAAAAAAAAGTCTTTATTGCAATCTGTGTCTCTCTCTGGCTGTCAGTCCTAGTAGTGGCCAGAGTTGAATACCAGCCAACTTTTTTGTTAAATTATGGTATGACACACATAAAGTATGAGTGTGCTTTCATCTAATGTATACTTTGGTAAATCTTCATAGTTGTATCCACTTCCAGGTCAGAATATAGGGGTTGAATTCTTTTTAAAAGTTCTCGACCTCCCATCATCCACATACTGCAGTTTTCAAACTGAGGTGATTTAGTGAAGGATCGATCACCTAGGAGCTGATTAAAATTGCAGCCTTGCAAGCATGAGGGCCTGAATACAATCCCCGGTACCAAAAAAAAAAAATTGCAGGTTCCTACCCTCATAGATTTTCATGCAGGAGCTTGGAGTGTGAGCTGGCATTTTAAACAAAAACTTGGGGGATCCTGAGGCAGGCGGTCTGTGGCTCACACTCCCAAGAAACAGTGGGCTGCCCTAGGGATAAAACTCAAAGCCCTGACCCAGATATTAAGGCCTCTAATTTGACCCAATCCAATTTTCCGTGTTCATGTTGTTACCATAGTTATGACCTTGAGGATCTTTAAAATCTCCTCGTTTAGCCCTTCCAACCTGAGAGTGCACCATCATCACTGGAGGGAGCTTCATAAAAGTGCACACTCCAAGGCCTCCCTCCAATTTCTGATTCTCCAATTTCTGATTCGGATGGTTTGAGATTCTCAAAGGGTTCCTCAACCAAAGGCCAAATACCACTTGCCCTTGTGTTTCGGAGGCTCTGGCCAGGCAGAATGGTTTGGAGATGGGAAGAGGAATGCTTCAAAAACTTTGTGGATTTGAATATGGGGGGGCGGGCAGAAAACTCCAGATACCCTGAGAAATCCTGCCTGCTTGGTTCCTTCAGAATTGGGCTTCCTCAAGGATGCCTTTGAGCTGGATTCTCTTCATTTTCAGTGCCTCATTCCAGAGCCATCATAGCTTCAACTCATGTCTTACTGAAACAGCCCCTCCCCAAGGTCGGCAGTGGCCCCAATGCTAAATTTCCTTAAGATACACTCCTGCCCCGCTTAACTTAGTTGTGGCTCTGTATAGGTTTTTTTTGTTTTGTTTTATTTTTGTTTTTTTTTGAGACAGGGTCTCACTATGTAGTTGAGGCTGACATGGAACTCACTAGTAGCCTAGGCTGGTCTCGAACTCACAGAGATCCTCCTGCCTCAGCCTCCTGAGTGCTGGGATTACAGGCATGTGCCACCACTCTCAGATTAAATAATTACTTTTAAAAATCTCCTTGTTTAGAAGTCAGCAGCAGTATGTCTGGTTCAGGGCCTGCCACACAGTGAGTGGCTGTATGCTATTGATTTAACCTGAGACACTCATTTCTCCTTTTCCAGGCCCATGAGACCGCAAGCTCTGTAGGAGGAGAGAGGGTTTCTTACATTTGTGTTTTCCAAAATCATGCCAAGAATTCAGTAGTCAAAGAAAAAATAATGAATGGGTGAAAATGATCAGTGCTTCTATCCAGCCTACTTAGAGAGAACCTGCGTGCCTCCTAAGCCCTCCCTAAACTGCAGGAAGTAGACAGGAGCGGTCTGACTGCGCAGCGGGCCAAGGTCAGCCCCATCTGCCTGATAAAAAGTTTGCGTGAGGGCTGCAAGCCCAGGACCAAGCCTCCAATGCCCATTCACTGGGTAGAACACTTGCCACGGGGCTGGGGCACAATTAGGTGAGGCTTTCAGAAATGGTAGCCAACAGTTCATGGCCACTCTTAGCTTCTTCCCTCAGCTCCTTACTTATTTACTTGCCTATTCCTGTGTCAACCGTCTGTATTCGATGAAAAAAAATTTTTTTCTAAACGTCTTTGTAGAGTCGACCTGGACAAAAGCCACTTAGCTACAAAAGCTCTACCCAGTGCCAAGGTGAGATCTGGAACCACTGAGAACTGAGGAAGGTTCTTGTAGCTGCCCAAGGGGGGCAAAGGGGGCGGTCCTTGAGGGAAGGGGCGGGGTGATGCCACCCATTTAAACTCTCCCCGGGTGCTGGTGCTGGGTACTCTAGGAGCGCTCCCCTGGCCAGGGCTGCTAATGGGCTAGGGAGGTGGTGCACCTGCCCCGGTAGAAGGCCTGCGGTAGGGCAGTGCGCCTGCAGCTCCGCCGGTGTGACACCGCGGGGAGGGCAGGCACTGACACCTCGGCTTGCGCACTGGAGCGGGACTGTGAGCTGTGGGCCACTCAAGCGGCCATCGAGTTCCTGCTCTCGTAGATTCTGGGTGAGGAGAAGGGGGAGAAGCCTACGTGTGCAAGGCCAGCATGTGCCTGACGGCCTCGGCCAGCACCGAGACGCTTTTTACTTTTCTTTTTTTTGTTTGTTTGTTTTTTCTGTGTGGGGATTGAACCCAGGGTCTTCCCACTGAGCTATATCCTCGGTTTTTAAATTTTTGGTGTGCAGTCTCGCTGAGTCACTCAATTGCCCGGGGCTCGAGCTTGCAGTCCTCCTGCCTCAGTCTCCCAGAGGCGCGGATCCGCTACTCCACCATGAAGCCCGCCTGCTCCTGCACACTGAGCAGGCGCTCGGCTGGGGCGGCCCCAAGCGGTGCTGAGAGGAAGGGCAGCCCTGCCCTGGGTGTCCTCCTGGACTGGGACAAGGGGTACTTGGCCCGGCCTTGGGCTCTTGTCATCACCGCTGCGACCCCTGACAGCCCAAGGAGGTTCTTCTAGGCCTCGGTGGTCAGGGTGAATTTCTAGCAGCATTGCCCTAGTGTGTGGCTCAAGCTCCCGAATCCTGGAGGCAGCACAAGTAGGCGCGGATTTGTGGACTCCTGCAGTCACCGCGTTTCGGCCTTCTACATGAGAGATTGCCCGCTCGTGCGTAAAAAGTATCCAAGAGAAGCTAATTAATATGCAGTACGAATTTTCTTTAAAGGACTGATTCCTTGCTTTTGGTGGTCCAGGAGGATTGCAAGCGTTTCATTTGGGGTTCTGAAGCATGAAATTTTGGGGAATTGTCATGGTTGCTTTGACTGAGGAGCTTTTCAATCAGAAAAAAATGGGCGGAAAATGAAGTAGTGTAGGTAACTTAGCTCCTCCACGTTGCCTCTCCTTTGATCCAGCGCTTCTGTAGAGATTATCCACGCATCACTTCCCCATGGCCAGCAAACGAGTTTGAGGTCAGTTCAGCTCCAGGGGACAGGTGCAAAGTGAAGTTCTGGTAGGTGGTGTTCCTCTCAGTAGAAGAGGGGAGCCTGTTGAATGGGTGAACTCATTGAATATTTCTTGTTCATGTCCACAGAGGTAAAACTTATTTAAAGTTATGATGTGCCTTATAGTGCTTGACAGTTTCCAATGCACTCACTGCTTTCAGAGACGTGGGGTCTGCCTTTTCTCTTTGTGCTTTGTCTCTTCTCTTCCTGATGTTGCTGATTAGAACTCAGTTCTCTCCAGGAAGCGCTAAAATTGGATCAGCGTGGAAAGCCAAACTGAGATGAAGGGCAGGCCCGAGAAAAAGTACTGTATGCACAGAAAGGCCTCGGTTCTCTAGAGATTTCTTTTGTATCCCTCAGCTTTCAACAGCCGGATACCCAAAGAAGATCATACCAGCCTGACATTAAAAAAATAAAGGCAAAACGAAAATGCCTTCAAATTCCAGCAGTTTTGTTTTGTTTTTTGGGGGGTGAATATTAATAAATGGCTTTGTTGATTTTGGAAGGAAAATTTCACTTTAAATGTAATAAGTGCTGTTTACTTTATTTGGTAGATGTTTCAGTAATCTTTACAATGGTTGAGGTTCATAAAGTTACTGAAGCTGTACGGCACATTTTTGGTTCCATGTAGGATAAAGGAAATTATAAAATCTGAGTCTGTGAATTAGAAATGTTTGTAAAATGTGAATAAGAGGTAAACCGCATGATTTTTTATATAATTTACATCATTGTCTTAATAACTTGTATAACATTAAACCACAAATATAGAATGTGTGAGTGTTTTAGTTTTGTAATAGTAAACTATTTTGTAGTTAAAATATGTCTAGATTAAAGTATGTTTGAATTTTCTTTTTTTCTTTTATTTATTTATTTATTTATTTATCTATTTTATTTTGGGGGGGATTGAGACAGGGTCTCACTATGTAGTTGAGACTGACCTGGAACTCACTATGTAGCCCTGGCTGGTCTCGAACTCACCGTGATCCTCCTGCCTCAGCCTCCTGAGTGCTGGGATTACAGGTGTGCGCCACCACACCCAGCTGAACTTTCTTGATTGAATAATAAATAATTCGAAAGAAAAAAGTCAAAATATGTGCGTGAGATGAAATTAAGCTTATTTATATTTAGTGCTTCTATTTTGCTTAGTATTGAAAAGGATCATTTCCTGTTGCTAAGTCACTTTGGCTTGCTTTAAGAGGTTAGTGTGCAAACTTCTTGAAAAAAAAAGTTCTTGGTAAATGAGAATGTTAAATCTAACGGGACCTAATTCTGAAGATTCGTTTTTGCAAACATTTTTAAAGGAGATTGCATGTTTCAGGTCTGTCGTATTTCATAATGTTCTGTTGATAACACCAGATAATTTTTGTAGTATACACTGTCTGTGATTTCTATGGATTTTCACTATGTGAGAGATTCCCTGCTTTTTAGAGAAGTATAATCTAAGGGGAATGTATGGCATGATTCTGCCTGTAATTAAGAAGATTAATAAAACTGTCTATCCACAAGCAGAAGATTGACACTAGACCTATGTCTCTCACCATGAACTAAACTAAAATCAAAATAGCTTAGAGATCTAAATATTAAAACAGAAACATTTAACCTGTTGGGAGATATGGTAAACTCTTGAAGTCATAGGCATAGGCAAGGACTTTCTGAACAGAACCCCAGTTGCATAAGAAATAACATCAAGAATCAAGAAATGGGATTATAACAAATTTAAAAGCTTCTGCACAATGAAAGAAATAAACAACAGAGTAAAGAAATAACCTACAGAATTGGAAAAAAATTTGCCAGCTATACCTTGGACAGAGGATTAGTATCTAGAATATATAAAGATCTCAAAAGGACTGGGGATTTAGCTCAATGGTACTGCACCTGCATCACAAGTGCAAGGTCCCTGGTACTAAGAGGAGAGAGAGAGAGAGAGAGAGATCAAAAAACCCTACAGAATAAAAGACCCAGTCAAAAAATGGGCGACTGAAATGAAAAGACACTTCTCTGAAGTACAAATGGCCAATAAATATATGAAAAACATGTTCAACATTGCTGATATTTAGGGAAATGCAAATTAAAACAACACTGAGGTTCCATCTTACTCTGGAAAAAATAAGCATCATCAAGAAACTAATAATAACAAATGCTAGTGAGGTTGCGGGGAAAAGGGATCCTGCCTACATTGTTGGGAGGAAGTAGTACAACCATGATGGAAAATGTTATAGAGATTCCTCAAGAAATTTAAAGTAGAAATTCCATTTGACCCAGCTATTCCCCTTCTAGGTACCTTTCTGAAAGAGTTAAAGACACCATGTTACGGTGATTCATGCATACCCATGTTTACAGCAGCATAACTCATAATAGCTAACTCATGAAAGTGACCTAAATGTCCAATGACAGATGAATAGATAAAGAAAATGTGGTATTTATACAGAATGAAATTCTATTTGGCCATAAAGAGGTATGGGTTTGAGTCATTTGTAGGAAAATGGATGTGCCTTGAGACCATTACGTTAAGTGATACAAATCAAACACACAAAATTTAAATATCATATGCTTTGTCTTCTATTGGGAACCCAAAGTATAAATAAATCAGAGAGCAAAACAAAAGAGAGTAAGAGATGGAGATCTTTTGCAAATGGGAAGGGGACCAAGAGATGGGGGTGGGGAGGAGGGAATGTAAAAACAATTAAGGTGTGTTTTATGCATGTACCAACTTCCCACAATGAATGCATTCATTAAGTACCACAAACATGTACTAACCAAAAAAAAAAAAAAAAAAGCTGATTTACTTAGTTCAGGTCAATAATTTTTATATCAGTCTGTATACCTCTATTCCCACTTTAGACAAACTGGTGATTTACAAATGTCTGTCTAAGTAAGGTCCTGGAAAGACGGCGATGAAGTATAAAGCGTGATTTCAGATAACAGAAGTGAAGAATTATTACGGTTTTTTCCTAGTTATTAATCTTTAGAACAATTTAAACTTCCATTCAGCATTTCCCTCAGTGTGTGGGAGATGAAACTATGCTGCCCCAAATATAAAGAGTTGTTGAGCCAAAGACAAAAGACAGCAGATGCAGGAGAACTCTCTGCCCTCCCTCTGTTTGCCAAGAAGCAGAACATAGATTTATAGCGACAACAGTTAGCTGCCCCGCCTTCCATCAGAGGACAGAGGTTAACCGGAGATCGAACTTGGTACCTTGCTCTTTCAAGGCAGGCAGCAGAACCATTGAGCTAAATCCCTGCCCTAGGGACAGGGTTAGCTGTGCCCGCATTGAGAAGCTTCATCAGGTAGCTTTGACTGCCATTTCCTTGCCTTCCTAGTCACCTCCCCTAAAGATCCAGTCTTTTTACTATATTTCTCACAAAATGTACCACTCTTGGTTGAAGATGTTAGTTACATAAGCTGGAATTCAAAGCCTCTCTTTGACAATTATTCTTTCAGTGTTTCATATCTATATTAATTAACTTCTGTCCTTTGCTTGTTAATCTGTCTTTTGTAACAGGTTCATTCCAACTAAGAAACTACGAGAATTATTCTTTTTCTACACTTGTGATTAGCACTTTTCGTGAAATCATGTCTATTAATTGGAATTATAAAAGTTATGGCATATTTGTAGTATTGCACTCTATGTTCATTTTCTTATATAACCAACAATTCTTAAAACAGCCCATTTTATAATGGACTCAGAGGCTAGGTAACTTACTCAAAGTCATAGCTGATAAGAGATGCAGACTAAATCAAATTCCATATTTTCTTCATTACTCCAGCTTAGCACCTTGTTATAAACAATAACTATTCTTTTCATAAATTTTTATAGTACCTCAAGTTTATTTTTAAAAAGGACTTATTTTTTGAGAGTGTTCTATTTGTGTATTTTGTGAAAATTCCTAATTTTGTACAACAGAGAGTTGTAACATATCCCAATAATGAAAAATCTATGACAAAATTATTTAAAAGTAATCAAACTTCAGAACAGTTATGTATTATTGAAGTCATTTTCCACGGCAGGTCAGTGCCTCAGTCCTAACCTGAAGGACCTGGTGATCATAAGCACAATGCTTTTCATTTGTGTGCGTGCACGTGTTACTGCATTTTCAACAAGGGGCTTTATTTTATCACATTTTCTATTTAATTCTCCCTCTAATTGTTAGTTCTTACAGCGGAAAAAGCTGGCTTAGGCTATTTATCTTTTCTCCCAGGTGGTGATTAAAGTTGCTTTCTCAAGTATATGAAATTAATTTCATGACAGAAAGCTGTAATCTCATCCACTGATCTGTCCTTTGAAAAGGAAACAAAAGGAGTAGGTAAAATCTTGAAAAACAAAGGTCTTATTTACATGTTAATACCACAAGATAAAGATTGGAAAGAATCAAAGTATTAATGTTATGAGTATTTTCTTCTCATTGCACAAAAGTGTCTTTAGAAAGTATTTCTTTTGAGCTTTTCAAAGACAAAATTACAGAAGCCAGAAGATCACATTTTGATAGGCAGACATTCAGTTACAGTACGCTTGTTTTTTTGTGTTGTATGGTCTGAAAGATTGGTTATTTTTTTTTAAGATTAATGATCTATTCGCAAAGAAATTCAAATTTTAATATCATTTAGAAGAGTTTGTCTCATTTTCTTGAGATTCTATTTGGGTGGGTGGGCAAGAAGGGAGGGTGGTTTTTGTTTTTGTTTTTGTTTTTGGTACCGGGAATCGAACTTGTGTCCTTGTGCTTGCGAGTCAGGCAGTAGAACCACTGAGCTAAATCCCTGGCCCGGGGGAGGGTGTTAATTATGTGACTATCTAGTTTTGTGACTATATAGGGTTGTGTGTATGTATGTGCTGGTTTTCGTTGAATATTTTGAGAACTTTGGTGGATTAAAAAATTTGGCAGCCTTTTGGCAATTCTGCCCACACCACAAGTCTGTAACATAAGCATAAAGGGCTGGAGATAAGCATGATGCATAGACCTTGTCCTTTTAGAGCTTTTACAGTCTAACAGGAAACATAGGACAATTGTGCAAATGCTAAATGGCAGTATGGGGTGTGTAAGATTCTAGATCTGTACGTTGTTTCAGGCGGGACTGGAGGATAAGTACAAACTAGACTGGCCGAAAGTAGACACACGGCTGTGAGGACCTGGGAGAAATTCACCTTGGCATGAACCCTTCAACAGCTGGGAGGGTGATGTGCAATGCAAAGAGAGGGTGTGCAACCATAGTTCTTAGTAATGACTCCAACCTCTTAGAGTTTTCTCAGAGCCACAGAAAATCCCTGAAGAGCTTTAAGCCTAGAGTGACCGATGTGGAGAGGAAAGGACTAGGGGCAGACAGGTTCAGCTAAAATGTTGCTGTGATCCAGGTGGGTGGGAATGATACTGGCCTCAAGTGAGGACCATGGGAGTGTTTAATGTGGCACAAGAAGGCAAAAAGCGGAAACAGCTCACATGTTCCTCAGCAGTATGGTGGAATATTATTCAACCATGAAAAGGACACACATATACTAGCACTTGGATAAACGTCAAAAAAGTGCTAAATAAAAGAAGCCAAACAAAAAAGGTCACATATTGTTTGAATCTTTTGGTATATTGTATTCAAAGCAGGCAAATCCATACCGAGACAGAATGCAGATTTGTCTTGTCCGGGTTGGAGGAAATAGGAAGTGATTATTTAATGGCTATGGGGTATTAGTCCAGAGTGATTAGTAGAAAGTGTTGAAAGTAAAGATAGGTAGTAATAAAAATTATAAATACTCTAAATATCACTTAGTTGTGTGCTTTAAAATGGTTGTTATAGGAATTTCACATCACTTAAAAGAATTACAAGATGCTTTATTCACAGCCCCAGAAGAGAAACAAATCCTATCGACTAATAGACAAAGGTGTTGCAAATCCTTACATGGAATATTCTCACTATAAAAAGGGAGAAAGTTCTACTTGCCATAAAAAGAAGAAAAATACACGCTCCAACATAGATGAACCTTGAAATCACTACGCAAAGTTAAAGAAGCCAGACTCAAAGCCACCTATTGTACTTCACTTACAGGAAGTGTCCTGATTAGGCAAACCTGTGGAGAGAGAAGCTCGTCAGTCAGTGCCGGAGGCAGGGGAGGCGCCGTGGGCAGAAGAGGGAGGAAGGGAAGGAGAGCGAGCGCTAGGGGAGCTGCTTTCTTGGGGTAGGGCGAGAATGTTCTGGAATTAATGGGGCAACGTGTGACTCCACACAAAACCACTGAATTACATTCTTTAAAATGGCAGATGTGGGCCGGGGATTTAGCTCAGTGGTTTGTCTGCCTGCCTTGCAAGCGCAAGGACCCCCCGGACAAAAAAAAAGAATTTTTGTTTTGAACACATAAAATGGGGGATGTAATGGTCTGGGAATTATAACTCAATAAAGCTGTTATACAATACCATGAGACTGTAACGTGTGCCTCAAATACCTACTTCCTTCCAGGACACCGTGTACTGCTATCTTCCTCACTTGAGATAAGACCAGAGTTGTAAAAAAGTACATAGTCACATTAGAAAACAAAAAGCCCACTCTGCTATTAAGAGTGGGTGTTACCGTTAAGGAATAGAAGACAGCTTATTCTCTCCAGTGACGTGGAGATCGGTACTTCTGGACACTTTCCAACGTGAGAAGCTGAACTACTACCAAGTTTGCCCTTTATTGTCAAGGAAGAAAGAGGAGCAGATGGATTTTAAGAAATGTAAGTGCATATAAAACACAAAAAAATCTTAGCTAAAATGTTTTAGGAACTAGCAGTTCTGCTTTCTTTCTTTTCTTTTGGGGAGGTACTGAGGATCGAACTCAGCACCTTGCGTTTGAGAGGTAGGCGGTGGAACCACTAAGCTAAATCCCCAGCCTGGAATTGGCAGTTTTATTTAAGTGACTTCAAGGTAACTAGATCTAAAAGGGTCAGCTATACCCGAAAATCAGATGTTCTTTTTCTCTTGCTTTCTCTTGTTTTCTTTTTTTCCTCAACGCTGGGGATTGAGCCTAGGGCCCTCCACATGCTAAGCACGTACTCTACCCCTAAGCTACACTCCCCAGCCCTGTTTTATTAAATTACATTCTGCTATGTGGATGGATCCAGCTCTCCTACCGTGGATAAAACATGCTTTTAGAAAATACTGGTAAAATTTGGTATTCTGGAGAAGGAGTCCAGTATGTTGAAAGAACCCTGCCCCTTTGTAAGGCGGGTGGTTCACACGCATGTAATTGTCAAGCTTCAGACAGGAGCCGAGGACGGACAGAAACTGGCACGAGCCGCGGCCCTCTCATCTCCCGGAGCGCTGGCTCCTTGGCTTCTGCCGCGGCTTTATCTTACCCTCAGACAGTAGGCTTTGTGCTGCAGTCACCGCCTTTACCTCCATGTCTATTGTGTCTCTCTCTTTATGAAGAACATAGAGCTGTTTTGTCACGCTAAAATTTGGTACCATCTGTCTTGTTTATTTGTGTTGTGTTTAAAACTTTCTTTTAAACCGTTCCCTCTGTCTGATACATATATTGTTACTGATGTTTGCAGCACTATTTACTTTGCCAGGCATTTGTGCTAAGGATCTTATCACTTATTACAACCATCGCCTGAGGCACCTGTTTGTCTGAGGGAAGTTAGTAAGTTTTTCTTTTGGCTGCAACAACACCAAGCCCGGCGTACCACAGAGTAAACTGTAAAAATTTGGATTGTTAAGGTATCTGGAGATAGGTGGGCCAGGGTTGGTTCCGTAGATTACTGTCCCCAAGGACGTGGACGTTTCAGGGCTCTGGCTCTGCCTTCCTCGGTATTGGTGATGCTGCCCCTCATGTCCACAAAGTCGCAGCCATGGCATCCACAGAGGGCAGCCAGGGGCAAAGCGGAAGGGCTTTCTCCTTCTCAGAAGTCCTGGCAGATTCCTCTTCAGACCCATCAGGCAGAATTCCCTCAAATGCTTCCTTATAGGCCAGTCTCTGGCCTATGGAAATGGCGCTATCACGTCAACTCTGCCCGCCTGCGGGTATTATGGACCCTGTGACTTCAACAAAATTGGGACCTTTTGTTGTTGTTAACATGGAAGAACAGGGAAACGGCTTTTAGACAGGCAACCAAGGTCCATCTTGTATTATTTGCCCTATTTTACAGATGAAGAGACTGGGGCTCAGAGTGATTGAGTACAGTCAAACTGTAGGGACAAAACCAGGCTTCAAATAAGATCCGTGCTCCCCCAAAGCAGTGTGCTGTCGCATTGTTTGCTTAGGCTAGGACGTGCTGAAAGCAGAATGGTCATAGATTCTATCAGAAGGGATTTGTTACCAGAAGGGTCGGAACAATTGCTCTCTAACAGTGACAAATGCATAGTGAGGCCTCCAAGCCAGGAGTCTGCAGGCAATGACCGTCCACGGGTCCCAGGATATGACTGCATGTATGTTTTGGAATCGTGCCCTGAAAAAGGAAACTGGTGAGGAAAAAAAAAATATCCCACAAATATAAAGAAATACCTTTAAAGAAAGCAAATGTTTATAAAAATATTTTTGAAGACAACTGCAGCCTTTTAATTCTGAACTCCCCGCCCCACTTTTCAGAAATGGCAAATTTTGGGCTGGGATTTGGCTCAGTAGTTCTGCCACCTGCCTCGCAAGTGCAAGGGCCAGAGTTCGATCCCCGGTACCAAAAAAAGAAAAAGAAAAGAAATGGCAAATTTCTTTCAAATGCTGCAAACTAGAAAAATGCAAAAGGATTCATCAGAGGGACCAGTTTGAAAGAGTCAGTACCAGTTTTTTCTCGTAAGCGTAAAGCAACTGATTTGCTGCTGATAAAGTCTCTGTAAGTAGCATTATAATTAAGCCCACACAAACCATTCTGTGTTTCCAAGAATACAGCTGGGCTGGCAGGAGTCGGTGACAGCATACAGTGCTCGAGTGGGAGTGGCCCACTGCATCCAAATACCATGTGCAGCCTCCGTGTGGCCAACCCATCGTCCCTGTACCCTGCATCACAGGCTATGGCCCATGTACCCCCTGCCTGCCACCGAACTAGCTTATTAGGGACCTTCATCGAGCCTTGACATTGTAGCCATCCTTCTGTCAAGCTCTAGTCACACACACACACACACACACACACACACACACACACACACACCACACGGCAGGAAAGCAAAGTGATCCACCTCTCCCAGCATGACTCCCTGACACCTACCCTGGTAGAGTTGCCACAGTGGGGCAGGGAACAATGGTGTGTGGCAAAGACAGAGGCGATGGGGGACGAGGTGGCAGGAAAGGGCTGAGCAGTCAGACCAGGCTTCCAAACCTGTCTCCACCACTGCTGGCTTTGGCTTTGGCAAGTTGCCTTAGCCAGACATGCCTCAGTTTCCTCTTATGTAAAACGAGGAGTCAGAGCACCTACCCTGAAGACAGACCATGCGAGTAAGCAATGGATTATGTAAAACACATGGAGATATAATAAAAGGCCAATATATTATAGCACTTACAATTATTATTACCAACCTCTCAGTACCAAATTGACAGGCTGTTAGCAGGAAAGACTCAGCCTGTGTTGTTATTGTTGTTATGGTTGTTCTTGGAAGTACACAGGATATAGTTGCTTTAATTTTTAATGCATCATGAAGTACATAACCCTTTGTGGAGAATTCAGCATGCAGGAAAATGAAAAGTGTGTAGCCTGGAAGTGTTGTGTGTACAGAAGCCAACAGTGGCAGCCCCCTCTCCCCCTGGCTTCTGTGCAAACAGTTTCTTTTACAAACATGTTTTTGGTATGCAAATCATTCTATGCAGATTTTTGTGTGCAAAATACAGCATAGAAAAATGGCTTCCTTGCCAAGGAAGATAGGAGATATTGGCTACCAACAAATGAAACAGCAACAAATTTCACATTTCTTTGCTACTGCTCTTTCTAACAATGTATGGGGTGAGCAGATTTTTGGCACATTAAATCACACTATTTTGGCTTTAGATTTGTGTGTTCTTGTGATAAAAGTATGCTTAGTGAAGCCTGTAACTACTTTTTTTGAAGCCATAATAATGTGTAGTGGTATTTAATTTAGCTTTTCACAACAGCGTGCTGCCTCCAGCTAGCAAAAGTGCTTGTTCTGAAATCACAGATGGCTTCACATCTAAGGTTAGGCTGCTCATCTCCGTGCACTGCCTCCGTGTCTGCAGAGAATTGTGCTTATTCAGAGATTTTAATTTTATGTTTTGGAAAAAAAAATTTTTTTTTTTTTTTGCTAATTAGTGTAGGTCTTAGTAAGTGAAAGGAATACACTTAATATTCAAATCACCCTTTCTTTTGGCAAGCATGCAAAGCTAGCATTTGATCCTCAATGCAACGTTTTATCATCCAGGCAGAATAATAAATACTCTGTTTCCTGAGGTTCTGTACCAATTGCAAAGCCTTTCCCAACAGCTGCTCTTGTGAGCTAATGGGAGGAAGTGAAGTAAGAACAGTTTGAGGTCACTTGTGACGGAGCGCTCAACTTCTGGGCTGGGGATATTTTTCCTCTTCAATCATGCTCAAGAAATCACCCAGGAAAGCCAGTGGCCCAGACTCTGCTTCCTCTCCTCTTCTTTGCTTTCCTCCCCAACGAAGCTTTTTTTTTTTTTTTTCTTGTTGTATGTTTCAAGCTTGCCAACTTCCCAGTGAGATGCTCATTAATTTTACAAAAGCAATTTGAAAGTATTTTTCAAGGCACAGTACAGAGCGAGCGAGACTATGCCAAGTGTGGCTTCCTCTCACAGGGCATCACAGTGGCTGGAAAGAGGGAAGAGAATAAAGTCTTCCTTCCCTCACTTGTTACTTGCTTTCACATACACACCATATCCATGGGTGCATTCATTCACTAGACTTCCGGCTCACTATGTGTCGGGCACTGCTCTAGGCCAGGGACACAAGGATGAGCACAGTCTGGGCTGCACAGGAGTGCAGAGTGAGCTAACTGTCCTGGCCCTGATGCCTGAGCAGGAACGCACAACAGGTACAGGTGTGCACTGGTGACGCCCTGAGGACTTACATCCCGGCAGAGTTTTGAAGGATGGACAGATGCTCTCCAGATGGCTGGGGTAGGTGGGGAAAGGGCAGAGGGGAGTAAGCACAGGAGCCCAGCAGCCTGAGCCAGCTGTGAGGGGCAGGAGAAGTTTCTTTAGCCTGAGAATATGGGGGCAGTATGGGAAATACTCTCAGCATTTTAATTTCTATTCCACTGTCTGTGTTAGTTCACCGATTGCCGGTTCAGGCTGTTGCCAAAGCCTGTCTTCCGGCCTCCAGCTTCCTCCTACCATGACATGGGAACATGGAAAAGACTCTGCAGTGTTCACCCTGTCACATCAGAGCCTCACCCCAGAGCATGTGGTAGCTCCTGGGCCCACACGTCACAGTGACCCTCGGGTCCCAGCCCCAAGCCTGGCCTGCCTGCTGCCACTTTGGCCCTCGCTCCATGTCAGCCCCACTGTCCCTGATGTCTGGTCCTCACAGGACCTTAACTTCAGTCCTTTCAGATTTAGCGTGGGCCCTTTGTGTGGCTGGAACTGGCTGATCCTCCTGCCAGAAAACATCATGTTGGGGACTAAACAAAGGTTTCGGAGTCCCAAGATGTGGGTGCCAGTGCTGGCTCAGGCTTTAGATAGTTTCCAAGACTCAGTTTCCTCAGCTATGAAAGATGCCTGCCCCTTGCACAATTGTTCTAGGATAAAAGGAGCATGCTTGTTAAGTGCTTGATACACAGCCCTCAGACGTTGGCTCTATCCGTATTCTTATGTTTAACCTCTGAAATTCTGACAACAGTAGCTACCTTGCATGAGGATAATATCAACTGATGGGATGAAACTCTTATATACTGGGAAGTCCTTTGGATAAAAATAATGATCATTGGTATAGAAGCAGGACCTGAAGAAAAGCAAGCCCTTCCCAGCCTTGGGCAGTTCCCCCTTGCATCACCCCCCTCTCCCCTGTCACGGTAAACTCCTTGTTCTGGCACAGGTAAAATTAACAACTCTGTCCTGTAAACAAAGTTTATCATACCCTGTTCCCGTATGATTCGTAAGACACTGTTTTCTTTCAAGACAAAGTCACAAAACTGTCTGCCCTTGTCCTGTTCTGGTAAACTCTCTTGCTACACCACTAGAAAAACCACTCCCTTCAATGAAATGTATAAAAGCTGAAACTTCTCTTTGTTCAACACTCTTGGATGGAAGACCGTTGAGCCGGTGTACACCTTAAGTAAAGCCTTCCTGTTTCCGTGTGTGGGTCTCTCCAGCCTCTTGGATTCCCTCTCTATACTCATTCATTGTATTTGTTGTTGTTTTTTATTCATCCATCCACTCATTTAACTTCTACTAAATCCCTAATACTTGGTACATCCTAAGCTCAGCACAGAAGATATAAACATGAACTTGACAGGCTCCCAAAGAGCTCATAGCCTCAGAGTGGAACTAGACAAACAGTCGAGTCCACAGCTGGGCAAGGAAACCTTACCGCCAGGTTTGGGCCTTCAGAAGGGGGAGTAGGGAGGATGTAGGGATGAGGAGCCCCGTCCTTGGGTCTGGAAGGGTGACAAGGTGGGGGGCAGATGGAGGGGACTGCGTCAGTCTATAATGGCCTGGTGGCGTGAGGTTGCCTAGGGTGTCAGGAACTGCAAGGTCACACCAGGCAGTGGCATGTCCCAATTGTGGGCTAGTGGGAGGGACAGTGGCATGAGCAGACCGCACCCTAGGAGACACGGCAGGACAAGGGTTGCAAAGGCAGAGTGGGCCATGATGAGGCTCTTCTTCCTGCCTGCGTGCTTGGGAGATGGGAAGCCCCATCCAGGCCCTGCCTGGGGCCACAACTGTCTGAAGTAGAGATGTGGTGAGTCACCTTTTTATTCTCCAACAGTCTTCACAGTATACTCACACCACAGAGCAGCCCAGAGAAAATGGACCGAGAGGCGGTGTGGACCTTCTAAAGATTAGCAGGCAGAGGCCAGGTGTGGTGGTGCACACCTGTAATACCAGCTATTTGGGAGACTGAGGCAAGAAGATTGAAAGTTTGGCAAGACCCAGTCTCAAAATAAAAATAAAAATAAAAAGGACCTGAGACGTAGCTCAGGGTTAGAGCACTTGTCTAGTATGTGCAAAGGCCCACATTCATCCTCAGTGCTAAAAAAGGAAGAAGATGAGCGAGCCGAGGCCCCGCCCCCAGCAGCAGCACCCCAGTGATACTCCTCACTGCCTCTCAAACCCTCTTCCCTGTCACCACAAGGTGGCCTGTTCTTGCCAAGAAGCTGCACCACTCACACTGTGAGAATGCAAGTCAACAGGAAAACAGGATTTGTGTCATAGAATTTCACTTTCGGTAAACTTTGCTGAAGTTCATCTGGTTAAAAACCAGTGGACGGTGGGTCTCCTCAGAGGCTGTTGAAGGGTGCAGGAAATGATTCGCTGGAAAGTTCACCTCTTACAAAACCCTTTAAAATCTGCGGGGCAAGGTAGACAAGCGTGTAGGCATTAAGCCTGCTGATTAGAAACTGGGCTATAGGGCGCCTGACCATAACTTGTCAGAGGTCGAGGATTAATGATCTGTGATCTTCTTTCATGTGGAGAAATGTGGGCTTGAACAGAAGCTAGTGCTACCCTAATACCTGCCCCTAGTCGGCCTGGTACTGTTGCCACCACCCTCTGTAATAAGGTTTTGAGAATAAGCACTTGAAAGGCTGCCCAGATTGTTATAATCTTATTAATCTAACGAAGAGGCACAGTTGCTGCCTCCGCCCAGGGGAACAAGTGCTTCCTGTATAATTTGCAGCTGATAAGCACAGTTGCACAGTCTCACCCCACTCGAAGACAGCGCTTCAGCTCCCCACTAGGATAGCCGTTGGCAGAGAGCAGGGGTAAAGGATTACAATCCCCAAAGACCATGGTTTGGATTCCTGGGTGAATATTGCTGTTCCCTCTACCTCCTGGCTTTCCGGCCTCTGCCTACTCTAAGTTCACCTGCTTCTGATGTCCTGGAATCCCTGCCTTGGGGCCTGGCTCTGGGGGTCTGAGGTCCTTCTCCACTCTGGTAGATTTGAGGTCTGAATTCTGAGATGATCACCAGCATGAGGAAATTCCAGAGGGCAATTCCGGCTCCCCTGGTCTCTAGGGAACACTGACGAGAGTCAGCAGAGGGGATTTTGTTGTGAGAGCAACCACAGAAGCTGGGGGACACTGGCGGCAGGACCACGCTGTCACCCCAGGATGATTGAGCTGCCCGTCACCCACCCTGGGCCCGCTGCCTCTTCCCCTCCAGGCCAACAGCTCTGCCAGTCCTATCACTCCGTCTGGCACCTGAGTTTCACTCCACAGGGATTTGAAGCCCAGGCTGTGCCTCCTTTGTGCCAGGTAAGCCCTGCCAGTGCAAGCAGAAGCAAAGCACAGGCTGCACTCTGAGTAACAACAGCTCACACTGAGAGCTGCCATGCACGGACTCCTTGAGTCTTCAGAACAAGCCTATAAGAAAGGGCTCCTGTTTATTGATGGGAAACTGAGGCGCAGAGGCACTAAGTAATACAGCCAAGTTCACAGCGGCAGGAGTGAGCCAAGCTTCCCTGTGTGTGTTTGAACAGAGGTGTCTGCTGCCTACAGGGGCTCCTGATACTTCACAGAAAGCCCACCTCTGAGACCCTCTCATCTCTGACAGCGCGTTTCCGTGTCTGTGTGCCTGTTTGGGGTTGATTCCCAGCTAGCTGACTCTCAGTCACCTCCCCTGTGCTCTGGCCCAGCCTCTGGCCCCCACCCAGCCACTGCCCCTCTCTGTGCAGGGCCTCTGTCTCCACCTTGGTTGCCAAGAGCACGTTGTTCCCAGCAGAGGTGCAGGAGATGCCAGAAGCCGTGACTAATTCTACGTGATAAACTCCTCCGCTATACGTTGACAACTGTGCTTAGCCGGGTCCATTCCAGGAGCCAAATCACGCCTTGACAAATGCATACTGGCCTTTACACAGTTAATGAAGAATGTGGCTTATCAGTCAGTACCATGCCCAGCCACAGACCTAGGCCCTACGGTTTTCTTTTTAAAGATGGCATTCGGCGGCCTCTGATCAACACTGGCTGCATTAAGGAGAACCAGAGGTCAGTCACTTGGGCCAGTACCGCAGTTATTGAAAGAGTCACAATCCTTTTGTGACCATGTTTATAAACAAAGCATCAATTACAGTGTGGTTTTTCTTCTGTCCTTCCATTAATTCTTTCCTCTTATCTTGCCTCCTTTATATTACTGATTACCTCCGCTTGCACTGTCGGGGAAGGGCCTTTTCTGTGTTGAGTTCATTTTAGCTTCCACCCCCTCCCACCCCAGTACTGGAGAATTCTTCACGCACCCCCATCTGAGTGCAGTGACCCAGACTCGGAATCCACCAGGCAGGAGCTGTGTGTGTCCACTGTCATCTTCTGCATGGCCTCATTTCTCAGCATGACACAATAATCAGCCTTAGCTGCAGTGGGCACGGCAGGAAAGTGCAGTCTGAACATTAGACCCATCCACTGAAGACAAAAGACAGCAGTCTGCCAGGCCCTAGCTCTTCCGTAGCCTAAAGCTGGGACAAGAGGAACCCGGCAAAGTCCTTCAACTAAACTCCGAGGGGAGTTTCCAGATGGCAGTGGGACAGTCGGTTGAAAATAAATCTGTACTGAAGGAAAAAAGAACTTTGGATACAGAGCTGCAGGAGTGATGCAAAAAAGAAGAGAAAAGCCTCAAAACACCTTTCCTAAGTGGGAGCAACTGAACGGCTCCCACCAGCTCAGGCCTGTACTGAAGACTGTGGCCACCGCGCCTCCAGCCACTGGCAAAGACCCCAGCAGCCGCCTGCCACAAAAATGACTCCGCCCTTCTCACAGACCCTCGTTCTCCTCCTGCCCCTCAGCGAAAGCACCTGCCAGGCCCTGTTAGGAAGGAGCGCATGTCCCTCAGGCTGGCCAGTCACCTTCCTCTGCAGCCTCCCGCCCTCTCTCCTGGGGGCTCTGTCAGTTCCCCTGTCAGCAGCAGAGTGACAGGTGTTACAGCAGGGAACCTGTGCGGTGTGTTTCGGCAGCTGGAAGGCTGCACTTGTGTTGCTTTCTTGGGTGTGCTAACTTTTCCCAAAAGTCTAAACCCTATCGCAGTGGTCCCTGAAAACCTCCCAGAAGATGCTTCTCACCCTATAAGTCCCTAGCGGGTGGCCACGTGTCCCGGCAGTGAGACCACCTAGGACTCAAGTCCCACACCTGGCCATCCACTGAATCCCCTGTGGCCCGTGAGTAGGGTGGTTCTCTGCCTGGATGGGACCTCCGAGAGTCTGATCCATGGGTAGACAGTGTGGGTTTGGATCCCAGCCCACCCTCTGAGACAAGTTTCCTACCCTGCTGGACTCCGTCTCCCCAGGTGAGAGGGGGGCAGCAGTCACCTCTAAATGTAGGTGTGTGACACAGCGGTATCACATGTACAGCACCTGGAATGGCACCTGCCATGTACCAGGTGTCCTGTTTATTGGACTCAGTTCACTGTCAAGGCTACCGTGTGGCACTGAAGAGAGTGCTAACATCAGAAACAGGTGAACCAGCAGAGGGAGTCCCTTCCCTGACTTCTCTCAACAAGGAGAGAGGCAGAAACTCCCAGCCATGCCCTGGCCCAGGTGCTGCAGTGGCTTAGCTTGCTCCATGAAGAAGCTTGTACCTACCCTCACGGTCACTTCCCTCAAAACCCCCTCCTTTGCCTGTGCTCCTTCCATAGGGGCATCAATGACTTCAAAGAGAAGGGACCGTAGTGACCACCTGGTCACAGATGGGGAGGGTGCGTCCCTGCAGAGCTGTGGGTGACATCCCCTGACTCCTCGTCCAGGGCTTTTTCTGTTTTGCCCCCCTACTGCCTTGGGCCGGAATGTCTGAGTGTGGCCGCCTTGGGAAGCCCAGCTGAGGGGCACTTTAGCCCTGCCCAAGAAGGAAAACGGTAGCCTGGGCCGGGCACTCTCCCAAGCCTACTGATCCAGCTAAGCAGGGCCTGTGCTGCCTGTAGACTGGGGACCCACACTTGTGCTCAGTCCCCCTCCTCACCCCCAGGGGTACTCAGTCCAGGACAAGCTGTCAGAATCTCCTCCTCCACGGCACCCACTGCTCAGCACTGCTGGGTCCTCAGTGCCTTGGGCTGTGGCAGTGCTGTCACCCCCCCCATCCCACTCAGTCTCCACTCAGTCCGTGGTTCTGTTGCCCACTTCCCCTGCACGTGACTATGACCCCCATTTCTCCACTGAAGAAGATGCCACCCAGTCCCCTACCTTGCCCGCCTCTGCCCACACCATCCTGCTTGCTCCCCAGGTGCACTGCAGCCCCAGGAGCCTCTGCCTCCCCTTCCACATCCTCTCTCCTCCCCAGCTCCTATTCTCCTGGAAAATTCCAGCCACTGCTCAGCCATTCCCATCTCCATGTCACTGGGAGAAGCTACTGGCCCTTGCAGTCACCCTCTATCCTGGTTTGAAACCCAGAGTGAGTCTCGATTCCTCTCCTCCCTCCAGTCTGGGCCTTCTCTCATCTGAACAGGATATCCTTTCTGTTCTTCCCACTATCATATGACTCTGGTTCAGGCCATAGTCCCCTTTAGGTTCCTATGCCGGCCTCTCTGGGCACCCTGCCTCAGCCCGACCCCCTTCCTGAGTTCTTTTCCGCACTGAATGGATTATCTGTTAAAGGTCAGGTGCCCCTCTCCAGCCACAGCCCCCAGGACTGCCCCAGCCCCTGACTTTAGCAATGCACCCAAGGCCCTCCGTGAGGTCCACGCCCTGCACCCCCTGGATTCCCTGACCTCCTCACGAACACACAGTTGTCTCTGCCCTCCCAGCTCTTTTCAGCTGGCAGAGTCTTCTGTGCTCTTCCTGATCAACTCCTGCGCTCCCACCTCCGGAGGGTCTGTGCTGACCCTATTGCCCCTCTTCTCAGCCTGGTGGTGTCTGTTCACACATCTGGCTCCCACATAGCCAGAGCGCTGCCCCAAGACAGGGGCCAGGCCCCACCCACCCTGGTCCCCAAGCAGCTGCCATGTGTGTAGTAGTGGCCGCACCTCCAGCCTGGCCAGTGAAGGGCGCTCCTGCTCATGTCTCCAACCATCTTCCACGTCTTTCTGACTCAAAGGGCAGGAGCTGGGGATGCAGGATCAGACGGTCACAGGTTTAAATCCTGTCTTGACCACTTACTAGTTATGGGCCTTTGGGTAAGACTCTTTTTTTTTTTTTTTTTTTTTT